>NC_139162.1:6596239-7027052 GCF_964270905.1 Leucopleurus acutus
GCTAATATATTACAGTGAGCGTATAATGAGGCTGAAGGTCTACTGGAAGTGAATCTTCTGCCATCTTGGGCCTAGTCGGTTCTAACCAGTTTTATGTCATATGCTCAATGTCTATGTCATTCTTTTCAAGTTTGTGCCCTGCCCCCTTCCCTGCTGTCTCACTATTCAACCAACAGAGTTCACAGGGGCTGCAAGGTAGGAAACCACAACTTTAATGGGAAGCTCGAGATTCCCTTTCATTCCCAAGACTCTTAACATTTCCCACTGATTTGCCTACATGGCCTCATTCTTCCAGTTAGGCATGCTTAACGCTCTGGGCATGCTCTTTCTATGGCTGTGCATTTTTTGCTAAAATAATCAAATATGCCAGTAGGGCTAAAGGAAACAAAGCAGAGCCACAGATAAGACATTTTCCCCGGTGCATAAAATGCAAAGGGGCTCTTAGCAGAGATGGCATGCTGGACGTCCAAGAGGACTGGGGAGACGTCCATTACAGAGTAGGTTTGCATGAACATGAGAAAATTGCGTTCCCTAAGGATATAGTCCTGGCCGTAGTCCTCTTGCACGTCAGGGGTGAGGTGGTCCAGGATGTTTTTCTCCAGCTTGTCCCACATGTCACTCGTGCCTGCGATGTCTGAGATGCAAGAAAAAAAGAGAGGCTCTGATGCTGGGAAAGCTAAAACAGGCATGTCCTACCCCTAATTGGGAAGAAGGCCCTTGTGAATTGGCTTCTGTTGGGAAGGATATCCCCAAATGCCTTTTAAAGTATGTGCTTTATAATGGCAATTCTATTCTTTTAAACATACATACAGAACAGTGCACAGATGAATAGGTTTCCACAAACCGAATAGCTCATATAACCAGCAAGAAAAGGACAAACCAGCCTCGGCCACCTTTCCAGGAGCCACTGTCAGATGAACAGAGTAGAGTAGCTTTGCCTGACTGTAGACATATGCATACGTGGATGCATGTGTTGTGTAGTCAGTAGCTTTCCATTCTGTAAAGATGCCATAAATTATTTATCTATTATACTATGATGGGTGTTTGGGTTGTTTTCAAGTTGAGGCTTTTATGAATAGTGCTGCCACAAACATTCTAGTACATATCTTTTCATGACTATTATATACAATATAAAATATAATGTATATAATATATATTATCTATACAATATGTATATACCTACATATATATGTACACATATAATTTTTTAAAATATAGCAGTAACGCCTGCTTCTGTGTATAAAATTAAATATATAATGTTGGGAGTTCCCTGGTGGCCTAGTGGTTGGGATTCCGGGTTTCCACTGCCGTGGCCTGGGTTCAATCCCTGGTCAGGGAAGTTCCCGCAAGCCATGCGGGCAAAAAAAAAAAAAAAAAGGTTAAAAAAAATATGTAATGTTGAGCATCATGCTATCTATTTTTTTTTAAAGTCTTTCTTGAATTTGTTACAGTGTTGCTTGTATTTTATGTTTTTGGTTTTTTGGCCCCAAGACATGTGGGATCCTAACTCCCTGACCAGGGATCGAACCCATACCCCACCCCTCCCATCCCCCCCAACCCCACCCCGGCACTGGAAGGCGAAGTCTTAACCACTGGACCACCAGGGAAGTCCCTCATGTTATCTATTTAATAAATATAATTTTAATTTCATCTTAAACAATACATTAAATTTTAACATAAATTATATGTGATTAAATATATAACCATATATTTAATATAGAAGTAAATTCTTGCTTATTATATAAAATCTAATAGTATCTATATAGTTACTTTAAAATATAGTAGCAATGGCTGCTCATTATATAAATAATGAATAATAAGTAGATGCATATGTTTTTAAAATTAATCTCCTCTGAGGAAACTTACAGTATTGTGTGTCATTCTACACTCCCTTCTTGCTCGTACAAACATATAGATATGTTTGGCTTTGGCTTAATTTTATTTTACCAGGAACAAACAAAACACAAAAAGGATCATACTATACGTATTTTCCAGGAATTTGCTTTTTTGTTTGTTTGTGGGTTTTGATTTTTGTTTGTTTGCTAAGTAATGAATCACAGACCTGCCTCCTGGTCAATGGCTATAGTTTGAAACCAGAGCAGCAGAATTTTCCATTGAGCAGCTTTTAGTCACCATTTCTCTATCAAAGGACTTGCCAGTCGTTCCTAGGTTTCACCATTTCAGGGAACGCTGCCGTCACCAGCTTTGCACAATGTATCCTTTTGTTTTTCGGCATTCACTTCTTTAGGCTACAGTCCCCAAAGGGTGGCTGTCTGGTCAAAAAACACATTCATTTTGAATTTTAACAGCTAGTGCCAGATTACTTTCCAGAAAGGTTGCAGCAACCCACACTCCCTCCCACAAAGTGTGTGATTGCTCAGGGATTGCTGTGGGGATGAATCTGCTAGCTTGGGTGACTCCTGGATACCAGGACTGCAGGGGAGCCTCACTATGAAATGTAAGCCAGTGAAATCCAATTATACTCATGGAAATGCAAACGGAGTTTCAATTGCTCATTTCTCTTCATGAAGGCACGACCATACTCAAAGAAATGATTACCCTGACAGTTACTACTCCAGAGGCTTCTGCATCTTAAAAAACATGTTCGCATGTACTATTGTTCCTCCAGCTACTTCTGCCCCAGTCTCTACTCTCACAGGGGTTTCCTTTTCCTCTCCACTTCCTCCCTCTTTAAACACCTCATGGACTTTCTAATCACTCTTGTGCCTACCCTGTCCAAAATCCCCAAAACTCTCTTTATTGATGACAAAGCCACCACCCTTTTGTCAACCTTCATCTGCCACTTTTTTTGTGTGTGTGTGGTAGGCAGGCCTCTCACTGTTGTGGCCTCTCCCATTGCGGAGCACAGGCTCCGGACACGCAGGCTCAGCGGCCATGGCTCACGGGCCCAGCCACTCCGCGGCATGTGGGATCCTCCCGGACCGGGGCACGAACCCGCGCCCCCTGCATCGGCAGGCGGACTCTCAACCACTGCGCCACCAGGGAAGCCCCATCTGCCACTTTTGACACACACTTGCCCATCCCCTGCCACTTTGGGGCTACACACAATAAAACTGGTAACATGACGTGGATCCAAATCCCATCTCTGCCTCTTATCAGCACTGTGGCTTGAGAAATTCCTTACCTTCTCTGAGCGTTGGTTTTCTACCCATATGATGGGAATATTATGACGCCTACCTCGTAGGTGAGGATTAAGTGAGATTGTACACATAAAGTCTTAAAATCTGCGAAGCGTGCAACATGCTTGAGCTAGTTTTTATTGCAGGGTACCCAAAAAATCTGATATGTTTCCCTGAATGTCTTCAGGAGCTCTTTGTGTCCCTAAAGATTCCTTTCCTCATCCCCCACTTTAAATGTCATTCTCCAAACTTAAGTCCTCAGCCCTCCACTGTCTGGCCTGTTGCCTTTAGAGAGACCATCAAATATCAGCTTTAAACTGAGGACATCCTGATATAAAAGAAAGGACCAGGCTCTGCACCTAGGGATCTGGTTTCAAATTCCCCACCATCATGGTGTCACAGATGTCCATGCTGAGCAATATATTACCCATCCTACTTCAGTGTCCTCACCTGGTGAATGATGTCAATTAAACCTACTCCTCAGGGCTGTGATGCAGATTAAGACATATATGAAAAGGATGGGAGTAAAATTGGAATGATAATTAAGGAAACAATTTGGAATTATCCAATAAAGTTGAAGATAATTAAAATCTATGATCCAGTCATCCCATTCCTGGGTATATGTCATAGGAAAAATCACACACACATACGCCACGGTAGGTGTGCCAGAAGGTCCACAGCTGAATTGTTCACAGTTGTCCAAAAGTGATCCAAATATCCCATCGATAGTAGAAAAATTGTGGCATATTCACAGAATACTAGCAATGAAAATGAATGAACTACAGCTACACACAATATAAATGAATTGTGAAAACATAATGTTTGGTGAAAGAAGCCAGACGCAAAAAAAAAATACACATTGATTCCATTTAAAGTTCAAAAACCAGTAAAGCCAAACTATTGTTCGGGGATGCCTGTGTGCATGGAACATTGTCAAGAACAACAAATAAACGAATGTTACAAAAAGTATGACAGGTTACCTGCTGCAGGGAGGAGAGGGCTAAAACTGGAGAGGACCATGTGAGGGCTTCTGAGAGCTGGCAGTGTTTTATTTTTTGATCTTGATGTTAAGTACATGAATTTTTATAATATTGATAATTTATTAAACTATGTGTGTATATGATATATTTCTCAATTTAAAAAATAAGATCAACAATATCAGGAAAGAATGTACGGAAAATGGCTAGTGCCTGATAAGAACAGCTGCCCAAAATGCTAGCTATGACAACTTCAGTGAGTCCTTGAAACTGTAAGTTAACTGCAGGGTTGCTCTCTGGTCCAAAGGGAATCTTGCATCTGTGTGTTGGAAGTTTTCGTTGGCTGTGTCACCAAACTCTCAATCCTCCTGCCAGGTTCAAATTCAAATTCATCATTCTCCCCTTCCACTAGCTGGCAGGCAGCTTTTTGTGCTCTGTCTCTCAGGCTGCCGTATTCGGCATCATCTTGGACCCACCCTCCTTCTCCATCAACTCCCCTCAACTCTCCCACCTGCCCAGGGAGTCCCCAAGTTGGAAACCCCTCTCAAGACTTCACCTTCCCTCCATTCCTGCTGCCCTGGTCCCGCCTCTCAACCTGAGCGGCCCAGGTCTCGTTCCCTCAGTTTCCTTCCCAGATGAGCCCGTTCACCGAGTCTTCGTGCTCCTCCTGGACAGCTCTGGGAAATCCTGGCTGCTAAATGCTTCAAGACAAAGTTCTGCTTTTCTTTTAGATTTTTATCTGGTGCATTTGGGTTAATATTCAGACCTCTAGGGTTTGTTCTTTAGTGTGTTAGGCATCCCTCCCAGTGTGTGGCCTTTTATTAGATATGCTCTTTTACTCCTTCACTTAGATCACCGATTACATGGTTGATGACCCAGAACTAAGGACTGAGCCATGGGGGTCATCTACATCTGCTCAGAGTCCAGAAATTCAGGGAGCGGAGAGGAGAGGATGGCCATCTCCTCCCGGGGTAGAAGGATGTGGGTCATGTCCTTCAGAGGGGAGGAGGTTGTGTTTGAAAAATACATAACATCAAAACTTAATTCCTTGGTGAAAGGCGGCAGGGGAGCAACCGTACACTGCAAAACCTGACACCTGCCCCTCTATACTTAGAAGAAGCCCACCCATCCCAACCCCTCTTTGGTCCACCACTGAGGGGTTTGTCTTGAACTCTGTCAAAACAAAGGACCTTCAGCATCCCTTCCAGAATGAATATTGCAGGGCTCTTGGCCTCAGATACCTACTTGTTCGGAAGCCTCCAGGCTGGATGACAGAGACTTTAACTCCCCATTTGGATAGCTCTTGTCTCATGACTGCTGAAAACATGGTCAGAGCTGCCTTGGATGAGCTATAGGCTGCCAACTTCTCCATTGGAACCCCTCCTATGGGAAGAATGGGAGAAAAAAAAATCAGGTCTGATGTTTTCATTTGTTCATCCACTAAGTATTTAGATGGCACCTACGTCATTCCAGGAACTGGTATCAGTGGTGACTAAGGCAGAGGAAGGAAGACAAACGCCCTCTGTATGCAGGTGAATGCGTATTCTTGGTCACGTCATTGTCTGGCTTCCTTTGCTTTTGCTTTCCATGCCGGCTTCATCACAGCTGGTCCAATGGCAAACCAAGCATAAG
Source organism: Leucopleurus acutus (assembly GCF_964270905.1). Taxonomy (NCBI): domain Eukaryota; kingdom Metazoa; phylum Chordata; class Mammalia; order Artiodactyla; family Delphinidae; genus Leucopleurus; species Leucopleurus acutus. The sequence continues at coordinate 6,601,989 of NC_139162.1, forward strand.
GCTCAATCTCTCCCAGCTTCTAAGCTAAATGTGGCTTAGGCGGGATAAAGAGCATCTGCCCCAGCCTCTGACCTTCCAGTTTGGCCAACCTACATTCTGAGATTCTGGGTGGACATATCTTTGGGGAAGTGGGGGCAGAGTGGGCACCGTTCTCTCCATTACAGAACTTGTAGTTGAACAAATTGGGTTTAATACTTGTTGCAACGAGGAGAAACACACGCCATAGGGAACCGTGGGGCATCTCTGTAAGAGGGTATGAGCAGTCAGAATGGCCATCATCAAAAAGTCTATAAGTGATAAACGCTGGAGAGAGTGTAGCAAAAAGGGAACCCTATTACACTGTTGATGGGAATGTAAATTGGTGCAGCCGCTATAGAAAACAGTATGGAGATTACTTTAAAAACTAAAAATAGAGCTACCATACGATCCAGGTATCCCACTCCTGCATATGTATCCAGAAAAGCTGAAAACTCTACTTTGAAAAGATACATCATACACCCCAATGTTCATAGTAGCACTATTTACAATAGCCAAGACATGGAAACAACCCAAGTGCCCATCAACAGAGAGTTGGCTTAAGAAGCTGTGGTATATACATATACCATATATATGAAATGGAATAGTACTCAGCCATAAAAAGTAATGAAATATTGCCATTTGCAGCAGTATGGATGGACCTGAGACTATTAGTGAAGTCAGACAAAGACAAAATTATGATATCACTTTTATGTGGGATCTAAAAAATACTACAAATGAATCGATATACAAAACAGAAACAGACTCACAGACATAGAAAACTAACATGGTTATCAAAGGGGAAAGCGGGGGGAGAATAAATTAGAAGTACGGGGTTAACAGTTACAAGCTACTATACATAAACTAGATAAGCAACAAGGGTTTATTGTATAGCACAGAGAACTATATTCAATATCTTGTAATAACCTATAATGAAAAATAATTTGAAATATATATATGAATTACTTTGCTGTATACCTGAAACTAACACAATATTGTAAATCAACTAAACTTTAAAAAAAAAAAAAAACTCAGTAGACAAATTAGATGGTAGTTCAAACACAGTTGAGAATTTGTTACCTAAAAGCTAGATCTGAGGAAATCACTAGGGATACAGAGAAAGTGGAAAATAGGGAAGAGAGGTACGGTAGGCAGAATAATGGTCCCTCAAAGATGTCCAGAGATGTCTCTGGAACCTATGAATATGTTAGATTATATGGAAAAGGGGGAACTGAGGTTGCTAATCAACCTTGAGATCATGAGCTTAGCCTGGATTATCCAGGTGGGCCCAATGTAATCACAAGGGTCCTTATAAGTGAAAGAGAGGAGAGAAGGGCATTGGAATGAGAGAGATGGCCCGATGTTGCTGCTTTAAAGACAGAGAAATGGGACCATGAACCAAGAATGCAGGCAGCCTCTAGAACCTAGAAAAGACAAGGAAATGGATTTGCTCGTAGAGCCTCCAGAAGGCATTCAGCCCTGCCAAAACATTGGTTTTAGCCCAATGAGACTCATTTCAGACTTCTGGCCTGCAGAACTATAAAAGAATAAATTGGGGGTTAAAAAAAAAGAGGGTGTGAGAAAGGGCTTATTCTAGGAGGGCTGGCTAGGGCTGGGAGCAGATGCTCTTTATTCCACCTGAATCACATTTCTTTTAGAAGTTGAGAGAGATTGAGCCTTAAACTGCGTCTCTCATTGGACCAGCTGTGAGGGATGAGCTATGGAAGGCAGAAGCAAGGGAAGCCAGAAAAGTGGTGTGACCCTACTTGGGATAGGGTTCTCTGCAGATGTAGTTAAGGTACAGATCTCAAGATGAGACCATCCTGGATTAGGATGGGTTCTAAATCCAATGATGGCTGTCCTTGTAAGAGACAGAGAAAGAGAAGACACACAGAAACAAGGGAGCAGACCATGTCAAGATGGAGACAGATTTGAGTGATGCTGCCACAGACCTAGGAGTGCCTGGGACTACAGAAGCTGGGACAGGCAAGGAGGCATTCTCCCTTACAGCCTTCAGAGGGAGGTGGCCCTGCCAGCACTTTGATTTCAGAACTTCGGGCCACCAGAACTGTGACAGTATAGATTCCTGTTGTTTTAAGCCACTAATTTGTTACGGCGGCCCTAGGAAATGAATACGGGTGTGTTCCTGGTGTTTTTTCACTGGAAGACATGAGATTATGAAGGGGTTCAGCGCACCCAGGAGACCTCATGGGGAACCCAGGATGACTGAGCCCATGACATTAAGGGTCCCAGGTTTGGCAAAGATTTCCCTGGTCAAAGAAGCATCCACTGGCTGAATTGATGAATGAACTGTGATACAGCCATACAATGGAATACAACTCAGTCACTAGAAGGAATGAACTTGATACACACAACAGCATGGATGAGTCTCAAAATAATTATGGTGAAAGAAAGAGCCGGACAGAAAAACAGTATGTATTGTATGATTCAATTTATTTATAATTCTAGAAAATGCAAACAAATCTATAGTGATAGAATGGATCAGTGGTTATCTGCTGGGGGGCCAGGGTATGGGTTAGAATGCGGGACAAGGAAGTCTGGGGAATGAAGGTCATGTTCACTATCTTGATTGTGGTGATGGATTCCTAGGTACATATCTATGGACCTTGAGGGCATTATGCTAAGTAAAGTAAGTCAGACAGAGAAAGACAAATACCATGAGATCTCCCTTATATGTGGAATCTTTTAAAAAAAAAACTACAAAAAACGCTAATTCATGGATACAGAGAACAGATTGGTGATTACCAGAGGTGAGGGGTGGGGTGCTGGGGAAATGCATGAAGGAGGTCAAAACGTACAAACGTCCAGTTATAACAAATACATTCTGGGGATGTAATGTGCAACATACTGACTATAGTTAACAGTACTGTGTTGTATATTTGAAAGCTGTTAACAGTAATTTTTTTTAATAAATTTATTTATTTATATTTTTTATTTTTGACTGCGTTGGGTCTTTGTTGCTGCGCGTGGGCTTTCTCTAGTTGCGGCGAGCGGGGGCTACTCTTTATTGTGGTGTGCGGGCTTCTCATTGCGGTGGCTTCTGTCGCTGAGGAGCACGGGCTCTAGGTGCACGGGCTTCAGTAGCTGTGGCTCGCGGGCTCTAGCGCCAGGCTCAGTAGTTGTGGCGCATGGGCTCCCTGGCATGTGGGATCTTCCCGGACCAGGGCTTGAACCTCGTGTCCCCTGCATTGGCAGGCGTATTCTTAACCACTGTGCCACCAGGGAAGTCCAAGATAGTAAATCTTAAAAGCTCTCATCCCAAGAAAAAAATTGTAACTGTGAGGTGATGGATGTTAACCTTATTGTGGTAATCATATCACAACGTATACATATAGCAAATCATGCGGTACACCTGAAACTAATACAATGTTATATGCCAATTATAGCCCAATAAAACTGGGGGAAGGGAATATAGGCATTGAAGTAGAGATACTAGAATAGCTAATGTCAATTATCATCATTATTCTTACATGATTATTAAAGCTTTGGTCTGGGACTTCCCTGGCAGTCCAATGCAGTGGGCGCGGGTTTCATCCCTGGTGGGGGAACTAAGATCTCACATGCCGCGTGCGGTGTGGCCAAAATGGAAAAAAAAAAAAAAAAAGCTTTGGTCTGGCTCACATAACTTCCTTTTGAGAAAAACTCATCCTTACCTCCCTGTCTTTGTAGGAAGGCTGTCAGTCAACGGTTCTGTCCTCATTCAGAGAGGCAGCCTGACCGATCATAATACCCCATCCCCTAGACCCGGAGATTGGTTTGGGGCTGGGCACGTGACCTCAGCTGAGCCAGAGTCCTGATCTAGATCGTGGTAAGGAGATGCTTTTATGGTTTATTCCTGGCTACTTAAGTGTGATAATGGTGCAACACCGGCACTCCCAGGGGCCATTTCTGCCCCCACACAGGAGAAGGGAAGCAAAGGGAAGCAGAGGAGTGAGAAGGGAGTTCAGAAAGCTGGAGGTAGGTGTTGAGGACGGAAACGGGGAGTGGAGGTGGGGGAGAGTTACGATGACTCGAAACTTGGTTCCAAACAGTCGGTGAGCTAATCAACTCCTTCTCCCTTCTTTAAGTCAGTCTGAGGTTTGGCCCTGTCACTTAAAAGGAAGAGTCCTGAGGCTTAACTGCTGAAATTTCAGTATAGTATCTGCCATCAAACATTCAGCTCTGGTTCCCATCTTGTCACGTATGACCAGCTGATTCTTGTTTAAGTGATTTTTAGTTTCACCAAATCTTAGTTCAAAATCCAATTCCTTCCTTTGACTGGGGAGGACGGCCAAAGAAGTTAAAGCAACTTGTTCAAAGTTTCAACCCAGTCTGTGCGGTTAGGCTATGCTCATTTCTCTACGGTTTTTAGAGGTGAGGTGAGCTTGGCCAGTTGGAAGGAAGGTTAGCAGAGGGCAGCAGGTAAAGAGCCAGCTTCTGGAGCCAACACGCCTGTGTTCAAATCCCAGCTCTGCCATTGATTAGGAAAGGCAGTTAAAGTTAGGAAAACCAGTTTATGTTTATGTGCCTGTCTTTTAATCTGTAAATTAAGAATAATGATAATACACGTATCACGGGGTTGTTGTGAAAGTTAAGTGAATTAATATATTAGAACAGTGTTTTGCACAAAATAAGCTCCCTATTAGGCCTTCCTATTATTTGCCAAGGCACTGGGATTTTTAAAAGCTCCCCCAGGTGATTCCAACGGGCAGATAGGGTTGTTAAACACTTCTAGAGAATATCTATGATTTTTTTCCATTTATTTCTGTCCTCTGGACATGTAAATATTAATACAGCTTGGGCTCTGGAAAAACTGAGATCTCTGTTTGGGTTGTGGAAGTTGTGATCTCAGAAGTTGGATAGTAACCTGGCAGTGCTGTTTGATCCTTGATCCAAGTCTCACAGATGTGGGGCATAAGGTATGTTGTGTTTCAAGAGACTGAAATTAAAAGAGACTTTCTAGTGCTATGCTGGAAGAAAGTTTTTCTGCTTATATGTTTGGTTTTGCTTGTTTGTTTTTGAGCTACATATGCCTTGGTCAAAATATATTTCCTTTAAATTATGTTGAGCGAAAGCCGGTTTCAAAAGGTTGCATACTGTATGATTCCATTTATATAATATTCTTGAAAGAAAATTACAGAGATGGAGAACAGATTCGTGGTTGCCAGGAGTTGGGGATGGGGTGAGTGTGTGGATGTGGCCATAAAAGGGGTATCTCAGGATCGTTATGGTGCTGGAACCATTCTGTATTTGATTGTGTTAATAGTTACAGGAAGCTATACGTAGGATAAAACTGCACAGACCTATAAACACACACACACATAAATGGGTGCAGATATAACTGGTGAAATCTGAATAAGTTCTGTGCATGGTACCAATGGCTTTGACATCGTACTGTAGTTATGTAAAATGTTATCATTAGGGGAGTCTGGATGAAGGGTGAACAAGACTTCCCTGTACATTTCCTTTCAGCTTCCTATGAGTCTAATTATTTCCAAATAAAAAGTTTTAAAATGCATACTCCCTTTAAGACATGCTTAGGTGGCTTCCCTGGTGGTGCAGTGGTTAAGAATCCGCCTGCCAACGCAGGGGACATGGGTTCAAGCCCTGGTCCAGGAAGATCCCACATGCCGCGGAGCAACTAAGCCCGTGAGCCACAACTACTGAGCCCACGCACCTAGAGCCCGTACTCCGCAACAAGAGAAGCCACCGCAATGAGAAGCCTACGCACTGCAACGAAGAGTCGCCCCCACTTGCCGCAACTAGAGAAAGCCCGCGTGCAGCACCAATGCAGCCAAAAATTATCTTTAAAAGAAAAATTAAAAGACACGCTTAGGTCAGGAGAACTGCCTAGCTCCCATGTAGGTCTTCGGCCATACCAAGATCATAAAGTCTCCTAACATTTTGGTAAATAAAACTAAAAAATTAAGTTTATTGAAGTTTGGCATGGGAGGCCCAAAAATCAAGGCCTGGCTAATTTGAAATGTTAAGACGTGAGAGAAGCGCCCTAAGCAAGCTAGAGCTTTTGAAACGTTTTCTGCCAAGGCTGCAACCAAATTTAAAGTGACAATATACTTCTTCCTCACTCCGTTCCACGCTCACCCCCATCACTGATGGACGTGGCTAATGCAAAGGCAAAACTTTGCCCTTAGAGCAGTACTCGCTTAGGAGGTATAAAAACTGAATGCTGGGGTTCCCCCCAGTCGTTTCTAAGTAGCCGGTGCTGGTAAATGGCTCAGAATATGGGGTGACCTTGTTATTCAGTGACTTAATGGAACACCTAGTCAACAATGGGACGTGTTTTAACCAACCACGTACAGACCTGTGGACTCTTTCCATCCTTCATAACTGCAAATCATCTAGCCCTACTTGGTGTAGCTACCATGAAGGCAGCATCCCCCTGTCTTCTAGAACATACCAGTCCCCCCCCAACCCAGCTTTTCTGCCTCGGGGAACTACTCAGTGAATCTGTTCCCTGGCAGGAATAAACTCAGCATTCATGTTTCTGATCACTCTGGTGGTCCTTGTCTTTCTGGTGGTCCTTGTTTTGACCTGATGGCATACTGTTGGCCGTGGCTAACACGGAGGGAAACTTGAAATTATAATCCTGGAGCTTACAGAATTGTGAGGCCCTTTCCCCACAGCCCCCTCAGGGGGCTCGGTCCTGGTCTTTGCCTGACTCCTTTGGTGTGACATAAGCAACAAGTTAGTAACATTTCCCAAGGTTCTAGCATTCAAATGTTCTTGATGTCCTCTGAGGTAACACAGGGCCTCAAAACACTCCTCCTAGCCATAATGATCAGCACCTACCAGGAGATCCTCTTGTTCCTGACCTAAAGCTAACATATGACCATATAGGAATTATGGAAAAGAAAGGGCTTTCCAAGCGAGTGCTCTATTAACAGGACAGAAATATTGCAGCTTTTCAGCCTGAGGCTGTATAGGTAAGGTGTGATTTTTTGATTTATAATAAATATGTATTTGGTCATGGTTGCCGTTTCTGGCACATGGCTTCTAAAACCCTGGGAATTTCCTAAGTGATGAGAGTGGCAAAGGTTAATGAGGACTTTTGTTATGTTAATGGCACGAGAACCTCTCCTAAGGATGGGCGGAGGGCTGGTTGCAAGTGGATCCAATTAGAGGGGTGGAACTTTCAGTCTCTCCCCTGGGAGGGGAGAAAGATTGAGATCAATCACCAATGACTAATGATTTAGTCAATCACATGCTATAAGGAAGCCTCCATAAAAACCCCAAAGGAGGGGGTTGGGAGAGCTTCCAGGTTGGTGAGCAGGGAGATTTGGGGAGAGTAGTGAGTTCAGAGAGTGTGGAAGCATCACACCTTTTCCCTGTGCCTTGCCCTGTGTATCTCTTCATCTGGCTGTTGATTTGTATCCTTTATATCCTTTGTAATAAACCAGTGAGTAATCCAGTGAGTAAGCAGGTTTCCTGAGTTCTGTGAGCTGCTCTAGCAAATTAAGCGAACCCAAGGAGGGGGTAGTTGGTACCTCTGATCTATAGCAAATCGGTCAGAAGCACAGGTGATAACCTGAGCTTGCCACTGGCATCCAAAGTGGGGTTGGGGGGCAGTCTTGTAGGACTGAGCCCTAACCTGTGGGATCTGATGCTATCTCCAGGTAGAGAGGTAGAGAGCTTCAGAATTGAGTTGAATTGTAGGACACCCTGCTGGTATCTGAGCATTGCTTGTTGGTGTTGGGGTAACTCCTCTCTCCAATATGGAACCAGGTGCAGGACACTTGTATAGGGGTACCAGGGTTCCATGCCCACAGCAGCTTTCTCATTTTCTAATACCTTCGCAAGCCAGAACACCCATGACCTTGTCTCAGGAGAAAGTAATGAGGGCTCCCAGCTGGTTTCTGCCTCCTCCAAGGTCAACTGGACTCAACTCAAGTAACAAAGTCCTGGGAATTCCCTGGCGGTCCAGTGGTTAGGACTCCGAGCTTTCCCTGCCGAGGACCCGGGTTCAATCCCTGGTCGGGGAACTGAGATCCCACAAGCCATGCAGCGCAGCCAAAAAAAAAAAAAAAAAGGAAAAAAAAGTAACCACCACCTGGTGGTCAGGTGGTTAAGATTCCGCGCTTCCACTTCAGGGGGCGTGGGTTTGATCCCTGGTTGGGGAAGTTCCACATGCCGCGTGGTGCAGCCAAAAAAAAAACCCAAAAACTTTAGGCATGGTTAGCAGAAATTGGAGACTAATAGCATCTGGTGGTTTCCTTGTAATTTGACAATCTCTGGGGATTCGACAACTGTTTGGTATCAAGATCAATGTCTGGGACCTTGTTCAAAGTGTGATTGAGAAGCAGCAGCTGGGAATCTGTTAGAAGTGCAAGCCCTCAGGTCACACTCCAGAACCCCTGAATCAGAAATTCTGGGGGTGGGGCAGAATTTTTTTCTTATTGTGGTAAAATACATAAAACATAAAATTCACCATTTAACCCTTTTAAGGTGTACAATTCAGTGGCTTTTAGTACGTTTACAATGTTGTACAACCAATAGCACTATCTAGTTCTGTATCTTCATTGCCCCGAAAGGAACCCCCATACCCCAGCCCCTGACAACCACTAAAATGCTTTCTGTCTCTGTGGGTTTGCCTGTTTTGGACATTTCACATAAATAGGATTGTCCCAAGATATGGCCTTTTGTGTCTGGCTTCTGTCACTTAGCACAATCTTTTCAAGATTCACCCTTCAGAGTATCAGTGCCTCATTCCTTTTTATGGATTAATAATATTCCATTGTATGGATAGACCACATTTTGTTTATTAATTCATCAGTTGATGGACATTTGGGTTGTTTCCATCTCTGGCTGTTATAAATAATGCTATGAATACCTATGTACAAGCGTTTGTTGGAGCACCTGTTTTCTGTTCTCTTGAGCATACACTTAGGAGTAGAATTGCTGAGTCGTAACTCTGTGTTTAATTTATTCAGGAACTGCCAAGTGTTTTCCACAGAGGTTGCACCATTTTACGTTCCCACCAGCAACTCAGGAGAGTTCCAGTTTCTCCAGACCCTTGCCAACAAGTGCTGTTTTCTGGTTTTTTGATTATAGCCATCCTCGTGGGTGTGAAATATTATCTCATTGAAGTTTTGACTTCCTGCAGTCGTTATTATGTAGCCTCCTGGTGTATCAAATGCATCTGAAGTTTGAAAAAATTGTCCAGGGACCAGTAGCAGTCACTTAGGAACTAGTTATAGAAATACAGAGTCTTGGGCCCCCCTCAGACCAACTCAGTCAAATTCTGCATTTTAACAAGACCCCCAGCTGATCACTATACACATTAATGTTTGAAGCACTGGTGTAGGAGGCAGCCCTAAATTGCTCACACTTCCTAATCATTGCTTAAACGTACTAGCGTTAGGGTCTGTGTTTTTTTTTGCCCTCTCCGCCGCCCCCCCCCCCGTTTCCCTGGTGTGTTCTTGCTTGGTAATCTGGAAAAGTGAGAGGAACCCAGAATTTGGAGTTAAATAGACCCAGTTACCAGCACTGACTTCATTGTTTACCAGTTGGATGATCCTGGGCTAGAGTGTGCTTGATCTAAAAAGGAATCAGTATCTGCACCCTGCACATGTTAGAACTGAATGACTTCAGGGGTGTAAGCGTCGAATTCAACTCAGCATGAAGACGTTCACTCCATCTTGCTCTCCCCTCTCCCCCTTACCCTACGCTAAGCCCTGGCTAGCGTGAGAGTTTTAAGGAAACAAATCTCAGCTTTGGCTTCCTCTCATGTCAGTGAGCAGCTGAGACTGGCTGAATGATTTGCCAGATAATTCCCTTAAGGCAGCCAACTCGGCAAGAAAAAAAATCCAGGAATGATCCCCTTGTCAACTCCTCCGGACTAAGTAAGACCAGGCTCAAGTTTGGAACTGTGAAATCTGCCGGATACCTAAAATCTGTAGACTTGTAAGACTCTCTGAGGCCACTTACTTTGGTGTCAAGTAATTTTCATGCATTTTAAATAGCTCGAAGTGATGGGCAACCATTACTATCTCTCAGTAGAGAGGTCCCTGTTACTAGGGTACTTTCTGTGTACCAGTAACTGTGCTAAACACTCAGAATCCACAATGCATTTAGATCTACAGTTGAGACCAGAAGTTCTCAACTGGGGCTGATTTTGCATCCCACCCCCACCCCAGTGGACACGTGGTAATACCTGAAGGTCAGCACTGGGTGCTACTTGCATCTAATGGGTCAAGAACACAGATGTTGCTAAACATCCTAGAATGCATCGGACAGCCCCCCACAGAAAGAATTAGTCTCCCCCAGATAGCGATAATGTTCAGGTTGAGAAATGCTGCCTTAGACTCGGGAGCTGTGTCACCCTATCACGACAGAAGATGAAATGGACACAGACAAGTGGGGTTACTTGCCCAGTTCACCCAGCTAGTAATACAGGAGCACGATCCAAAGCACAACGGGCTCAAAATCCCTGAGGCCTTAGTCGTTTTATAAGGTTTGCTTTCAGCTGTTCTCGTTCAATCACAGCTTATGACATAACATGGGTATTTACTCTGCAATTTCTTAAGAGGAAAACTGGCCAGAAAAGACTTTTAGACCTGTCAAACATAAAGATTTTTCAAGTGCCCTTTGTACAATCAATCAAAGAGTCATCTCCCACTTCCTACAATCCTTGGTTAAATATTTATCAAACTTCCTTGCCAGGATTTGGGTTAAAGAGCTATTCTATTTCTGTGGGAGGGATGATAAACATGATTACAGGGGGGTGGAAAATCCTCCCAGAGAAGATGTGGTCAAATGTGGAAGTAGTGACCTGTTGGGCTTATTTGCCCAGGAGCTAGTGTGTGACAGCAGCAGGATGGAACAGTCCCAGGTGGCAATGCCAGCAGTTGGCAGGATAAAAAGCCACAGGTGCACACAGAGCCAGCCTCTTCATGGCAGATGGCTTTTGGGTCTCTAACGCTACCACATGCCAGGTGCAAGGCTGATGCTTAAAACCGTGTCATTTCATCTCATCTCACCACGGCCCTAAGAAGAAACGATCATTATTATCCCCATCGGAAAATGCAGAAGCTGCAACTCAGAAGTTCAGGACTTTGTCCTAGGTCACTCCATTGTCAGTGGTAAAGACAGGATCAAAACCTAGGCAGTTTATCCCCCCTGAATTTTCCAGCTTCTGGAAGTTACCTGCATTCTTTGGCTCATGGCTCCTTCCTCCATCTTCCAACCTCTCTTTGAGTCTGACCTTCCTGCCTCCCTCTTACAAGGATTCTTGTAACCGCATCAGACCCACCTAGATAATCTAGGATCATCTCTGCCTTTCAGATCCTTAACTCAGTCATACCTGCAAAGTCCCTTTTGCCAAGTAAGGTCACATATTCCAGGTTCCAGGTTTTAGGTCATGCATGTATTTGAGAAACCACTATTCTACCAGACCAGTTGCCTACTCAGAGTATCCTGAGACACGTGCTTTGGGGTTATTTACTACGCAGCAGTGGATAACTTGAACAGAGTCATCAGTTCCATCTCAGCTCCTCCTGGCTCATGCAAACTTCCATGATAAATCTACACCATTGAAATTCTTGTCATGCAGAGGGTGGCCGAGGTGCCAGACTCAAGACAACCTGTGGGTCAGGGCAACCATGAACTCCTTTTGGAGAACACTTACTGGCCGTCTCCCTCTCTCTCCATACCTCCATCTTCAAAATTAGAAAAAGACCAGGGTGAACTCCCAAATAAGTACGTTTTCCAAAATTACTATTACATTAGCTTTGCCAAGAGACACATCATCAAGTTGGCATCACATTGGATGTGAATTTTGTGGATTGGTGGTTGGTTATATAGTGTCTTTTACACATGCCATGACTTTTCTGATTCTTGTGTTACAGTCTAGCTTCTTATCCCCTTGCTCAAAAATCTTTTCCATTGTTTTGCAAAACACTCATCAGCAAAATGCTAGGGATTCTGCTGAACTCCTCTGCCCCTCATCAATGAGGGAAACTATAAGCATGATTTAAGATCTTTGGCTCCTGTCCTCTTACAAACACCTGCCCTGTCGAGTACATACGCTTCCTTTCTGTTCTGCTTTCATGCTATTGTTTTAACAACTTTATAAAATTCCCTGGGTGGTTTCTGAGTCCTGCAAATGAACCTATTTCTAGAGTTTCCTTGAAACATAAGGATTCAAAGCTGGATGTGATGAAGGAAGACTCCATACATCTTGGTGACTGACTGGGTGGGAGAAAGGAGAGAAAGGCACAGGGAGAAACAAATCCAAGAAGGCTCAAAGCTCTGAAACCTAAAAGACTAGGAGATGAACAGAAAGAAGTCAAGAGAGGAAGCTCTGAATGGCTGATAGAAAGTTTAGCTTCAGACATGTTGACTTGGTGATGATGGTAAGATACTGGAATGGAACTAGTAAGGCTGGGTATAAAAGATTATGCATGTCCAGTGGTGAGAATAGGACTGAGATGTGTGATTTATTTTAACGCTCAAACATTTTCCTCCAGTGGAAATATGTGACAAGTCCATTCAAAGTCTTGGCTTAGAAGAAGTTTTAGAGGTCAAGTTGAAGGTGTATGAATGGGCATCCTCTGTAGCGTAAATTCGTCACTTGCCCATTCATTCATCTGCACACTTGCATTTTTTCATTTATTAATTGAGCTACTACTTCACGCCAGACACTGGGCCTATAGCAGGTAGTGTGCATATCAGTGATACATAAGTAAAATCTTATGAACGAATCTTATGCTAAAAGTTGAGAACCAAGAGAGGAAGAGAAAAAACTTCCTTGTCACTGTGTCAAGGAGAAGGCAATGATAAGTCTTTTCAGTAAATATTTGTTGAATGAGTGAGGCAAAGGAGCATGTGAGACTTTTCCAGATGTACCAGATTGTACCAGGGAACTGAGAAAAGTGAGGTTTCTACAGAGGTCAAAACTGTAAAGGCTAAGTTCAGAAGAAAGTTAAGGGTGAAATATTGCAAATGTATTTTCTCAGGATTTGTTTGCTTTAGCAAGGTAGCAAAATAATTGGAAATATTTTGGGGTCCTCATAAAATTTGAAATACAGTACTCATTGCTCTTAACCATCTTAGACGTCTCTCTCTCCATCCTTTCTCCTCCTCCCTCCCTCTTTTCCTTCCCTTCCCTTTCCTCCCTTCCTCCTTCCCTCCCTCCATCCCTCCCTCCCTCCATCCCTCCCTTCCTTCTTTCCTTCCTTCCTTCCTCAGGCCAACCAGCAACGCTAGTGACACACTCACATAGCTAGTAAGTTAGAAGAAGTTGCTAAGTTAGAACCAGGGAAGAAAATATGAGGGACAACAATGATTGTCTAGAAAATACACAAAAATGACTCCCTTAAAAAAAACAACAAAGAAACCACAACCAACCAACCAAATAGTTGGATCCTTTATTTTAAAAAAAAATATATCACTCAGAACCAACTGATCCAACAGTGAAGAGTGGTATTCCTCAATGTGAAGGCAGGATCCTGGAGTCCAGAGCCCACCCTCTTGGCTTCCCTCTCACCCGTGCAGTGGCCCAAAAGACAACCCCATGGACACCACTCAAAGCTGAGTAAGGCTCTGAGGAACCCCAGTTTGGAAATATCTGTTCTAGAAGAAACAATCAGACATCACATGCATGGGCATTTTTTATGGAAGGGAGATCGTTAAACCCTTGACTTGTTGACTATCTGTTCTCTGAAATGGAGAGAGATGAGTTATCAAATGTCACACCCTGCCCCAACTGCCTTGAGATTGCAGAACGATGGGAATCGTCTTATGGAAAATCCTAGCAGGCAGCCAACTGAGACACAGGGCTCTGACAGTGCCAACAGAGTGAAGACATTTGCTGTTCATCTCACAGGAAACAACAGAGTGTGCAGAATTCAGGGAGGGTTGAAAACAGGTTCCCTGTCACGATGACGTGAAGTGTATGCAGGGTTTCCTTTCCAAATCTAGGAAGCTTGTGCATTAGCGGTCACACTGTGAAGATGTGTGAGAGCCCTAAATCCCCAGTGATGAATAGATGAGTTAGAAGGTAGGTAAGAGTCAGTACATGCAAGGATTCGAAAGGAAAGAAAGGTTTTATTGTACTCAGATCAACGGTAAACACACGATTTGACTATTCTTCACCCAGCCCTGCGTGAGAGTGCCCTGCTTTCTCGTTCAGCCCCCAGGGAGCACTGAGGGTCACATCTTGCATGACCAGCACCCACGACCTTGTGGGGAAAGGTCAACTCACCTGCCATGCTGCTGATGTTCACCAGCCTCCCCTTGGATTTCCTAAGAAGAGGCAAAAATGCCTTTGTGACTTCCACGGCCCCGAAGAAGTTCACGGCCATGCATCGTTTGTATTCGGTCATGGGAATGAGCTCCCCGTCAGTTGGGAGGCCAAGGATCCCAGCATTGTTGACCACAGCCCACAGTCCTGAGGACAGAAGGGAACAACTCTGAGGTCAGGCGAGATGGGAGAGTGGGAAGATTTTTAACCCTTCAAGCTCTGAAGTCAAAAGGGCCCCTTTGAGATTTAGGATCTAGGCAGATCACTTCAACTCTCAAACCGTAGTCTCCTTGATTACTTGTGAAATATTAAGCAATGGTTTTTTGCAGGAATATTCTTTTGCCTCAAAGCCCTTTCTTACATCCGGCAGCTAGATATTTGTTATACCTGTGGAGGGATGACACAGCAAGGAGGAGATTTAATCAAAGTCTACCTCATGTTTCTCCCTCAAAGGAGTGTGTGGAGACAGAATGATACCTTTCGGACATGCAGATATAAGACGATATATCTTATATGCAGTGCAATGGTATAAGATCCTGTCTTCCCTTTTCCTTCGACTAGAAAAGATTCCTTAGTCCGGGAAAACTAGAGCAGAATTGCCAAGAGCTAAAAAGATTGCAGAGTCCCTGAGCTCTAGGCCCTTCCCCAGCCAGCCTGATCCCCTTGACTGACCAGGATCACCCAGAGGGCTTGTTCACACACAGGTCACCAGGCCCCACCTCCAGAGAATCTGATTGGGGGTGTCTGAGGTAGGGCCTGAGAATCTGCATCTCTAACAAGTTCCCACGTGATGCTGATGCTGCAGGCCTGGACCACACTTGGAGAACCACTGTCCACAACTAGTGATTTTTCATCTTTGACTTCACATTAAAATCACCTGGGGAGCTTTGTAAAACCCCAATGCCCAGGCCACACCCGAGCCAATTAGATCAGAAATTGTGGGGTGGTGAAGAAAGGGCACCTTGGCATTAGTAGTTTTTAAAAGTCCCTACCAAGGGGCTTCCCTGGTGGCGCAGTGGTTGAGAGTCTGCCTGCCGATGCAGGGGACACAGGTTTGTGCCCCGGTCCGGGAAGATCCCACGTGCCGCGGAGCGGCTGGGCCCACGAGCCATGGCCGCTGAGCCTGGGGGTCTGGAGCCTGTTCCTACCTAGGTGATTCCAGTGTACAACCAAGCTTTGGAATCATCACCCTAAACGGTAGCAGACAGGTAATGCAAAAACTGCAGATGTTTTGGGGGAGGGGGATCTGGAGCAGAAGTGAGTGACCTGGGTCCTCTTTATTTTCTAATTTCTGGGCTTTTCAAAAAAATTAATTTATATATTTTTGGCTGCTTTGGGTGTTCATTGCTGTGCGCGGGCTTTCTCTAGTTGCGGCAAGTGGGGGCTACTCTTCGTTGCGGTGCGCGGGCTTCTCATTGCGGTGGCTTCTCTTGTTGCGCAGCACGGGCTCTAGGTGCACAGGCTTCAGTAGTTGTGGCGCACGGGCTTACTTGCTCCGCAGCATGTGGGATCTTCCCGGACTGGGGCTTGAACCTGCGTCCCCTGCATTGGCAGGCGGATTGTTAACCACTGCACCACCAGCGAAGTCCCTGGGTCCTCTTTACAGAGGAGCAACATCCGGGGTATGTTCAGCTAGATAGACCTGAAGCAGATTCTCTGAGTTCCCTGAGCCTCGGCATGGTTTAGACCAGCTGTTTCTCAAGGTGTGGTCCAAAACCAGGAGCATCAGCATCAACTGGGAACTTGTTAGAAATGCAAATTCTGGAGCCCCACCTCAGACCAGCTGGATCAGAAACTGATGATCAGAAATTGTTGTTGAAGCTCAGCACTGTGATATAACGTGCCCTCGAGGTAATCCTGATGCACACCCAAGTGTGAGAACCAGGGGGCTATGCAGAGGAGCAGAACGAGCCTCAGTGCTAGCAAAAGCCCAGAAATGGCAGGAGGCACCAACCCTAACAGTGCCTTTCTGATGGCTTCCAAGAGGTAGGTAGCAGCCAACCTGCATGAGGACTGGACAGAGCACTGGACATCTCAGCAGAGTCCAGCATGAGGCACTGACCATTGAAGATGAAATGTCCCATCCCCAGGAATTTAAGATGCTACCCTGGGGAAATGGGATAAAGCTCAAAATGACTGAAACAGTTTTCGCCACGTGGCAGAAAGATGGCTCAAAATAGAAACTGCACTGTCTTACAGAAAATAAAATGACATTTCTTGCACACCTGAGTTGGTGGTCTGACATTTACATGCAATAATGATTGGGAGCATTAAGTGAGATGATGCCTGGCACGTAGTAAGAGCTCAACAGCTATTACAAGGATGGTGATGGGAGGAGAGGATGCCTCTACTCCCACCTCCAAATGATGGTTTTAATTCACTCAGCCTGATGCACACCTTTGACCAGTCCACATGCAGGTGGCAGCTTGAGAATGCCCTAAAACAGGGGCCAGCAAACATTTTCTATAAAATGGTGGATAGTAAATATTTTAGCACTGCACGTCCTACTCACTCAACTCTGCCATTACAGACAATCTGTAAATGAATGGGAGTGGCTGTGTTCCAATAAAACATTATGGACATTGACATTCGTATTCCACATAATTTTCATGCGTCAAAAAAATCTTCTGATTTCTTTTAACCATTTAAAAATGTAAAAACCATCCTGAGCTCACAGGCTACACAAAGACAGGTGGAAGATCTATAGAATATTCTTTAAATGACAAAGAGATAGAGAACAGGTTAAGGATGAGAATAGGGCTCTAAAAAGGTAGCATGAGAAAGCCTGGTGGTGATGGAACAGTTCTGTATCTTGAGTGATATACATCTCATTTCTCAGATGTATATTGAGCACTTACTATATGCCAGGGGCTGTGCTTAATGTTGAATGAATGGAAAATAGGAGTTCTTCCTGACTGCTTGCCTCATGTCAGGGACTCTTGTAAGTGCTCCGTATCTAATAACTACTCCTTCAACTACCAAATGAAGCAGATAATATTACTCTCTTTTTGCTGGGAAGGTCAGCTGTAAAGAGGATGTAAGCAGGAAGTGCTTGAGGCCTCCACGGAAAACCCCCAAGTGAAGGCAAAACAGGAGAAAGCAGAGCTAAGAAACAGAGACTGGGTGCTGATGACGTTGCTTAAGTGCCTGGATCCAGACATGCCTGAAATCAACGGGCCTTTTTAGTTATTTAAGCAAAATACATTCCCTTTATGCTTTAGCAGTTTTGAATTGGGTTGTGTCACTTGCGTCTGAAAGGATCCTGTTGGAGACATGGTTCTGGTTCTCAAGGAACCTTGTGGTGAGGAATGAGAGATGGACAGATTTGTATAATTGGTAAGACCAGTGTGTGCAACGGATATCAGGTGAAGGTCCAGAACAGGAAGTGAATGATGTTACCTGGATTACGAGGAGGGTCATGCAAGAGATGTTTGAGCTAGGTCTCCTTTGAGAGTAGAGTCTGCACCTGGACAGAAGCAAGAGTCTAGAGGAATGGAGTGAGGCAAGAGGGGAATTTGGGTAAGAGGAAGCTGGACATGCAAAGATGTAAACTAGTACATTCTGTTCTGGAAACCATTCCAGAATTTACTGAGTGGACCAGCAGGTATTGCAGATTAAGGGTTTGGCAAGGGCCATTTTCCTGAAGGGCCTTCGAATCTTTGTTAAGGTGTTTGGTGGTGGATGGAGAACCACAGAACCATTCAATGAGGCAAAGCATAGGCCTTGCTCCTGGGAGGAATGCAAGACATGGAGGCTCTGATCATCAAAAGGTTTTCAGGATGGGCTTCCCTGGTGGCGCAGTGGTTGCGAGTCCGCCTGCTGATGCGGGGGACGTGGGTTTGTGCCCCGGTCCAGGGGAGTCCTGCTTGCCGCGGGGCGGCTGGGCCCATGGGCCGTGGCCGCTGAGCCTGCGCTTCCGGAGCCTGTGCTCCGCAACGGGAGAGGCCACGACAGTGAGAGGCCCGTGTACCGCAAAAAAAAAAAAAAAAGGTTTTCAGGAAATGGATGACACTATAAGATGTGCACATTGTAAAGACCACTTTCCATTTGGAAAGCAATGGGGAAGGAAAGCCTTGTTGCAAGGAGGCCATTGTGGGAGCTCAGGCGGGAGATGAGGGCCCCAGTTAAGCCACAGCTCCCTGGGGATGATAGGAAGGGGCGGGATGACAAAGATCTAGGACATAGAATTGACAGGACTCCGGACCAACAGGATGCAGAAATCGAGGGTAAGCGGCAGGTCTAAGTGACCCCCCAGGTTGCTGACTTGAATGATAGATTAGGTGGCAGTGCTGGCGTTTGAGCCAGTGTCTGAGTCGTCGGATGCAGGAGGGTAAACTGATTTGCAGACCGGCAGCAGAGAAAAAGATAATGAGGTCAGTTTTTGACAAATTGAGGTGGGATGTCTGCTAACCAATTTTATATGCCTATAGGTCCTGACGTTTAGAGGAGAGCTAGGTTGGTAACACACATTCAGAAGTTATCGTATTAAATCGCAGTGTTTCTCAACTCTGGCAGAATATTAGCATCACCTGGGGAGCTTTCAAATGTATTGATGCCTGGGACCCCCAAATGGGATCTTCTTTACAGTGGACATTCTCAGCAAAAGGAGGGCAACAGTACTGGCCTCACTGTGGAAGTATTAGCTGAGTTATTGTCTGTAGGTACTGATTTAATCTGTTGGGGGAAGGTCCCGGGTTGCGTGGGTATCACGGGTGTGTGACCTGTGTTTCAGAAAGGCCTCATGTTTGGTTAATTTTCTGCCGGCACCACCTAAACATCTTAAACATTTTGTAAACAAGGAGCACCACATAATTTGCATTTTGCCCTGCCCCCCCCCCAAGTTACATAGCCCATCCTGGGCCCAAGCACAGGTATTTTAAAACACTTCCCACGTGAGAATTCCTGGTATAAGGAGAGAACAGTACAGCGCGGGAAACATGGAGTGGGAAGTTTGGGGATGGAGCCCTCAGTAACATTCACATTTAGGGGAATGGGGGGAGGGGCGGAGGAAGAGGTTCATACAGGAGAAGCAGAAAGAATGAGCAGAGAACTAGGAGGGCAAGAGGGGGCTGGAGACCCCAAAGCCCAAGCAGGGGAGGATAATCAACACACTGAAACACAGCAGAGAAATTAAGAGCGTGGTGTTTAGGATAATACTGATTCGCTTGGCCAGACCACTTAGGGAGGCATGGTGAAAAGTGGAAACAGGGTGGCAGGGTTCCAAGGAGCTTGGCTGCAAAGGAAGAGGAAGAGAAAGGCAGTGGCTAAGGGAAGGCAGTGATTATGAAGCTATTTTCTTAAGTCTAATACAAGTTAATATCGGTGAGAGGAAAGAAATGAGGAGGGGCAGTAATTAATGGGAGAGTGACCAAGCAGATGCTGGAGGGAATGGGATGGAGAATTCTGTAAGTTCTGAGGACGGACCACACCTGACTCATTCCTAATGTCTTCATGTCTGCAAAAGGTGCCAGCGTGTGGCAGGTGCTCAGTACAGGGGTCTCCAGGTGCCAGAAGAGACTAGAGGACAATGGTAATGAGAGGCTGGAACCAGTGTTGGGCGTCTGCAAGGAGGGTGGAGGGCACTCGAGGGCGCAGGTGGCTGAAGGCAGTACCTCTGTTCTGCAGCTTTTCCTTCACTTTGCTGTGGGCATCTTTTATCTGTTGCGGGTCGGTAATGTCCAGCTGGAGCACGGAGAGACGCTTGGAGCAGGTTCTTCGTAATTCCTCTGCTCCAGATCCCTTTTCATCCAGAACTCCAGCAAATACCGTGAAGCCCAACTCGTCCAGATACTTGGACAAAGCATGGCCAATCCCAGAATCGCCACCTGCAAGGGGTCAAGGCAATACAAAGTGGGCTCAAACCACAATGGCAGGAAAAATCATTGAAGAAAAAAATCACTGCATGCTATTTATGATGGTCCATGTTCTCTGGAGAGAGTAGGTCTTGAGGAAGTTTTATTTTTATTTTTATTTTTTTGCTAAGTGAGAAAATGGGCAGAGAAGCCACAAGAGACAAAGTTCTCTGTATGAAAAAGAAAGGAGGTGAGGTAGAATTTGAGGTGGGGGCATAAGTGGGAGGAGAAATGCTGATGGGGGGGAGGGGTCCAGGAGTGGCTGGTGGCCAAAGAACGTAGGAGGGAAAACTAAGACATGTAATGGAAGCTTTTTTATTAATCTCCTCATGTAGTATTTTATGTAATAACCTCCATCACTGCATAAAATCTTCGGTAAAACATTCATTACAAACTAGTACTTTGGAGTTGGTTTCTTCATTTTAAAGATGTAGCAAAGTGTCATGTCCTGCTTCATAGTGGACCCAGGACAATAGCAGAGGCTGCCCACAGGGGCCAACTCCTTCTGGATTATGAAAGATGAAGGCTCATAGCCACCTGCCCTTCTCACCTCTTCGGAACTTTTTCCCTAGCCATGGCCTTCTCCCAAACCACTGAATAGACATCAATCCTAGGAAGACATCTGCAACAGAAACCAGATAGAAATCCCTAAGTGCACTGCTTTGTGAAACCAGAGGATAAGATCATATGTAAAATACATGTCAAGCCTACCAGAATTTGAGATGGGAGTTTACCCAACCCACTCTGGAGGATATTACGGACCCTAGAGAAATTGTTTCACATCCACAAGTACAAACGTAGAGACCTGAAATTCCGAAGATGAAGACAAAGTGGACGTAAAATCACCCTTTGAGCCATACCAGAATAAACGTGTAACAATTAATATGTTTCTACAGCTCTAAAGACAAGAGATCATCTTCACATCGGCTGTGTGAGGCAGTCTTTCCTGTAAACCTTGAGGGAATCTGTCTTGTCAGCAGTTGGGGGCTACAGTCAGGCATCCCCCTAAGAATCAGAAAATTCAGGAAATCAGCATGCTGACAGTCAACTCAAGGTTCAGTATGTCAGTGATCAGAAAAGATGTCTGACTTCGAAGCTAACAAGACCTGCCTGGAATCTGACCAGAAGTGTTACAGTCTCCAAAGAGAAGATAATCACCATCAAAAGGCAAAAGGACAGAGAAACAGGCATTCACAGATATTGCTGATAAATGTGAAGGGGTGAAATCTATGACCATTTTAGATACTGAGACCCAAAAATTCTCAGTATCTATCCTAGAGGAAAAACTCACATATATTCAGAGACAAAGGATGTTCTTTACAGGACTGTATATAATAGCAAAAGAAGGAATTAACCTTAACATCCATGAATTGGAGAATGGTTGCATAAATTATGGTACCCATGATGGAATATGACACAGTGATTTTAAAAGATAGGGTAGAACTATATAAACTGGAATAGATACTGCTCCAAGATACTTCGTTAAGTGAAATAAAATGTTATAGTACAGCAATTATTATAAAGAATCCAATTTATGACCCAAAACAGGGGTGGAAGAAACTAATTCTCTACCTACCCATGCATGCAAATATAAAAGGAAAGATTTGGAAGGAGAGACACCAAGATGGTAATAGTAGTTGCCTCTAGGAGGAGAGGCAGAATGGACAGAGCTTTGTTTTACAATGTTTTCCATTTTTGCTGCAAGAGAGTACTGATTTTTCTTGTGTAATTTCTCTTCTTTTAAAGGTCATGCCAATTAGAATGAAGATGGGCCCTGTAAGTATAGGAAAAGGTATTACCAAGAGGCCATTGTAGGTGGTGTCTGCAAACACTGCCCAAGAGAGTGCAGCCTTAGGAAGAGGTGCGGGCGCTTCTGCCCCTCAGACAGAAGATGTGGGCACTCCTGCCCCTCCGAACACAAGATGAAGGCGTCTGGTTACCATAGTTGATTGCACTTTACTTTGTTTCTTGTATGTCCACATCTACCTGTGTGTGCATGGTTTCCTGCCTGGTCCTGGTCAGAGGAGGAGACCGTACCCACTGAGGCAGACCTAAGCGTCTGGGCCACGTGACAGATCTCTGCTGTGCTGTAAATTAGCACATTAGAATTCTGGTTTTAAAATATAATACTACATGCGTATAACAATTTTGCGAGCCCTGCAAATGTAGGTTTGCCCTGTAGAAATGGACCTGACATTGGACAAATCCAGCTTCAGGGTCTGCGTGGAAAGATTGTGAAGGAGTGTGTGTCTTGCATCAAAGCTTCTTATTTATGATATGTAAGTAGAATAGAGCAAATGTTGTTTGAATCTTTGTTATTTTTAGTACCATTTCTCTAATAAAGCTAAGTGTTTTAGAGGAAAAAAAAAAAGATCTGAGGCCAGATCTTTGACAGTGGCGAGTTCACCAGGTGGTGGCTGCAATGCATGTGGCCTCTCCCTGGAAACCACCAAATGTCACTGGTGGTTGAATCTGTCTTGTAAAATTATTCTCCCCATGTCTCCAGTAGAGATTATCATTCCCATTTTACAGATGGGGAAAGTGAAAATGAGAGAGGCCAAGGTCACAGAGATAGAAGGGATGGACCTGAATCCCAGTGCCTGACTCTTCGTCATCCTGGACCACCTTCTCCTTTATCTGTGAAAGCAGAGAAGGAAGGTCTGGGGAAGCCAGCCTCTGAATGAGCCTCTTGTGGCCCAGCAAGGACGGACAGAAATTAACCTGGAAATAACTAACTCAGAACCAGACTGGAGTGAAGCGTGAACCTGGAGCCAGATGAAACACACTCTGCTGGGCGAGAGCAGGTGTTCACAGAAGGCCCCTCCCATTTGCGGCGCACCACACCCTGTGCTTCTGCCTCCTGGGTGGTGTGGCTGGGCATATTGGGGCCATGGGTTTTAAAGCTCCCAGTTCCCCTGAAAGGTTTGTGTCATATCAGGATGCCAGCATGTTGCCTCTGCACAGCGAGAATCATCCTGTGGTGCAGAGATGCAGGCTGTGACCTTCACCTCCATGCAGCAAATAAACTCAGCCAGGGTGCCTACCAAGGAAGGTGAGAAAGGGTCATCTATCAGTGGCCGAGTGGATAAACAAAACGTGGTCTAGCCATACAATGGAATATTATTCAGCAATAGAAGGGAATGGAGTTTTGATACACACTACAACAAGGATGAATCTTGAAAACATTATGCTAAGTTAAAGAAGGAGGAGATACTTTGATCCTGACCCCATTTTCTCTGAATAGAGAATGATCCAAAGACAGTTTCCAAGGTAATGCCTTAGACCAGCTTAGGCAGCTTCGTGAATCCAGGATCTAACTCTCTTCGGAAAGTTCCTAGGAAGAGCCTGGCCTACGGGAGATGCTAGCCACAAAATGAGAGATGACGTATTGAACTTTACCGAGCCCTGTGGTCCTGGAAAACAGCAAAAGTTAAAAAAACACTTCCAGGGCTTCCCTGGTGGCGCAGTGGTTGAGAGTCCGCCTACTGATGCAGGGGGCGCGGGTTCGTGCCCCGGTCCGGGAAGATCCCACATGCCGCGGAGCAGCTGGGCTCGTGAGCCATGGCCGCTGAGCCTGCGTGTCTGGAGCCTGTGCTCCACGGCAGGAGGGGCCACAGCAGTGAGAGGCCCGCGTACCGCAAAAAAAACAAAAAACCACTTCCACTCTTCGCGTTCTGGGAAATAGTTTCCTGCAAAGGAGTCACCTTCTCCACGTGAATTAGAGAGGATTCAGGGATGCCCTCCTTGTTTACCAATGACAAGGCCAGACCCAGGCCCTCCAAATTCCAACCCTTTGCTTCATAAATGACAAGCTAAACTGTTTGTCCCCAGAGAGTCACTGGAACAAAATGCTTGTTAACCAAACTTTGGTATAGATTCTTTCCTTCCCCCAGGTCCTGGCCCACTGTCAGCCTGAGGCAGCAGATAGCCCCTCCTGAGAACAGGCTGGCCTCAGAGAAGATGGTCCCTCCTCTGCCGTCTGATCACTCCTGGCCTATCCCCATTCCCCTCACCTGGTTCTTTTCAGACTTGTTCACCCTCCCCATGAAAGCAAAACTCTTTTTTGTCTAACCCTTGAGATACTTGCAGACCTGTGGTCAAAGTGTTCCCTTCACTGCAACAGTCCTGCCCCTGGCCCCATAGTAATCCTGTAGAATAAAGTCTTTCCATACAAAATCTGGATTTGTTTTTTTTATTTGACAGTGAATTAAGAAAGCCAAAGTTCACGGGAGGCCATCTGTTTGTCCTTACCAGTGAGAAAAGGTAGCATAGAGGCCTGGTTTTGAGCCTGGCCCCACCATCCCTACCTGTGCAACCCTGGTCAGGTTATTTAACCTCTCTGTGCATCAGCTTCCTCATCTGTAAAATAGGCTTGATAATGGTGCCTACACCAGTTGATATTTGTGATGTGCTTAACAGTCCCTATAATTGCTATAATAGATTTTTTTTTAAATAATACTAGGCACATGACATCCTTCTTGACTTACAGGCCTTTACATTCATGATATTGGTAGATGGGGAGTTTGCCTCTACTGACAGTCAGCTAAACATCTTGGTTAAGACTCAGACTGCTTGATTCTGCCTCTCCCATGTCTGAGCCTTGGGAAATGTTACATACAGTCATGTGGATCCTCCACTTCCTTATCTGGAAAGTGAGGTTATACCAGTACCTCCCTCCTAGGCTGACCTTGGAAGTCAATAAGACAGAGGATGTTCTGCACAAGGCCCCGCCTGTCATATGTGACTTGTTATCAGTAGCGTGGCTCTAACCCAGACATCATTTCTGATCTCCTGTTAGAGATCAGGCTATGCTAGCCCTGGTTTTCTTAGGGCTGTGCAGGGTTAAGAGGGCCTTGGGAAAGTATGTGGCTGGGGAGCCGCTCCCTGTCTAGATAGAGTAGCCCTTGTGCACTCCAGAAACCCAAAGACAAGGTGGGGGCCTTTGTGAAAAGGCAAAGTGTTTCATAAGTTACCCAATAGTAACCTCTGAAAAGTATCATACCTAGTATGACTCTAATGCCAGCCTCACACATATTAACTCCAACCACCCTGGGAGATAAGTCATTTTACTGTCATCGCTTTACAGAGGAGGAAACTGAAACACAGAAGGGTTAAGTCATTCAGCTGCACGTGGCAGAGGTAGGTTGGAACCCAG
This sequence comes from Leucopleurus acutus, assembly GCF_964270905.1. Taxonomy (NCBI): domain Eukaryota; kingdom Metazoa; phylum Chordata; class Mammalia; order Artiodactyla; family Delphinidae; genus Leucopleurus; species Leucopleurus acutus. The sequence goes on from NC_139162.1 coordinate 6,627,271, forward strand.
GCAGGGCTTGGCATATAAACATCTGGAGTATAAAATATTCAAAGCTTCCAGAGCACAGGGCTTAGCATATAGTAGGTGATCAAAAAAAAGCATGAGTTGGCTAAATGGGCATTTAAGAGGGCGTTGGCCTTGGGACTTCCCTGGTGGTCCAGTGGGTAAGACTCTGCGCTCCCAATGTAGGGGCCCGAGTTTGATCCCTGGTCAGGGAACTAGATCCCACACGCATGCCACAACTAAGAGTCCACATGCTGCAGCTAAGAAGCCTGCATGCCGCAACTATAGATCCCGCATGCCACAACAAAGATCCTGCGTGCTGCAACTAAGACCCGGTGCAGCCAAAATAAATAAATGTTAAAAAAAAAAAGAAAAAGAAAAAGGACATTGGCCTTAATGCCTTAAAAATGCAGAGAGAGAGAGTCCTATGGCACTAGGGCTCCTGACTCAAAAATAAGTCCCAGAAAACATATTGAGTTGGATGTCTACCCCAAGAGAGGGTGGGGAAAATGCTGGGGGTGGTTTTAAGCTATGCCCTTTGAGATCATTCTATCTCTAGTGGCCTGGAAATCCATCAGCTTGGAGCAAGCAACGAGTACTAGAGTCCCATTTTTGCAAAATAGGAGTGAATGTGAAATAGTGATTTATTTTAAAATATTAATAAAGTCAATTTGTGTGAAAAACGAAGACGCGAATCACTTGAATTCAGAAGAATTAAGAATTGTATAGTTTCAGAGCTGGTGGGCTAATTGTAAGTGGATTTACGCTATTACCACATGGGGGCGCCGGATTAGCTGTTGAACAGAAACACATCCCATCATTTGTTGGGTCAAGTCTTAAATTAGGCAAGATGTGAATAATTCAACTTCCGAAGTTCTTCAGGGCTAGGTCCCTTGAATGAAACACACCCACCCTGTAAAGACAGACTGCATGTGCTCTTGGACACAAGCTGGTCCCTTGGAAGCTGCATTCAGAAAGAGAGATGAAGGGGGAAGAATTTGCAAGCCTGTAAACAATTTCTAGACATTAGTAAAACATCATATAAGTAATAAAACTTTAAGAACAAAAAGATAAACAAAAGAAGAAGAAACCATCCATAACCTCACCAATCTAACATAACTTTCATAACTTTCGTACTTTTTCTTCTAGTCTTTTTTTCCTATACAGTGTTCTTTAACAATTACAGTTATAGCACACATATGATTTGACAACTAATTTTTAAATTAGTATTACATAAACCAGTTTTCGCTATTTCTACATAGTCTACGAAACCATAAATCATCATTTTTCACTATTGGATAAAATTCTCCCTGTCAAAATGCAGTAGAGAGAGAAATGATGAGAGCCTGGATTCTTGAGCCAGGATACCTGGGTTCACATCCTCGTTCTGCTACTTACCAGCTGTGTGACCTTGGCCAGTTAACCTCTCTGTGCCTCAGTTTCCTCATCTATAAAGTGAGGTGATACTAGGACCTGCCTCATAAGATCGTTAGAAGGATTAAATGATTATATATACTAAAGTAATTGGACCACAGCCTGGCACATGGCAGTTACCATCCAGGTGTTAGTTAAATAAATGGCAACTGGGTATTTTTTAAATTTTTAATCCATGCTACTCCTTTCATTGGCTACTTCTAGTTCCTGGAACCAAAAGGATTTTCAGTTCAGTTCTTATCTCAGAAGGTCATCATAGCTATTCTAACCACAGTGATGAATTGGCCAAGGACTACCCTCTGCTTTCTGCCAGTGGTCCCGTCTCTCCCAGACCCTGTCCCTAAAGCTCCTCCAAGTCTCCCCTTTGTCCATATCTTTGAACAACAGCAGCTTAAAGCAGAGCTTCTCAGTGGATGAGCGTCTTCAGAGGTATCAAGGCCCATTCTCATAGTGGAATTTCAGTTCTGTCAGTGGAATAGACAAACACAAATTGAGGACCTGCTATGTATCGATACCAAATAAGAGGACACCGTCTGAATATGTGTTTTGCTTGGCCCACACACTGTGTTTCGTAAAAAATTTAAGTAAACACTTAGAGTCCAGCTATTTCACCTGAAAAGCCAGATCGATGGTTTCTCTTGATTAACCAGGAGACGGGCCAACTCCGGGCCTGCGTTCCCACAATGAACTCAGGAGCTCAAGCTGAGGATCCCAAAGCTGCCCCTTCCCACGGGTCATGCTCTCAGATCAGGACTCACCACTTCCTAATGCGCATGCGCATTTCTATGGGCAACATCCTCACCACCGGGACTCGCCACCACCCACCCCACCACCCACCCCCCTGCCCGCAGCCCAGCACACAGGCAATTCTTTGTCCCACTTAACAAAGGTCATCTGGGACTAGCCCTGTTTATCTGGAAACCTGTGGAAAACTAAGGAGGAAAGGACTTTCCCCTCCCTTGTTTAAGATTTAAGCAATCCATCAGATTGCCACCCTCATGTTGACACAGCCTGTTCCCTATAAAATAGATTGAGGTATAATTAAATGGTAGATAAATAGAATAAAACACTAGTGCACTTAAGACTTCCCTGAGAGCCATACAAGGCTCAGCTCCTAATCCAGGAAGAGAAAATACTTGACAGTTGTACTACTGACACCTTTTGTGTTTCCATACAAACTATGCAATTTTTTTGTTCTAGTTCTGTGAAAAATACCATTGGTAGTTTGATAGGGAGTGCATTGCATCTGTAGATTGCTTTGGGTAGTACAGTCATTTTCACAATGTTGATTCTTCCAATCCAAGAACATGGTATATGTCCCCATCTGTTGGTATCATCTTTAATTTCTTTCATCAGTGTCTTATAGTTTTCTGCATACAGGTCTTTTGTCTTCTTAGGTAGGTTTATTCCTAGATATTTTATTCTTTTGCCTGGAATGGTAAATGGGAGTGTTTCCTTAATTTCTCTTTCAGATTTTTCATCATTAGTGTATAGGAATGCCAGAGATTTCTGTGCATTAATTTTGTATCCTGCAACTTTACCAAATTCATTGATTAGCTCTAGTAGTTTTCTGGTGGCATCTTTAGGATTCTCTATGTCTAGTATCATGTCATCTGCAAACAGTGACAGCTTTACTTCTTCTTTTCCAATTTGGATTCCTTTTATTTCTTTTTCTTCCCTGATTGCTGTGGGTAAAACTTCCAAAGCTATGTTGAATAATAGTGGTGAGAGTGGGCAACCTTGTCTTCTTCCTGATCTTAGTGGAAATGGTTTCAGTTTTTCACCATTGAGAATGATGTTTGCTGTGGGTTTGTCATATATGGCCTTTATTATGTTGAGGTAAGTTCCCTCTCTGCCCACTTTCTGGAGGGTTTTTATTATAAATGGGTGTTGAATTTTGTCAAAAGCTTTTTCTGCATCTATTGAGATGATAATATGTTTTTTCTCCTTCAATTTGTTAATATGGTGTATCACGTCGATTGATTTGTGTATATTGAAGAATCCCTGCATTCCTGGGATAAACCCCACTTGATCATAATGTATGATCCTTTTAATGTGCTGTTGAATTCTGTTTGCTAGTATTTTGTTGAGGATTTTTGCATCTATGTTCATCAGTGATATTAGCCTGTAGTTTTCTTTCTCTGTGACATCTTTGTCTGGTTTTGGTATCAGGGTGATGGTGGCCTCATAGAATGAGTTGGGGAGCGTTCCTCCCTCTGCTATATTTTGGAAGAGTTTGAGAAGGATAAGTGTCAGCTCTTCTCTAAATGTTTGATAGAATTCGTCTGTGAAGCCATCTGGTCCTGGGCTTTTGATTGTTGGGAGATTTTTAATCACAGTCTCAATGTCAGTGCTTGTGATTGGTCTGTTTATATTTTCTATTTCTTCCTGGTTCAGTCTCAGAAGGCTGTGCTTTTCTAAAAATTTGTCCATTTCTTCCAGATTATCCATTTTATTGGCATAGAGTTGCTTGTAGTAATCTCTCACGATCCTTTGTATTTCGGCAATGTCAGTTGTTACTTCTCCATTTTCATTTCTAATTCTATTGATTTGAGTCTTCTCCCTTTTTTCCTGGATGAGTCTGGCTAATGGGTTATCAATTTTATCTTCTCAAAGAACCACTTTTAGTTTTATTGATCATTGCTATTGTTTCCTTCATTTCTTTTTCATTTATTTCTGATCTGATCTTTATTATTTATTTCCTTCTCCTAACTTTTGGGGTTTTTTGTTCTTCTTTCTCTAATTGCTTTAGCTGTAAGGTTAAGTTGTTTATTTGAGATGTTTCTTGTTTCTTGAGGTAGGATTGTATTGCTATAAACTTCTGTCTTAGAACTGCTTTTGCTGTATCCCATAGGTTTTGGGTAGTTGTGTTTTCATTATCGTTTGTTTCTAGGTATTTTGTGATTTCTTCAGTGATCTCTTGCTTATTAAGTAGTGTATTGTGTAGCCTCCATGTGTTTGAATTTTTTACAGATTTTTTCCTGTAATTGATGTGTAGTCTCATAGCGTTGTGGTTGGAAAAGATACTTGATACGATTTCAATTTTCTTAAATTTACCAAGGCTGATTTGTGACCCAAGATATGATCTATCCTGGAGAATGTTCCATGAGCACTTGAGAAGAAAGTGTATTCTGTTGTTTTTGGATGGAATGTCCTATAAATATCAATTAAGTCCATCTTGTTTAATGTATCATTTAAAGCTTGTGTCTCCTTATTTATTTTCATTTTGGATGATTTGTCCACTGGTGAAAGTGGGATGTTAAAGTCCCCTCCTATGATTGTGTTACTGTCAATTTCCCCTTTTATGTACATTAGCATTTGCCTTATGTATTGAGGTGCTCCTGTTTTGGGTGCATAAATATATACAATTGTTATATCTTCTTACTGGATTGATCCCGTGATCATTATGTAGTGTCCTTCTTTGTCTCTTGTAATAGTCTTTATTTTAAAGTCTATTTTGTCTGATATGAGAATTGCTACTCCAGCTTTCTTTTGATTTCCATTTGCACGGAATATCTTTTTCCATCCCCTCACTTTCAGTCTGTATGTGTCCCTAGGTCTGAAGTGGGTCTCTTGTAGACAGTATATATATGGGTCTTGTTTTTGTATCCATTCAGGCAGTCTATGTCTTTTGGTTGGAGCATTTAATCCATTTACATTTAAGGTAATTATAGATATGTATATTTCTATATTACCATTTTCTTAATTGTTTTGGGTTTGTTATTGTAGGTTTTTTCCTTCTCTTGTGTTTCCTGCCTAGAGAAGTTCTTTAGCATTTGTTGTAAAGCGGGTTTGATGGTGCTGACTTCTCTTAGCTTGTCTGTAAGGGTTTTAATTTCTGCATAGAATCTGAATGAGATCTTTGCTGGGTAGCGTAATCTTTGTTGTCGGTTTTTCCGTTTCATCACTTTGAATATGTCCTGCCACTCCCTTCTGGCTTGCAGAGTTTCTGCTGAAAAATCAGCTGTTAACCTTATGGGGATTCCCTTGTATGTTATTTGTTGTTTTTCCCTTGCTGCTTTTAATATTTTTTCTTTGTATTTAATTTTTGATAGTTTGATTAATATGTGTCTTGGCGTGTTTCTCCTTGGATTTATCTGGTATGGGGCTCTCTGCACTTTTTGGACTTGATTAACTATTTCCTTTCCCATATTAGGGAAGTTTTCAACTATAATCTCTTCAAATGTTTTCTCAATCGCTTTCTTTTTCTCTTCTTCTTCTGGGACCCCTATAATTTGAATGTTGGTGCATTTAATGTTGTCCCAGAGGTCTCTGAGACTGTCCTCAATTCTTTTCATTCTTTTTACTTTATTCTGCTCTGTGGTAGTTATTTCTACTATTTTATCTTCCAGGTCACATTCATTTTTCTGCCTCAGTTATTCTGCTATTGATTCCTTCTAGAGAATTTTTAATTTCATTCATTGTGTTGTTCATCATTGTTTGTTTGCTCTTTAGTTCTTCTAGGTCCTTGTTAAACATTTCTTGTATTTTCTCCATTCTATTTCCAAGATTTTGGATCATCTTTACTATCATTACTCTGAATTCTTTTTCAGGTAGTCTGCCAATTTCCTCTTCATTTGTTTGGTCTGGTGGGTTTTTACCTTGCTCCTTCATCTGCTGTGTGTTTCTCTGTCTTCTCATTTTGCTTATCTTACTGTGTTTGGGTTGTCCTTTTCACAGGTGCAGGTTCATAGTTCCCCCAGTGGCTGAGGTTGGTTCAGTGGGTTGTGTAGGCTTCTTGGTGGAGGGTACTGGTGCCTGTGTTCTGGTGGGTGAGGTTTTTCTGGTGGGCAGGACCACGTCCGGTGGTGTGTTTTGGGGTGTCTGTGACCTCATTATGATTTTAGGCAGCCTCTCTGCTAATGGGTGGCGTGTGTTCCTGTCTTGCTAGCTGTTTGGCATAGGGTGTCCACCACTGTAGCTTGCTGGTCATTGAGTGGAGCTGGGTCTTATCGTTGAGATAGAGATCTCTGGGAGAGTTTTCGCTGTTTGATATAATGTGTAGCCAGGAGGTCTCTGGTGGACCAATGTCCTGAATTCGGCTCTCCCACCTCAGAGGCACAGGCCTGACACCTGGCCGGAGCACCAAGACTCTGTCAGCCTCATGGCTCAGAAGAAAAGGGAGAAAAAAAGAAAGAAAGAAAGAAAAAAATAAAATAAAATAAAGTTATTAAAATATAATTATTAAAAATTAAAAAGAAATTAAAAAAGAAAAAAGGATAGAAGAGAGCAAACCAAAAAACAAATCCACCAATGATAACAAGCGCTAAAAACCATACTCAACAAAAACAAAAAAGAAAAATAAAAACGGACAGACAAACCCTAGGACAAATGGTAAAAGCAAAGCTATACAGACAAAATCACACAAAGAAGCATACACATACACTCTCACAAAAAGAGAAAAAGAAAAAAAAAAATATATATATATATATATCCTTGCTCCCAAAGTCCACCGCCTCAATTTTGGGATGATTCCTTGTCTGTTCAGGTATTCCACAGATGCAGGTACATCAAGTTGATTGTGGTGATTTAATCCGCTGCTCCTGAGGCTGCTGGGAGAGATTTCCCTTTCTCTTCTTTGTTTGCACAGCTCCTGGGGTTCAGCTTTGGATTTGTCCCTGCCTCTGCGTGTAGGTTGCCTGAGGGAGTCTGTTCTTCCCTCAGACAGGACGGGGTTAAAGGAGCAGCTGATTCGGGGGCTCTGGCTCACTCAGGCTGGGAGGAGAGGGGGTACGGTGTGCAGGGCGGGGCTGCGGCGGCAGAGGCCGGCATGACGTTGCATCAGCCTGAGGTGTGCTATGTGTTCTCCCCGGGGAAGTTGCCCCCGGATCACGGGACACTGGCAGTGGCGGGCAGCACAGGCTCCTGGGAGGGGAGGTGTGGATACTGACCTGTGCTCGCACACAGGCTTCTTGGCAGCGGCAGCAGCGGCCTTAGCGTCTCATGCCTGTCTGTGGGGTCCGCGCTGATAGTCGCGGCTCGAGCCGGTCTCTGGAGCTTGTTTAGGCGGTGCTCTGAACCCCCTCTCCTCGTGCACCCCGAAACAATGGTCTCTTGCCTCTTAGGCAGGTCCAGACCTTTTCCTGGACTCCCTCCCGTATAGCCGTGGCATACTAACCCCCTTCAGGCTGTGTTCACACCGCCAACCCCAGTCCTCTCCCTGCGCTCCGACCAAAGCCCGAGCCTCAGCTCCCAGCCCCTGCCCACCCCGGCAGGTGAGCAGACAAGCCTCTCGGGCTGGTGAATGCTGGTCGGCACCGATCCTCTGTGCGGGAATCTCTCTGCTTTGCCCGCCGCACACCTGTGGCTGCGCTCTCCTCCGTGGCTCCGAAGCTTCCCCCTCCGCCAACCGCAGTCTCCGCCCACAAAGGGGCTTCTAGTGTGTGGACACCTTTCCTCCTTCACAGCTCCCTCCCACTGGTGCAGGTCCCGTCCCTATTCTTTTGTGTCTGTTTTTTCTTGTTTCTTTTGCCCTACCCAGGTACGTGGGGAGTTCCTTGCCTTTTGGGAGGTCTGAGGTCTTCTGCCACCGTTCAGTAGGTGTTCTGTAGGAGTTGTTCCTCATGTAGATGTATTTCTGATGTATTTGTGGGGAGGAAGGTGATCTCCGCTTCTTACTCCTCCGCCATCTTGAAGGTCTCTCTCAACGTAAATTTTTTAATGAAAATAGATGCATTTTTCCTGGAATGTAACCTTTATGAATAATTCTTCTATACTATTGATATTCCTGTGTTAAGATGGGTAACTGAGATGCCACGAGTTTATATACTCATTCAAGGCTACACAGCTGGGATGTACTAGAGTTGGCTCTCAAACCCACCCTTGCTCTTTCACGTTCTTTTACTGCTATGATTCATTCATCGTCTCCTTGAGCACTTGGTGGGGGTGGGGGGTGCACAAAGTGGGGACACCAAAAATGAAAGCTCTCTGCCTGAGAGGGGTCCCCATCACTGGTCCCAGCTCCCTTCACAGAGGATGGAGTCCCATCATCCATGCAACAGTGCAAATGACTTACAACGGCTCTTCCAGAAGGAAAAATGCAATGGGTTTGTTCTCAGTGGTGCATGAGGGAGCCACTCCTAGCCGTGCAGCAAAATAAGCAACCAATGAAAGTAGCTCTGCTGGACGTAGAGAAAGGACTTGAGGACATGGGGAGGGGGAAGGATAAGCTGGGACAAAGTGAGAGAGTGGCATGGACATATATACACTACCAAATGTAAAATAGATAGCAAGTGGGAAGCAGCCACATAGCACAGGGAGATCAGCTCGGTGCTTTGTGACCACCTAGAGGGGTGGGATAGGGAGGGTGGGAGGGAGGCACAAGAGGGAGGACATATGGGGATATATGTATACGTATAGTTGATTCACTTTGTTATAAAGCAGAAACCAACACAATATGGTGAAGCAATTATACTCCAATAAAGGTGTTAAAAATAAATAAATAAAATGTATTGTTAGAGGAAAAAGAAATAATGATTATATCCTGTGGGTAAGATAAAAAAAAAAAGTAGCCCTGCTGGGTTTGAGCAAGTGGTTGGATTTCCAGACCACAGTCCAGTCCTGAAACCTCTCCTGAGCTCCACCTGTTGCCATTCCAAATTCAAACAGAATTCATCACCAATTGCCCCCAGTTGCTTCACCTTCTGGAACTTCTTATTCTCCTAAATGGCATCACCCTCCTTCCAGTTACTTAGGACCAAAACCTTCTCTCCCAATCCTCACCTCCATTCAGTTCCCATGCCTTTCATCCTAAGACATTGACATCTATCTATAGCTCCTTTTCTGCATTTCATGACCAAAAAGAGCCAACTCAGCTCAGCCTCCCATCAGATTGCCACCAAGTTAGGGATATACATCCTCAAATGCCACAGAAGATAACATCATAATTGTCCAAGATTTCATATTACATGTGTTAAGAGTATGCCAGTTAAGAAACACTAGACATGAGACTCAATACTGACATCCCGGAAATTGACGCTGATGGGCATGATGTTCAGTCAGCTGAGATGGCCAGAATTTCAGAAATCCTGAGCCAAGACCAGAAGCCATTAGAAAGAGGTGAGTTAAGTATCTAGACAAGAGTGTGGAAACTTCTTGGCAGTACTAGGGGCCTCAGCCAAACCTCCCCAGACCATTTCCACTTAGGGTGCCTTTGCAGAGACTCAGAGAATACTTTTTAAAAATCTATTAAATGCCCATCTCCTCAAAAAGAAGTAGGAAGAATCTATTCAACTGTTGGTGTCCATGACCATAAAAAAAAAAGTGGTGCTCTGGCTTTCCCTAAATACCACATTTAACTTCTGACACGTCTTCCTGCCTCTCTCCACCTTTATTCATTCATTCATTTATTCATTTTTCATTCACTAAGGGATCACTGTGTTAGGTCCTAGAAATACCACCATAAAAGAAAGACATGTCCCTGCCTTCATGAAGCTTACTGCCTAGAACAGCGGTTCTCAATCGTGAGTCCCACTAGAATCACTGAGATACTCTAGAAAATGTCAGTGCCCAGACCCCATCCCCAGAGAGTCTTAATTAGTTGGCCTGGGATGGGGCTTAGTATTGGCAATAGCTTCTAAAGCTTTCCAGGTGATTTCAGTGTACAGCCAGGGTCGAGAATCACCTAAGGCAGGGATCTCAGTCACGGGTGAATTTGTCCCCCTGGATGCATGGCAACATTTGGAGACATTTCTGGTTGTCATAACTCTGAGAGTGTTGTTGGCCTCCAGTAGTAGAAGCCAGGGATGCTGCTCAACAGCCCACAGCACTCAGAGCAGACCCCACTACAAGGAATGATCCAAACGGCAATAGCGCTGCGGTGAAGAACCCCTGGTTTGGGGGAAGACAGACATTAGGTAAATCATTAAAACAGAGAGTAATGAATGTTATAAGTAGAAAAGTCCTGGGAAGTACAGGCCATAGTTTTTGTTTACAGAGAACTTAAAGTCCCTTCTTTAGTGAACACCCCATTGGAGAAGAATACAGGCAGGAAAGAGAAAGAACTAGGTCACCTCCATCAGGGCAGGGAATCTACTGGGTTATCTACTTCACTGTTCAGTCCTCTGTGCCTAAAACAGTGCTGGGATCTAGGTCCCAAAAGTCTGAGAGCCTTATGTTTATATATGTTACCTTATTTCATGCCCAAGATCTCAAGGTAAAGTGGGTCTTTTTTAAAAAAATAGATTTTAATTTTTTAAGCAGTTTTAGATTTATAGAAAAATTGGGAAGAGAGTATAGAGAGTTCCCATACGCCCTGCAGGTAGTTTCCCCTATTATTGACATCTTACATTAGTATGCTACGTTTTCTATAATTAATGAACCAACACTGAATCATTATTATGAACTAAATTCCATACTTTATTCAGATTTCCTTACTTTTTACTTAATGACCTTTTTCTGTTCCAGGATCCCATCCAGGATCCCATATTATATTTATTCATCCTATCTCCTCAGGCTCCTCTCAGCTGTGACATTTTCTTAGACTTTTCCTTGTGTTTGATATCTTTGATGGTTTTAAAGAGTACTGGTCAAGTATGTTACAGGATGCTTTGTTTTCACGTGGTTTGGTTAGTGGAATTTTTTTTCAAACGGTCCCAACCCTGTATTTCACAAGAAACTTTACAAGCAAAGTAACACCTGTAAAAACATGTTAAGCAACTCCGTAAAAAAATAGCACACTACTACACAAAAAGTAAATTTACTTAAGATTAACAGAACACAAAGAAGGGAAAACTACCTGGACATGTCGTTAAATTCCTGCATTATCCCAGGGTGGCTTAGTTCCTCCTCCCTATGATTATCTATAGTTTCATCTGCAGAGGACTGCCTTAATAATGTCTCTGTGTATCTTTTGCACGGGAAAGGTGTTTCCTGACTGACAGGATGTCCTTCTTGCCAACATGTAGCCAAAACCTCACTTGGCTGCTTCTAACATATAATGGTGCAAGATGCTACCTGCCAAAGTTGACTAAAATCCTGCCCAGAAATCCAAGAGATCTCCGATTTACAGAAGTTCTCTATTTTCTGTTTCATTAGCCATCACCATCAATGACTTAGTTCCTTCCAACAGGGTTGGGATGTCCCTGCCACCACACCCCTCTGATGCCACCATGGATGTTGTTCAATCAAAGCCCTCTCTCCCTTAGAACCCACTCCCCCACATACGCCTAACCAACCAGAGACAGCAAAGAGAGGAAGCTATTTGCCATCCCTACTCACACACAAAATATTGTGTTATTTTCTAGTTGGATCCAGGCTTTCATTCCATTGTTGTTTATCCATTCTATACATACCAGTTTGCATCTGCTAATCCCAAATTCCCAATCCATCCCTCTCCCACGCCACTGCCTCTTGGCAACCAGCAGTCTGTTCTCTATGTCCGTGATTCTGTTTCTATTTCATAGATAGGTTCATTGTGTCACATGTTAGATTCCACATATGAGTGATATCATATGGTATTTGTCTTTCTCTTTCTGACTTACTTCACTTAGTATGATAATCTCTAGTTCCATCTATGTTGCTGCAAATGGCATTATTTCATTCTTTTTTATGGCTGAGTAGTATTCCATTGTATACATGTACCACATCTTCTTTATCCATTCTCTGTCGATGGACATATAGGTTGTTTCCATGTCTTGGCTATTGTGAATAGTGCTGCTATGAACACAGGGGTGCATGTATCTTTTTAAATTATAGTTTTGTCTGGGTATATGCCCAGGAGTGGGATTGCTGGATCATATGGTAATTCTATTTTTAATTTTCTGAGGAACCTCCATACTGTTTTCCACAGTGGCTGCACCAACTTACATTTCCACCAACGGTGTAGGAAGTTTCCATCTTCTCCACACCCATTCCAGCATTTGTTATTTGTAGACTTTTTAATGATGGCCATTCTGACTGGCGTGAGGTGGTACTTCATTGTAGTTTTGATTTCTCTAATAATTAGCGATGCTGAGCATCTTTTCATGTGCCTACTGGCCATCTCAACAGCTATTTATTAAGTACCTACTATGTGCTATGCACATAGTAGATCATGGGGGTACAGAAGTACATAAAACCATCCAAGTCCCTGTCCCATGGACCTTACATGGTAGAAGGAGATGGGATACATCCAATAAACACACAAACAAATGCATATGATATTAAGAGGTGATAAGTGCTGCGACTGGGGAGGAGGATGCCAGGTTCTGTATGGAGGTCAGGGCAGGCACCTCTGTGCAGGAGCAGTTGAACCGATAACCCAGGGAAGGCTGAATAGGCACAGCGAAAAGCTCTTAGGACATAATTATTAGAGGAAGAACAAGGAGGCCATTTTGACCAGAGCAGAGTAGGTGAGGAAGGGAATAATAGGTAAATCAGAGCAGTCGTTCAAGGCCAGCTCAAGTGGGGCCATTAAGCCAACGGTTCTCAACTGGGGCGATTTGGCCCCCACCCCAGGGGACATCCAACAATACCTGGAGGCATTTTTAGTTGTCACAGTTGAGTGGTGCTACTGGCATCTAGTGTGTAGAGTCTAAGGATGCCGCTTAATATCCTACGATGCACAGGGCAGCCCTACAACAAGGAAGTATCCAGCCCCGATGTCAGTGGTGCCAAGATAGAGAAACCCTGCTTTCAACCATGGTGATGACTACAGCTTTTATTCTAAGTGTGATGAGATGGCATCAGAAAGTTTTGAACAAGGGAGTGACATGAGCTGACTTTTATTTTAAAAGTATCTCTTTAGATACTGTGTAGTAAATCATAACTTGAGTAGTAAGATATAAAGGCTACTATTTATTGGCCCCTTATTATATTTGAGACACTGTACTACACACCTTAACTAGGATATCTCAGTATTTTTATTCATTGTTCCTACCACTACCTGACATTGTATGACATATTGGTATGTTAATTTTTTTAATATAAATTTATTTATTTATGGTTGTGTTGGGTCTTCGTTGCTGCTCACGGGCTTTCTCTAGTTGTGGAGAGTGGGAGATACTCTGTGCACAGGCTTCTCACTGCAGTGGCTTCTCTTGTTGCGGAGCATGGGCTCTAGGAGCGCAGGCTTCAGTAGTTGTGGCATGCAGGCTCAGTAGTTGTGGCACATGGGCTCTAGAGCACAGGCTCAATAGTTGTGGTGCATGGGCATAGTTGCTCTGTGGCATGTGGGATCTTCCCGGACCAGGGATGGAACCTGTGTCCCCTGCATTGGCAGGCGGATTCTTAACCACTGCACAACCAGGGAAGTCCCGGTACGTTAATTTTTAAATATTTGTCTCTCCCAGTAGAATGCAGACTTGATGAGGGCAAGAACTTTGCTTTGTGACCTGTTGAATCTCTAGCACCTAGCACAGTGCCTGGAGTACACTGGGAACTCTGTGTTTGTTGAGTGAATAAATGGCTTATAGGGTCAATCTGCTTATCCCCATTTCACAGACAAGAGAACTGAGTTTCAACATTTGTTGCCTGGACCACAGCTATGAGTAAATCTCATCTGCGTTTTGTGGCCCATTCCCAGGAGGACAATCTCCAAGTTTGCTGACAATTCCCAGAAAGAAAAGTTCCCAATGGATACTATTCTAGGTGACTTGTCTAAGTAGCTATTGTTACACCTTAATAATTTTTGACATCCATATCTACTTATTCATTCATTCGCCAAGTTTTTACTGAGATCGTACTGTGTGCCAGGCACTGTGGTAGGCACTTGGGATATATTGATGAGGAAGATAAATGTGATCCCCATCTGTATTAGTCAGCTCAGGCTGCCATAACAAAATACCGTAGACTGGATGGCTTCGACAACAGAAATCCATTCTCCCACAGTTCTGGAGGCCAGAAATCAGAGACCAGGGTGCCAGCATGATCAGGTTCTGGTGAGAGCTATCTTCCTGGCCTGCACGAAGAAAGCTCACTGCAGGCCTCCTCACATGACAGAGAGGTATCTCTTTTTGTAAGGATGCTGACCCCATCATGGGGGCCCCACCCTCATGAGCTCATCTAAACCCAGTCACCTTCCAAAGGCCCCATCTCTGAATACCATCACTTTGGGGGAGTGGTAGGGCTAGGGCTTCAATATATGAATTTTGGGAGAATGTAATTCTTTTTTTGTTGTTGTTTTTTTGGCTGCGTACGCCGCTTGTGAGATCTTAGTTCCCCGATCAGGAGTCGAACCCGTGCCCCCTGCAATGGAAGCATGAAGTCTTAACTACTGGACCACCAGGGAATTCCTGGGGAGAACGTAATTTAGACTATAGCACCATCTTCACAAAGTTTACAGTCCAGTGTGGGATACAGACATTACCTGTATGATATAAAAAAGAAAATGATGAATTGTGTTGAGTGTTACAGAGGAACTAAATGAGTGCTGTGATGAATAACTGAGGCAGACGGGACCAGCCTTGAGGAGGCAGATCGTGGAAGACTTCTCCAAGGAAGTAACATACAAACAAATCACCAAAAATTTAGTACAAGGAAAAATACCTCATTAATAACTTTTATACCGATTACATACAGCAGTGATAACATTTTGGATATATTGCATTAAGTAAAATATATGATTAACATTAATTTTACCTGTTTCATTTTTTTAAAATGTGACTACTAGAAAAATCTAAATTACTTCTGTGGCTTGCATTATATTTCCACTGGGCAGCATTGCCATGTACTATTCCCTTCCAGCTAAAAACACTAATAGAAAGGGAGAATGAGTGACACCCCAAAAAGATGAAGTGGAGGTGGTGGGGATGGAAAGCAACATGTCAGGAGGTTGAGAAGTCGAATAGGCAGAAATGACTAAGTGACATTTTCAGAACAGAACAGTCTGCTAATGGTTCCAGGTTTCTTTTGGGGGTGATGAAAATTTGGGATTAGTTAGTGGTGACAGTTGGATAACCTTATGAATATACTAAAAACCACTGCCTTGTACACTTTAAATGGTGAATTTTATGGTATGTGAATTATAAGTCAATAAAAAGTAAGATATAAAAAATAATAGAAGAATAGGGCAGCCTAATATCTACCGTGTCTGCTATGACAGAAGAGCCTTGAATTTTCTGGAAAGCTTACTACTTTCAGCTGATTTGTGTGTGTGGTGTGTGTGGCTTTTTTTTTTTTTCCTGGTAGGTGGTTTGAGGGTGAGTATTTAAGGAAAAGGGGCCCTTAAATGGTTTGATGGAAAGCAGCGTAGAGAACAGGAGTTCACCTTCACTGGAAATGAGAGTCAGAGCTGACTTGGAGAAAGATTGGGGATTTGCAAACATGTTTTAGAGAGCATGGATAGACCTCTCACAGGTTATATGAGCCCCTCATATAGGGACTCAAGCAGATGATATCTTGACTTAATGGGGCAGGGTGACCCTCCCTGATATCTGAGTCACTTTGATTATTTGCTTGATTAAACCAAAACGTGAACTTCTATCTATGGTTATATATTCTAGGTTAGAACCTCCTTGCATAGTGCCAAGGGGATACCCTGCCCATGGGCGACTCTCCACGTCCAGCCTTTTGTTGGTTCCCAGCAGCAACCAGAGATGAAGCTTCCCTCAGGGACAAAAACCACACAGTCAAGTCTTCTCTGTGCATAGTCTCAGAGTTGATTTATAACACCTTTAGAAGCTAGCCCCAACCAAAGAGTCTCGCTCATTACTTCACTCAGCTTCTCTCTGCCTCACACTGGGCTGAATGCTGGGAGTTGAATACTGACCGAGATTGACCCAGTCACTGCCCTCAAGGGGCTTACCGTCTGGTGGGAAACTCAGAGTCCATGGCTGGCACTATGGACTTTTCCTATTCCTGCTAAATTTATCATTGGTTATGTTGGTATTTGCTGTCTTAGTTTGCAATCCCTGTCATTGTTTTTAACTCAGGAGAATTAAAAATGGTGACGATTTCAAGGATCTCTGTCTCCTCTGTAGACTCTGCACAAGGGGCATGTTAATCTTCGCCTGTTTGGAATGCGTGCCTCTTCCAAATCTCCCCTGCTTTTAGTGCTTTTGGGCTTGCCTTCTTTTCTCTGTGGTCCAGGTCACTAAGTGCCTGATCTGCACGGGTTCTAATCTGCACGGGCGCTGTGGATCCTTATGTTTCTGCACCTTCAGTGCAGCCAAAGCCTGTGCTGCTAGGAAAAGTTCTTAGGAAGCACTTTAGTTAATGAGTTATGATTAGATGAAGGATCAAAGAAACAAGGAGAACCGGAAGTCGTGACCAAGAGATGTCATTTAGCAAAGTGTTTATTTAATCAAGAAATAACGGTAGATTGGGCTTCCCTGGTGGCGCAGTGGTTGAGAGTCCGCCTGCCGATGCAGGGGACACGGGTTTGTGCCCCGGTCCGGGAGGATCCCACATGCTGCGGAGCCGCTGGGCCCGTGAGCCATGGCCGCTGAGCCTGCGCATCCGGAGCCTGTACTCCGCAACGGGAGAGGCCACAACAGTGAGAGGCCCGCGTACCGCAAAAAAAAAAAAAAAAAAAAAAATTCTATCTCTGCTGCTTCTGAGGCTGGCTGAATTCTATCTGTCAAAACAATGAAGTGCTCAGTCTGGGATGTTCTTGTGTTACCTTCAGTTCCAAACCCTTTGTTCTTAGACTCTCTCTTTTATAGCAGTGTCAGTCTCCTGGTAAAGCCCCAGGGCTGCTTCATCTCTTCCATTCCATTGGGGATAGAATATTTAGTCTCCTTTGTGAACTTCTTTTCCAAACAACTCCCAGCACCCTCTGCCACTGTGTACTCAAAGCAGAGAAAAATACATTCAGACCTGGCCTATTCTTCAAGCTCCAGTTCAATCCCCAATTTCTTTTTTTTTTCCTTCCTTTTGACTGCCTTTATCCAATTCCCCCTTCCCCGCCTCTGGTAACGGCAAATCTGATCTCTTTCTCTATGAATTTGTTTGTTTGTTTGTTTTTGAAGTATAATTGATCTACAAGACTATGTTAGTTCCTGTTATACAACATAGTGATTTGGTCTTTCTATACATTTCAAAATGATCACCACAAGTCTAGTTATAATATGTCACCATAGAAAGATACTACATAGTTATGCTCCCCACACTGTACATTTCATATCTGTGATGCATTTATTTTGCAACTGGGAGTTTGTACCTTTTAACCTCCCTCACCTATTTCTCTCTTCGGCCGCCCCCCTCTATTTGTTCTCTGTATCTGTAACTCTGCTTCTGTTTTATCATGTTTGTTTGTTTGTTTTGGTTTTTAGATTCCACATATAAGTGAAATCATACAGTATTTGTCTTTCTCTGTCTGACTTATTTCACTTAGCCTAGTACCCTCTAGATCCATCCATCGTATCACAAATGGCAATGTTTTATTCTTTCTTTATGGCTGAGTAATATTCCTTTGTGTGTGTGTGTGTGTGTGTGTGTATCTCACATCTTCTTTATCCACTTCCTTTCATTTCCTTTTATTATTATTGGGTACCCATCATGTGACTTGCTCTGTACCTGGCACTTGGGGACACCGTGATCAATAAAAGTGATATGGCCCGTGATCTAGGGAGCTCACACCTTAGGACAGGGTGTCTCAACCTCAGCAGTATTGACATCTGACATCAAGTAATTCTTTGTTATGGGGACCATCCTGTGCATTGTACAATGTTTAGCAGCATCCCTGGCTTCTACCCATTAGATGCCAAAGGACTGTTCCCATGCCCCCAAGTTGTGACAACCAAAAATATCTTCAGTCATTGCTAAAATGTCCTCTGGGAAGTAAAAGTGCTCCAGTCAAGAGCTATTGCTCTAGAAGGAAGAAGACATCAAACAAATACTCATAAAGGTCGGCAAATGTGATGACAGGAGGCATTCTGTTTAACTTGGCAGGAACAGAGAGATAAGAGTCCAACGTGGAGACTACCTGTTCCAGCCCAGAAAAATAGCTGGTATTACTTCCAACATGAGGCTTTCTCTGATTGCTTTATTGTCTTTTGTCTTCTCTAGTTTCCTGCCGTAGCATTCACTGATTTGTACTATGCAGCAGGCATAGTACTAAGCAACTGGCATGACTTACATGATTTTATTCTCGTAACTACCCTATAACCATAACTGGCACCACAAACCATTGACGATTCACTACATAAGTGAATTGAAATAAAGTAAATTGAAGGAAAGCTGAGACAGTGACTGCTTGTACTTCTTCTTCATCCCCTGGGCAAGAGCCTCCCACTTCATCAATTACCACAATCTTTGTTGCACTTTCAATGTCTTCTTCATTGAGTCCTTTCTTTTGGGGCTCCAAAACCACTGCCCCAAATTTCTCCCTCTCCAAAAGTTCTTTTGATCTTACTATTCCCTAGAGCTAATCTCCCATCTTGCTCCTTCCTTTTTCCACCAGTGTTCTCAAAACTTCAGAGTTGCTCACCAACACCATCCCCTCACTGTCCTTGCATTGGGGCTCCTTCTTATACCCTTTCCTGAAATCTCTCTAATCAGTTTCCCCAGAGAACTGAATCCAGAGGTATCTTGTCATCCCACTCAATCTGTCCTCCATACCGGAAGTTGTTTATAACTTTCCTCACTGGAACTTTCCTCTTCCTTGGATCTACCTTCTACACCATTCAGATCTACCTTCTACCTCCTCTTCTATAGATTTGGGTGGCCTTCACTGCCCAGTTCCCTGTTCTAATCTCTATCTACACTCTTCTCTCAGGCATTGTTTTAGCTTTCAGAGCTTTATTTATCCTACCCATGTGGAAGACTAACCTGATTGTATCTCCAGTCTTGGGCTCCTTCTTGATTTTAGCCTCACTTTTCGAATTCATCTGGACACTGCACCTGGGTACAACCTTGGCACCTCAGATTTGAAGTGTCTCAAACAAAAGGCTTTATCTTTTCTTCAAAGTCAGTTCTTTCCCCTCAGCCTCTCAGAATCTATTGTTTCTCTTAGGAGGAAGAATCATTCTCAGTGCCTCAGAATCATGGTCTACATTCATTTGTTCATGAATTCATTCCTTGAGCTTGTCGTGGCCACCACGCTTTACATATTGCCTGCCCTCGTGGAGCTCACCGTCCATCTAGCAAGATAGACTGTCCAAAGAAATCACCAAGAGCTTTGCTGAGGGTTATAGTAGGGAAAGTCTAATGTGCAGTGGCTGTCTCCTCTTCTCTACCTAGACCCAATGAGCTAGCAAGTCCTCTGATTCTCCCATCATAAGGTCCCTCCAATCAGCTGCTGCTCTCCAAACTCCTGGCCTCTGCCCCAGACTCCTAGGGGGTCTTATCTCCTCTTACTTCTTCTCCCTTCTCTGAACACTCACATGTTGCATTGCCTTGTAGTGTCCTGTTTCTTATCTATCCCCCCAGCTACACTGTAAGTTTATTCAGTGTAATGAATGCATGCTATTTGTCCCTGTATTCCCAGTACCCAGCACAGAGTGCCCAATAATTATTGGTGAAATAATGAATGAATAGATTCTAATCCCCTTTGCACACTACCGAAAACTTCACAAAACTCAACAGTACCCAAGGTAGGTTTGAAGTAATAACCTAGAGGTAGCCAAGTGACAGCCCCAGGGCACAGCTGGGAATATTTGGAAAATAGGAACTGACTCCCTATGAGAAGTCACCTTGCAGGGGGCATTAACGGCTTCTCATGGGAAACATAACAACCCTACTGTTGGAGAGAAACCCCAGGGAAGTCCCTGCTTGTTCAGTCCTCAAGGTTTTCTGGAGCTGCTAAGGTGAGCCTTGCTGGGTGATACACCTCTCCTTCCATTGCTGAGCGTCTGCTTTACCATCACACCCTAGGCCTGAATGTGGAAGCCAGAGATGCTTGAGACAGCTTAGCAGGTCTGAAACATTTGACCATCCTTATCCCTTTCCCCCAGAAGAGGCACATCTGCCATTCCCCTGTCTGCACTACTCTATCATCTGCTTGAACTAAAAGAAGGATAGAATACTTGCATTTAAATTATAGCACTGCCACTTACTTATTTTGTTATATGACCTAAGTTGTATAATCCCTTGAAAGCCTCAAGTTCTTCATTTTTGAATGGGATTAATGATAGATATGATCTCATCGATCTCTCCATCATGATTTTAGAATATGGGTATTGGGCACGTTGTGAATATTTACCCTACTTTCATATATTTAAAGCTTTGCATATATTAAAAAAATTATCTTATGAGGCATTGTGAAAACTGACTGAAATTAGGCATGGAGAATGCTAATCACAGTGCCTGACGCAGTTTCTAACACACAGGAAGCCTCCAATACCAGGTGGCTCTGAGCAGTACAGTGAAGTCACTACCCATGCCATCAAAGTCTTGCCATGCTGGGATTATTTTATCTATTTATTGGTTGGTTTGTATTATGTTTTTCTCCACTGGAATTAAGCTTCATGAGGGCAGAGACCTTGTCTGTCTTTGCTCCCCATTGTATGTCAAGTGTGCTCAGGGGGCCGTTGACAAGTGGTGATTGGAAACGTGAAGACAATGACCAGTTGTGTTTCCCATCGCAGCTCAAGTCAATCCCACATCCTCTTCACTCTCGGCACCCCTCGCCCCCAGCCTAGGATTCTCATATAGAGGTGGAGACTCAGGAGGAGAGACAGCAGCTGAGCACTATACCCAGAGCAAGGGCTCCTGATCCAATGCCCTCCAAAGACTCTCTCTCTAAGAGGAGAGGCAGAAAGACAACGCAGAGAAAAGGATCAAGACTGAGAAGAATCATGGGAGAAAAGTCAAGAGGCTAGAGTGACCACATAGGGAGCTCTCAGATGACGCCAGGGCTTAAAAGGGCAAGAGCCATAGGTAGGTACAGCACAGAACTAAGGGTCCTGACACGGGAGAAGCCCTACCCATGTAAGAAAAGCATCTGTAAGTGAAAACCTAGATGAGTCTGAGGCCTGCAGAAATGAGTTAACCACAGAAAGAAGGCTTGTCTTTCAAGTGATGGTCATAAATCACAAGAACAAAGGAGCAAGCAGAATGGAGGCCAATGAGGTGGTGTTCATGAGTGGTACAGGAGGCAGAATTACCAAACTCCTATTTCGCTTATATCTCCTTTGCCAAGGGGATTACTAAACCAGACAAGATGGGGAAGGGTAAAAGTTATTATATTTCAGGAAGCATCTACTATGTGCCATGTAGCGTACATATATATTTGTAATCTTATTTAATCCTGAGAAGAGGTATCCATCACGATTCCCTTTTTCCACAGGAGGAAAACTAACCTCAGAGAGGTGAAGCAACTTGTTCAAGGGCCCAGAGCTAGTCGGTGGTCTAATACCTTCTTTTAGATATTGTGTGTGTATGTGGGTGTGTGTTGAGATGGGTGGGGGCTGTAGGTTGTGGGCAAATTGCCCACTGTTGACCCCATTTAAGTTTGTAGTCAAACCTCCCTGGACCTCTATCACATAAGCCACAGTTTAGACACAGCATCCTCCATCCAGAGAGCCGCTTTCTGAGCCTAATATTAGGGCGAACACTTCTTCCTCACTGTCTATGCTTCCTTCAGTATAGAGGGATATCTATCAGTGTGACACTGGACCTCCTCTGTCTCTCACTCCTCCCTCCCCCTCGGGAGGTGGAGCAAAGCATCTGATTGGTGATTTTGACAGAAAGAACTGTACAAGACCGTTTCACTGGATGCAAAGGCCTTTTCTCTCTCTAACAGAAGAACCAAAAGGACAGTTCAGGGCAAATGATCAGGACTGGGAAATAGAGCAGAAAACTCAAGAGGGCACAGTGTCACATGGAAACTCTCCTCTCCTCCTCGGCATCGCCCTGCCTGCAAAACACCTGTGCAATTAGGCTGTGATAGCCTAGCTGTCCAACCCAAGCCCTACCTTGTGGGCAAGGCTTGAGTCTTTTCAACCTGCCTTGACTGGGTGCACCATTAGTCCTACACATCTAAGACACCTTCTCCAAGGCTTCTATCGGGAATAAAGCTGACATCTTGATTTCCACTTGCCTATGTCTATTAGTTCAGAACTCAGCTGGGGATATTAAAAAGGGAGTTGTGGATTGACCCCACCAAACAAAGCAACAACGTCCAAGAAGAACCTTGCATGTATACTGATTTAATTTCACCGCATTAGTTCCAGTCTGGTGTGTATTGCTCATACCGAGATGGTACCTGATGTTAAAAATGAGTTGACATCTCAAAGGAATGTCAAGAAATTGGAAATGGTCCAGAGGAGACTTAGTAGACTGGTGAAAGTTCTGGAAACCAGGTCATGGGAGGAATGATAAAACGAATGAGAAGATTTAGTTCAAAGCAGATTTGGCTATGATATGATGCAGTCTTCGCATTTTTCAAGGGCTACCGTGCAAAAGAGTGGTTTAATTAGATTATGTGACTTCCAAGGGCAGAACTGAGTGCACTCTTGGATATTTCAGGGAGGCGTATTTTGGCTCATTATAAAGAAAATATTGACAATGATTAGCATTGGATAAAAGTGAAATGATTTCCCTGAGAAGGTAATGAGTTTTCCATTACAGGGGTAACCCCACTGGATTAAATGGGTGATCCTGAAAAGGTCATTCAGGCATTGGGAGATGGCTGGTGGAAATAAAATTTATCCATAGCTTGTGTAAATGCCAAAGTGGCAGAATGAGATGTTCTTTCCTCCTCATGATTTTTTCCACCCAGTATCACAATGGGCTTGATACAAATGAGTCAGGTCAGGGGCCCCTTGCATGTGACCAGACCCTCCCTGGGGAACAGGATGCAGTGGAACCCCAGCCCCTACACCATTGTCCCTACAATGATATTTCCCTAGGATGACTTATCAGTTTGCTATCTGTATGTGAACACCCACTTTCTGTGGCTTCTAGAATCTTCTCTGAAACTTTAAGTGGGAAAAGGTGTTGGTATTGGGTGGGAGGATCCTAAGGAGGTGATTCCCTCCATCTCATATTCCAGAGCCTATTGCAATCATGTTCATTCTTCTCTTTCCAGAGTTGGAGGACTCTTTCCGCAACCTCATCCTTTGACTATGTGGTCACCACCCTCATGCTGCCCTGTTTGGCTAAGAATGAGAGTTACCATCTACACATAGCCCTTTATGGGTGTTATTTCTTTCCATACTGGCAACAATCCCAGTGAGATCATTACTATGATTATCTCCATTTTACAGATAAGGAAACTGAGGTTCAGACAGGTTAATTAATTTGCCCTAGGTCAGAAAGCTAGTAAGTGGCAAGGCAGGAGCTGGTAGCCATATCTGTCATTGTCCTAAGTGTCTGGTGTTAACCACTGCAACCTACTGCCCACCCTGAATGACAGTGACCAGACCTGCACTTAGATGCACATGCGTTGTTTCAAGAGAGGAACATAGTTTTGGTTTTGTTTCTATTCCTCTCCTTAATGATGCCCAGGTTTGGTTTGACTCTACAGGCCACAGGACCTCGGTAGATGTGAGTCTTTAGAAAATAGAATTCAATGAAATCCAGATCCCTTTCCAGTGTTTCAACTGCCCTATCAAAGCCTTTGATCCATAAAAGTGGAATTTGGGTTCTATTCAACCTAAGACCGTGCTGGCCACTGACTGTTTCAAATTAAAATTCATCTGGCCCAGTTCCTGGACCTTGAGTCCTCTGCACACAAAGGGCATTCAAGGCTCCTAATGGCTTCTGTTTTTGAATTTTAGAATTGTTTTTCAGTACCTTTTCATGGTGGAGATGAGGTTTTTCCGTAGCTTGTGTAAATGCCAAAGTGGCAGATGAGATGTTCTTTCCTCCTCATTACTTTTTCCACCCAGTATCACATCGGGCTTGTTACAAATGAGTCAGGCCAAGGGAGACCCCTTGCATGTGACCAGACCCTGCCTGGCGAGCAGTATATGTATCTTTTCAATGTCCTGTTTATGGCATGAAACCCATGGGAGATGGCAGTTCTGAGCACAGAGGAAGGATCTCATGATGCAGACTAGTGGGCAAGGGGGTGGGGGTCAGGGAACACAGGGTGCTGCATGTAGTGAATTCCATGTTAAAGAGGAGATGCCACTTTGTGACAGTGGTGAATGGGACAGACCCAGGGGTCCCTGTATCATCCAAGATAGACATGTTTCTCCATTCCACTCTGTCTCTGCCCAAGACTTCCTCATGCTCCCTGCTTACCTTGCCCCTGTCTTGTCCTCTTTGGCCCCTGGATTTACTGACGTGTGTCATCCCCAGGTGTCTGTTTATCTCCATTTGTTTCAGCAAAATGGAACTATCTGAACCATCTACCCATTAACCTGATATCTCCGGTCTTGCTTCAGAACCTTTGCCCACACCATGTCCTAGCAGATACATATTGACACCCTACGATCTAGTGTAATCCCCAACTCTGAGGCTCAGCATTGAACCCCAATGCTGGAAGGTATAAGCAAAGGAATAGCATCTGGGAAGGGTTCATCTTTAGGAGCATAAATAGGGGATGCCAAAATCTGTGGGGTAATCAAGGTTCACAGACTGACATAAACAAATGGAAAAGGCAGCTTTGGCCATGAGGGGGTAAGCAAGGATAATCTTTGATCACTTTCAGAGATAAGAACTTGTTTGTACCATGAACCCTTCTGAAGAGGGCTAAGGACAGAGCCGTAGAGGCCACCTAGTGGGAGGGGTAGGAAGAAGGACCTGGAGGGGTCAAAGGATGGAGACGTGGGGGAGAAGCATGGAAATGTAGTATCCCAGCAGGCAAAGGAGGCCGTGTCAAGAAGGAAAATATGTTCAGCAGTGCTGGAGTAGAAACCAAGCTCTGGGAACTAGGAGGGCACCAGTGACCCTTGGGAGAGCAGCTTCAGCAGCCTGGTGGGAGGGGCTGGGGGTGTGACCAGAGGATAGTCTGTTCGTGCCACATCCTGGGTGAGATGCTTAGAACCAAGTCATCACAAAGCCCTGTCCAGAGCAAGCCAACAATGAATTCACTGCAGAACAATGGGGCCTTCAGAGCTCGGCCATGTCACTCTGCCCTTTCTACACAGGTGACCCCAGCAAAAAGAACTGGCAGAGATAAGTACCTAAGCAGGTGGGCAGATTGGCACAAACCCATTGTGTCTAACCAATGACCACGAAAAGGGGAGGACATTACACCAGCTTGGTTCGTTCACTCAGGGCTCACTCACTCATTAACATTGTATTGGATCTAACGTGCTCAGAGACTGAGGAGGGACTTGGTTATAAAAAAAGATCTGGTCCCTGCCATCAAACAGCTTACGATACATTTGGGGGACTTCATTCCATGAGAGTACCCACCAACCTAAACATGCCATCTAAAATGCCTAATAAAGTCACCGTTCAAACCTTTACGAAATTACCCAAGTTAGCAATACCTTTTTTATGCCTCTCTGTAGAGGGCTAAGGTTAAGCTCAAACTGAATGATAAAAGAGGATATGTGCTCATAAAAAAAAAAAATCTGACGGACCGACTGAATTATAGACTCACTGAGGACAGTATTGATTCATACAATATATACCAATGACCTCTTCCTTTGTAGTATTAACCATCACTATATTGCTTGTGTTTCTCCATCCTCCTTCTCCAAACCTAATCAAGGTCTAGGTCTGTATTTCCAGCCGCCAATGACTCTTTACCTGCACTGCCCCCTCACTGCCCTCAAACTCAAACCCAAAGTCAAATTCACCATATGTCATCTCTCAGTTATCACCCTTTTCAAAGGTATCCCCATCCATGGTGCCTTCATTTTATCTTCTCTCATGGGCATATCTTGCATCCAATCAATTGCCAAGTTCTGTATCAAGCAGAGCCTTGTGCACATGAAAGATGTTCAACACTCACTTGCCGATGAATGGACACATTTTATATCCTGGAAACCTTTATAGGCTACTAGTAACTGTAGCTATAACACTGATAATAACTGTGGTTAGGAAAAAGGCTTTGGATGGCAAATGGGTCTGATCTGGGTTTAGTCCCATGTCTGCTGCTTAGTAGTTCAAGGACTTTGGACACCGTTTCCGCATTCATGTTAGTTATTAGGGTTATGGGAATCAAATATAAAAAGTATGTAAAGCTCTGAGTGCAGAGATGTTATTTGCTTTAGTCCCTAGTCCACTGTCAATGTTTATCCATTACAATAGTCTACCACTAAAGTCAAAGGAGCCCAAACCCCAAGCTGATGCCAACAGTATTCCATTTTAGAACCTTAATTAGACTACCTAATAAGTCCTAGAAGGGGGTCACCATCGACCTAGGCACTTTGTTTGGAGCATAAGATAAAGACTTCCACATGAAACATATCTTTCTTCCCCTCCCTGATCTCTCTTCCATTGTACCCAATTTTGAAAATTCCAATTAAAATTCTCCAACTCAACAAATTTTAATGAGGGCTGGATGTGTGTCATACCTGATTAACCAGTTAGCCTGGAAGACCTCATTTTCTCTGTAGAAAGCTACTTTTCAGTTCCTAATGAGGCCCCTCCTGCACCCAACACTGGGACCCATGGCACTCTGGGAACCCTCCTGAAGGCACCCTCTGTACCCCACCTCATGGCTATAGTGAGCTGCGGCCGTATCTGTCCCAGGAGACTAGGAAAGCCTCCAGGTGTCTGCCTTGCACACAGCAGACGCCAAATCAGTAGTTAACTTTCGAGATGGGCAAGAAACACTGGAGGGACCAGGATGAAAGCCCTGAGGGTGGAAAATCAAAGTTACTTGTGTAACTTCTACGAAATTCAAAGGGTAGGCTGAGAATGACAATACACAACCTCGGAAGAAGAGGAAGGAACCCCCAGGGGATGTGGGTCCAAGGTTAAGGACAACTGGGAACTCAGATCCCATCACCTAACAACATAACAACTGCATGGTCTTTAACTTTCTTCCTCCACTGCTTCTGGACAATACATGGCACATACCAAGGACTCAATCAATAGTTGAATGAATAAATGGATGTTTCTTCTTTCTATTTCTTTGTCAGCTGTTCCTTTTTCGTTTTGTTCTCTTCTTATTCTCCCTAACCCCAACCCCACCTGGTCAACACACAGAATCTCCTATCTTCCTCCCTTCCTCTCCCTCTCTCATCTACTAACTCCATCTATGAGACAGTGTGTGTGTGTGTGTGTGTGTATCATTTCCAGTTTACAGAGGAGAAAACAGAAGTTCAAAAGCCTAAAACTGGATACTTTCAGGGATCACATTTCTAGTAAGAGGTATGTAGCAGATGTCATGCTGCCCCAGATCCCTTGACCATTTTTTGGTGCTCTAATCCTTACCACTTTCACTCCCAGCCACCTGCGACTTTGTCCAAGCGCTGCCCAGGATGCTGGGGTCCTTTTAGCCAGTGAGCATGGAGAGCCAGAAGTGCTTGGAGTTTAAGCCTCCCCTCCTACCACCAAAGAGGATGAGGGTGACAGCCCTTAACTAATGATTGAGGTGTGAGGGTATAAGGAGTACAGCTCCCTGGCCCACAATGGGGATGGCTCTCACCTGTGACCCACCAGTGCCTCCAGATCTGCCCCGGGGGATTAAGCCAACATGGGACCCTCAGCAGGCTTCTCTTGATGCTGAACCCGGGCTTGGCCTCCTCCCCTTCCCTGTCCATCTTCCTTACTCTGGGACCATTGTTCCTTGGAGAACTTCCTAATAAATCCCTTTCACACAAATCTTCATCTCAAGCCCTGCCCCTGGAGAACCTACCCTAAGGCAAAGCAAATGCAAGATTCAAAGCCAAGCCTGTCAGACTTCAACATTCTTTTCACTGTATTGTGCTTGAGATGCTATTGCAATCTTGTGGACCTGCTCTTCACTAATCTTAGAGTTATTTAAAAAATTGAATGGCTGCTATGGCTTCAGGGGCCTTGAGGACAAATGTATATTCAAATGCCCAGTGCTTGCTTATTTCTTCTTCTTGCTATAAGTATATGTCTCGGAGACAAAAGACCTTTATCTCAGCAAAGTGAAGTAGGGGACTCAAAGAAAAAGATTTTTTTGAAATTGTTCTTGTCATTGTCTTACACCTGGGTCCATAATTAACTAGGCACTAAGATGGACTTCACCCTCTTAACATAATCTCTTTGTTAAATATTTTTGTTATATAAGTAATATAACTATATTAGAGTAATTCTAAGGGAAAAACAAATCCAGGTACTCTGATCCAACCATTCACAGACTGTTTCATTCCAGTGCTTTTTCCTCTTCATGTGACATAGAGGCAGTCTTTTCCAAACACCTAGATCCCCGGAGTGTTTTCTCTTAGTTCAGTTTCCATGTTATAACGCAGTCCTGTGGTTGTCATTTTTAATTGTTGCCTATTGTTACATCCAGAGGATATACCGTAATTTGTCACCATTTCGGGTTTGTTTTTTTTTTCATTTTTAATGACATGTATTGTTTTCTTTCTAATTTTACAATGTCACCATTTTGATTGCTTTTGATATTTCACAATTTTAAATGAGGTTGTGTTGAACAACTTTGTGAATGTGCCATTTTGGTTTGCATCTACCCTTTTTTTACATTTCAGATTATTTCTAGAGAAATGTCCAAATCTTGAATTATCAGATAAAGGAATAATATTTATGGTTTTGATGTATACTGAGACATTTCTCTCTGTATTCCCCGACACTAAAATGTGTACCAATTTGTAACATAAGCCAACCTGAAACAAAGTTTATTCCAAGTCACGATGACTTATTTTTTAATGAGTTTTGGTCTAACTAAATGAAGTCATTTAAAATTTCCCTACTTAGTACAAAGGTCTTGAAAGGGTCTCTAGAATTATGTGGAATCTATGACATTCTTCATGAAAATGACAAAGAACCTGAGAGGCACATTTCAGTTAGCCTTAATGTACGTCTTTCCTTTCTTAATTCTAAGCTTTCTAATTGTTAAGCATTTCATTGAGGGATTAGTCATTGGGCTCAAATTGCCTAACTGAATCAGTCATTTTCCATGACACTGAACACAAGTCAGGACATTTCAATGGATGATGTGAACTAACTGAACTGGGTGTGTATTTGGTGCGTTTCTGCATGCCTACATCTTCAAAAGCAGAGGATAAAGAACATTGACAAGACAAACAAGCCAGAGATAATTCCTATTTTCTCGGTTACCTTGAAGTTTGCCTCTGTTTATCCTAAGCTTTAGTATTCTTATCTATGAGCCTTAGAAACGCTGCTCCCTGAAATTGATTTCCCAGGAATATTTGGACCTCCAGGAGATCATGTTCCATTAGTGTCAACCACAGCATCGCTATTATTTTTTTTAACATGCTTAATATTTCTGTCTTCTTTCGTACAAGTGGAAAAGTACAAAAAATAAATTTGACCTAGAATTACCCTGAAGACCATGGGTACTTGCTACTACACACAGAACAGAAAAATTTATACTGCTATTATAGCTTTTCACCCAGCCAGCCCCAGAGAATTCAAGTGGAAGAGTGGAAAACACAGCCAGTCTTCTGGGTGCATGATTCCAGGTGATACCAGACATTCACAGAGATAAGCATCCCACGGATCAGCTGAATTTTCTACCTTTGAACTGTTTTGGTTATTTTTTTTTCATCGCAGAAGCTTTATTTCTGCAGCGCTTCACAACCCCAGCAAGGGCCAACTTGTGTCTCATTTTAAGAAAGAATTTCACTATTGAGTTAAAGTCAAAGGCAAGATAGACAAGTCACTTTCTAGTCCATTTCTCATTGAACTGGGCAACCTGCCTGATTTGCTTCTGTTCACACTCCGTTTGCCTTCACTCCCGCAGGTCACAGCCTGGGGGTGGGGGGCGGGGCGGGGTGGGGTGGGGTGATGACCTCCCGGCAAATGATTCTGCAGCTGGTATCCTCACCTTGGCTGGGCTTTCTAGGTTAGGATAACACTGTGGTGATCCTAATTAAAGCCCTATCCAGAATCAAACTTCACAACCAAACAAACCAGTTTTACAACACCCAGGAATTTAATCTGGCCTCACACTTGGAGCGGAAAAAGAAACACAAAAGAAGGAAAAAGCTGGCAGCTCAGCCAACAAGCAGCCGCCTCCTGGACACGCTGCCGGCTTGATCTAATTAGTAAATATTAGCGGTCCAATGACAGATCTGAAGACAAAGGTTCAGATGAGACACAAGGTTCTTGACAGCAGTCGGGGAAAACTGCAAAATTTCCAGCCCAGGTAAGTCTCTTCGATCTTTAAAAAACGAAGCAAAGTACAAGGATAACCTAAATTTGACAGCTTTTTTGCGCACCTAGGGAATAAGAGGCCAAGTCTAGAACGCAGCTGAACATTCATCTCAGAACGAAATTTGGTTTAAGCTTCAAAAAACCGAGGCGACAATCCTGGCTGCAATGAAACAAACAAACGGCGTTTGCTTACTCTTATATATGCTGGGAAATTAACAAACTCGTGGCTTAGGTGCACGTCCCTTTCCCAGTCCCTCTCACCATCAGCCTGTCAAGTGCACCTCCTAAAGAAAGCAAACCGAAACAATGTAGTGAAAGACACTGGGGATGTGCTTTCATTTACTCCATGCCAAGTATTTTCTTTTTAAAACTAATCCGAAAGAGTCCCCCTAAGGCAAAGCAAGTGTCAGTTCCCGCCCTGAGGGGGAATCGCAGTGCAGTGCCGTCCGCTTACCTGTGATCAGCACCGCCTTTTGATCCGCAGGTAACAACTCTTGGCCAGAAAAGTAAGTATATACGAGGAAACATGACAGGGAGAAGAGGATCAAGCCCCAGAAGAGGGACAGGCTGAGCAGGCAAGCCCCTCCCCAGAGGCCCGCCAGGCAGACCACCTTTCTCCCCACCTGCCCTTGGTTCTTCTTGAGTTTGCAAAAAATTGTTCCTCCCAGCACTGCAGTGACAGTCAGGCAAAGCCATCCTGGCTCAGAGAAGAAAGTGCCCATTCTCAGAGACTCTCTTCTCCTTTCCGTGCTCAGGGCCTGTTGAGTCAAATGGGCAAAGACAGGCTGCAGGCAGCCTGGGTTATTTGAACGGAGAGGCAAGAAGGGAGGGGGAGAAAACAGCCCCGGAACACCTTGAATGAGCATGAATTAAGCATACTCATACGGCCACATATTTCCTGGTGGGTAATTTAAACCAGTCTGCAGTTTAATGTAAATACTAGAGCACTTCCTATTTGACTGTTCCCCGCACGCCCACTTCACACACAACACAGATGCATACTCACCCACAACAAACACACGCATTTTTTTTAATGACCCCTGGAGAGATAACCAGTTGGGTAATAATTGACAGAATTCAATCTGTCTGAACAGTGAATAACAAAACCTCTAGCTCGCAGGAAGTCTCTTCTGCTTTAGGAGCCTGTGGTGGGTCCGTCTGGGAGCCCTTTTCCTGACTCAAGGGTGCGTGTGTGCATCACTGATTTTGCCCACATCAGCAGGACTCCTGCCATCCCCCACTAGAGTCAGACTGAAGGGTCAGATGGAAAGAGAATAGAGAAGTAGAGGAAGAGGTTCTTGGCAGATGACAAGTGCTTTGGTCTCACCAGAGGAAAGATAGGCCAGGGAGATTTGCGCCAGGGGCCATGTTCAGCTGAGACCCTATTCTCTGCCAGGCTCTGCTCCAGGCACTGGTACTCAACAGTCAATACGCTCAGTCTCTTTGAACACTATGTCTCTATGAAGTAAGTTCTGTTACTGTAGTAATTTTATGGGTGAGCACCCTGAGGCACAGAGAGGTTAAGAGACTTGCCCAAGATCACACAGAAGTGGAAACAAGCAGCCTTGTTTCAGAGCTTTATGCTCTAACCACTCTACGGCCTGCCTTAGGAAAAAAGCAAAAGACAGTTTGTACATTATGTACTCGCCCTTCTTCCCTTTAGCCTCATTTGAACCACGAAATATTTCAAGGTGGATGTTATTATGCACATTTTACAGAGAGGAAAACTGAGGCTGGAAGAGGATAAGTTACTTAAGTGACAGTAGTGGGTCCAGACCCACACCCATGACTTAACTGGATGCGGGATAGTTACGGCTCTTTGCTGGGTGTCTCAGCACTTTGTCAGTGGCTCCCATGCTGGGGCTGGGGCCAAACACCCATGTGGGTTTCCTGATGGTGCACGCCCACCAAGGATGAAGCAAATCTCCTGGTGGCAGCCTACGTGGCTTCCCAGCTGCTCAGTCCTGGGGGTCCCACGGAGAAGGCAAACCCTGCCGTGATGTAGAAGTCTAGGTAAGAATTCTCCTTGCCTTCTGACGGGGAAGGTGGTATGCTACATTAAGAATATGAGCTTTATTTTTTTAATTTATCTTTTCATTGAATATAGTTGATTTACAATGCTGTGTTAATTTCTGCTGTTCAGCAAAGTGATTTAGTTATACATACATACATATACATTCTTTTTTAAATATTATTTTCCGTTATGGTTTATCATAGGTTATTGAATACAGTACTCTGTGCTCTACAGTAGGACCTATTGTTTATCCATTCTATATA
Source organism: Leucopleurus acutus (assembly GCF_964270905.1). Lineage (NCBI taxonomy): Eukaryota > Metazoa > Chordata > Mammalia > Artiodactyla > Delphinidae > Leucopleurus > Leucopleurus acutus. The sequence goes on from NC_139162.1 coordinate 6,660,013, forward strand.
TAATAGCTTACATCTGCTAACCCTAGCTTCCCACTCCATCCCTCCCCTAACCCTCTCCCCCTTGTCAACCACAAGTTTGTTCTCTATGTCCGTAAGTCAGTTTCATAAATATGTTCATTTGTGTCATATTTTAGATTCCACGTATAAGTGATATCATATGGTATTTGTCTTTCTTTTTCTGACTTACTTCCATCTGATTGAGTTGAATTGGGTCTCCTTTTCATCCCCATCATTCTGTCTTAGAGCTTTCCTTGAGATCATCCTTGCTTGGCCAATGTTCCATTTCTGGCAAACTTGCACTTAGTTTTATAGGGGGAAGGAGCCAATTGGATCAACTCATTCTTATTAATGATGCCAAATGAGTCAATGTGTTGCTTCCTTCTGCCAGTGGAGGTGCCTTTTTGAAGGCGCCTTCTGAAGACAACGTATCTTACCCAAAATGGAGGATTTCTCAACCCGGGGAGGCGGGGGGGAATGCTGAGAATCCTGGAATGTATACTTTCTTAGAATCTATGGCTCTTGAGTTGAAACGGAAATTTGAAGAAGTAACGTCCCATCTAAAAAAGGGATTCTCTCTGTAACATCCCCACCAAGTGGTCATTTTGTCTACTGCCAGTACGTCTCTCGTAACAGGCACTGCAAAACCTTTAAAGGTGACTTTCCAGTTCAGGACAGCTTGGAGTATTAGAAAGATCTCCTCTTGAGAAGTAACAACTGACACTACAGAAATACAAAGGATCATGAGAGATTACTACAGGTAACTATATACCAATAAAATGGACAACCTGGAAGAAATGGACAAATTCTTAGAAAAGTACAACCTTCCAAGACTGAACCAGGAAGAAATAGAAAATATAAACAGACAAATCACAAGCACTGACATTGAGACTGTGATTAAAAATCTTCCAACAAACAAAAGCCCAGGACCAGATGGCTTCACAGGCGAATTCTATAAAACATTTAGAGAAGAGCTAACACCTATCCTTCTCAAACTCTTCCAAAATATAGCAGAGGGAGGAACACTCCCAAACTCATTCTACGAGGCCACCATCACCCTGATACCAAAACCAGACAAAGATGTCACAAAGAAAGAAAACTACAGGCCAATATCACTGATAAGCATAGATGCAAAAATCCTCAACAAAATACTAGCAAACAAAATCCAATAGCACATTAAAAGGATCATCCACCATGATCAAGTGATGTTTATCCCAGGAATGCAAGGATTCTTCGATATATGCAAGTCAATCAATGTGATAAACCATATCAACCAGCTGAAGGAGAAAAAACATATGATCATCTCAATAGATGCCAAGAAAGCTTTTGACAAAATTCAACACCAATTTATGATAAAAACCCTGCAGAAAGTAGGCATAGAGGGAACTTTCCTCAACATAATAAAGGCCATATATGACAACCCCACAGCCAACATTGTTCTCATTGGTGAAAAACTGAAACCATTTCCTCTAAGATCAGAAACAAGACAAGGTTGTCCACTCTCACCACTATTATTCAACATAGTTTTGGAAGTTTTAGCCACAGCAATCAGAGAAGAAAAAGAAATAAAAGGAATCCATTTGGAAAAGAAGAAGTAAAGCTGTCACTGTTTGCAGATGACATGATACTAGACATAGAGAATTCTAAAGATGCCACCAGAAAACTATTAGAGCTAATCAATGAATTTGGTAAAGTAGCAGGATACAAAGTTAATGCACAGAAATCTCTTGCATTCCTATACACTAATGATGAAAAATCTGAAAGAGAAATTAAGGAAACACTCCCATTTATCACTGCAACAAAAGGAATAAAATACCTAAGAATAAACCTACCTAAAGAGACAAAAGCCCTGTATGCAGAAAACTATGAGAAACTGATGAAAGAAATTAAAGATGATACCAACAGATGGAGACATATACCACGTTCTTGGATTGGAAGAATCAACATCGTGAAAATGACTGTACTACCCAAAACAATCTACAGGTTCAATGCAATCCCTATCAAAATACCAGTGGCATTTTTCACAGAACTAGAACAAAAAATTTCAAAATTTGTATGGAAATACAAAAGACCCCGAATAGCCAAAGCAATCTTGAGAACGAAAAACGGAGCTGGAGGAATCAGGCTCCCTGACTTGACTATACTACAATGCTACAGTAATCAAGACAGTATGGTACTGGTACAAAAACAGAAATATAGATCAATGGAACAGGATAGAAAGCCCAGAGATAAACCCACGCATATATGGTCACCTTATTTTTGATAAAGGAGGCAAGAATATACAGTGGAGAAAAGACAGCCTCTTCAATAAGTGGTGCTGGGAAAACTGGACAGCTACATATAAAAGAATGAAATTAGAACACTCCTTAACACCATACACAAAAATAAACTCAAAATGGATTAAAGACCTAAATGTAAGACCAGGCACTATAAAACTCTTAGAGGAAAACATAGGCAGAACACTCTATGACATAAATCACAGTAAGATCCTTTTTGACCCACCTCCTAGAGAAATGGAAATAAAAACAAAAGTAAGCAAATGTGACCTAATGAAACTTAAAAGCTTTTGCATAGCAAAGGAAACCATAACTAAGACGAAAAGCCAACCCTCAGAATGGGAGAAAATATTTGCAAATGAAGCAACGGACAAAGGATTAATCTCCAAAATTTTCAAGCAGCTCGTGCAGCTCAATATCAAAAAAACCAAAAACCCAATCCAAATATGGGCAGAAGACCTAAATAGACATTTCTCCAAAGAGCATATACAGATTGCCAACAAACACACAAAAGGATGCTCAACATCACTAATCATTAGAGAAATGCAAATCAAAACTACAATGAGGTATTACCTCACACCAGTCAGAATGGCCATCATCAAAAATCTACAAACAATAAATGCTGGAGCGGGTGTGGAGTAAAGGGAACCCTCTTGCACTGTTGGTGGGAATGTAAATTGGTACAGCCACTATGGAGAACAGTATGGAGGTTCCTTAAAAGACTAAAAATAGAACTATCATATGACCCAGCAGTCCCACTACTGGACATATACCCTGAGAAAACCATAATTCAAAAGGAGTCATGTACAGCAATGTTTATTGCAGCTCTGTTTACAATAGCCAGGCCATGGAAGCAACCTAAGTGTCCATCGATAGATGAATGGATAAAGAAGCTGTGGCACATATAGCCAATGGAATATTACTCAGCCACCAAAAGAAACGAAATTGAGTTATTTGTAGCGAGGTGGATGGACCTAGAGTCTGCCATACAGAGTGAAGTAAGTCAGAAAGAGAAAAATAAATACCGTATGCTGACACATATATATGCAATCTTAAAAAAAAAAAAGGTTCTGAGGAACCCAGGGGCAGGACAGGAATAAAGATGCAGATGTAAAGAATGGACTTGAGGACAGGGTGAAGGGGAAGGGTAACCTGGGACGAAGTGAGAGAGTGATGTGGACTTATATATACTACCAAATGTAAAATAGATAGCTAGTGGGAAGCAACCGCATAGCACAGGGTGATCAGCTCGGTGCTTTGTGACCATCTAGAGGGGTGGGTTAGGGATGGTGGTAGGGAGATGCATGAGGGAGGAGATATGGGGATATATGTATATGTATAGCTGATTCACTTTGTTATAAAGCAGAAACTAACACAACATTGTAAAGCAATTATACTCCAATAAAGATGTTAAAAAAAAAAGATCTCCTCTAGACTGAGCTTGATCATGTCACTTGTACTTCCTTTTCCACTTGGAGTCACACAGGCCAATTCAGTCCCTGTTTCGTTCAGATATTTGGAGACTACTATCGTGTCTTACCTTCTCCAGGTGGATGGTGCTCAGTTCTCTCAATTGCCCCTTATATATGGTAGAAAATGTTTTATCTGGTGCTTAGTGCCTGAAGCAGCCACATTTTTAAGAGTTCAAACATTTAAAAAATCATGTTGTTGCAATAATTGAAGAATATGTTGTTATGATGAATGTAGCATGGTGACAACGTGATTCACCAAGCAGAGAATGACCATGTGTTGATGTCACCATGACCCAAAGGTCAAGATATAGATGTGGTGGTACACGTCATAACAGATCATCTCACGGACATCAAGGTGGTCTTGCTGGTAGCACAAGTTTTGTTATGATTTTCAAGCGTTTGGATGATAACTAACATTTTAAGTGTTGAGCAGTAATTGTGCAAATATATATCTATTCTCTATTTCACATTGGGAGGCGGAAAAGACAACCAGATGGTGGTGTTGGATCGAGTCTTTTTCCTGTCACTGAACTATGGTGAAGATGTCTAAATCATTAATTCCAAATAGGTCAGATCTCAATTTATTGTATAGGGTTTCAAGGATCCTTAGCAGCGTGGCCTTTCTTAGAATGGAACCCAAGTATTTACTTCTCCTCCAAAAGGTTAAGCCCAGAAGATACGAATACAACTGTACAATACTTTCAGTACGGTGCAAGCAGCACAGAATAGAGCAAGATTTTCACCTCCCCTCTCCCTGAAGTTATATCTTTACTTATATGTCCAAAGACTCGTTTGCTTTTTTGACAGTAGTGCCCTATGATTTACTTCCATTGTGTTTGCTATCAAGTAAAATTCCAATCTTTGTAGTTTTCTTGTCATTAAAATTACTTTGTTGTAAAATATAATGTGGAGAAACTATCCAAAATATAAATGTAAGTAAATATCCATTAGTCCATACTGATATAGATAAATGATTGAAAAAGTAAATAAATGGAGAAAAGACAAATCTCCCATGCAGAAAATTCCCAAATAATTTATGTAGATATACCCACTCAAGGAGGTAAAACAGACCTCACACTTGAGTGTGGGCTGCACATAGTGACTTCCTTCCAAAACACACAGCCTGGAAACTGAGAAAGAGAGGAACCTGACATGGAGAAACTTGACAAACTCCATCTCAGCCAGATGATCAACGTCAACATGACCAGTGATAAGTCATGTGATGAAAATGCCACCATTATCATTGCAGGACATTCTACAAAACACCTGACCAGCAATCTTCAAAGCTGTCAAGGTCCTCAAAAACAAGGAACTTCTAAGAAATGGTCACAGCTTAGAGGAGCCTAAGGACACATGATGAGTAAATGTAATGTGGCGTCTTAGATGGGATCCTGGAACAGAAACACAACAAGGACATCAGGTAAAAAGTATGGACTTTAGTTAATAATAATGTATTACTACTGGCTCATTAGTTGGGACAGATGCCCCACAGTAATAGAAGATGTTGACAGTAGGGGAAAGTGGGTATGAGTATACAGAACTCCATACTACCTTCACATGTTTCTATAAATCTAAAACTATTCTAAAATAAAAAGTTTACTTAAATATATAGTAATATATAAATATAAAACTATTAATTTTATAATAAATATAATGGTACATATTATATACAATATATTATAATAAATCATAAATGAAGCAATAGATATAAATATATCTAAGTAAGTTTTTATCTTAATAAATTTATAGGGAATTATGAAGATAGTACAGAATTTTATTTATATATACATATACATGTATGGTACATATATATGCATACATAGTGATCTATTATATATTATATATAAATATAACAAGTATTATATAATATATAGTTTTATGTATTTGAGATAATATATAATTTTACACATTATATTATATATATATTCCAACAAATGAAAATAAATTATAACACCTTCTTGGTCAAGAAGAACATTGTCATGGGACTTCCCTGGTGGCGCAGTGGTTAAGAATCCGCCTGCCAATGCAGGGGACACGGGTTCGAGCCCTGGTCCGGGAAGATCCCACATGCTGCAGAGCAACTGAGCCCATGTGCCACAACTACTGAGCCTGCGCTCTAGAGCCTGTGAGTCACAACTACTGAGCCCGTGTGCCACAACTACTGAAGCCTGCACACCTAGAGCCCATCTCTGCAACAAGAGAAGCCACTGCAATGAGAAGCCTATGCACCGCAACAAAGAGTAGACCCCGCTCGCCGCAACTAGAGGAAGCCCACGTGCAGCAACGAAGACCCAATGCAGCCAATAAATAAGTAAATAAATTTATTTAAAAAAAGAACATGGATAGACCAAATCATTATGTATAACAGGAACGAACATAGTGTTATGGGCCAATTATACTTCAAAAACAAAAAAACTCATAGAAAAAGAGATCAGATTTGTGGTTTCCAGAGGTGGGTTGTGGAGGGGAGGGCAAATTAGATGAAGGCAGTCAAAAGGTAAAAACTTCCAGTTACAAGATAAATAAGTACTAGTACAACATAGTAAATATAATTAACACTGTTGTGTATGTTATATGTGAAGATTGTTAAGAGACTAAGTCCTAATAGTTCTCATCACACACAAAAAATTCTTTTCTGTTTCTTTAATTTTGATCTATACAAGATGACGGATGTTCACTAAACTTATTGTGATAATCATTTCATGAGGTATGTAAGTCAATTTATTATTTTTTATTGAAGTATAGTTGATTTACAATGTGTTAAATTCTGCTGTACAGCAAAGTGATTCAGTTATATATATATATGTATACTCTTTTTTTATATTCTTTTCCAGTATGGTTTATCATAGGATATTGAATATAGTTATCTGTGCTGTACAGTAGGACCTTGTTGTTTATCCATTCTGTATATAAAAGCTCACATCTGCTCACCCCAACCTCCTACTCCATCTCTCCCCCAGCCCCCTCACCACAAGTCTGTTCTCTATGTCCATGAGTCTGTTTCTGTTTCATAGATAGGTTCATTTGTGTCATATTTTAGATTCCACAGAGCAGTGATATCATATGGTATTTGTCTTTCTCTTTCTGTAAGTCAAATCATTACGCTGTGTACCTTAAACTTATATAGTGCTGTATGTCAATTATATCTCAATAAAACTGGAAGAAAAAATTTTAATCTATGACTATGCCCATTGCATCATGGTTGTTTGTAGGTAAAATCCTAATCTGGATCTCAGCTTCACAGAGGAAGGTATCCTATCTTTAAGTGTAGTAACATTTTATATTTTTAGTTTGTAGGCTGCAAAACTCTTCCTGTGTAATTTTCTTAGAAACTCTTTGCTGTGATTCTGGCTGATAATTTTTCTGGGATTGTAACTAAATAATTGAACTGCAACTTAATAAAAAAATTGCCTAGATCAGTAGTTCCCAAATTTTTTGCTTCACAGACCAGTAAACTATTTTCAAAATGAGACAGATGCACATGGAGTCACAAATATTTAGCTTTGCCAAATGAAAATGCATTAAGAAATCAACTACCGACAGTCTACCCAAGAAAAGATATTTTAAAACTGAAAAGATGGACACAGTCTCAGAATAAAATGTGGTCTCATACTGATTAATTTTAACTTTATAAGAAACTTTCTATGTTGTCCTCCTTTTTCAGGTATCACCCCAGAAAAGAAAAACTTTGTCTCCAAACTGGCAACAGGCAATGGATTGCCACTTGGGAACCAAAATGTGAGGTGTAAGAATGGAAAAGGTCTTGTTCTTAAGACGACAGAATTTCATGCTCAAGAGACGTAGGGAACAAGTTACGGATTCTGTGGATAGGAAGCAGCATGTGAAATCCCAATACTTTTATCTCTGCTCTTGTTTGGGGGCCCATCCCCTTCTTGACTCTTAGCACTGACCACAGCAAGGGATAGTAAACAACAAGCACCAAAATGGAAAAGCCAAGTACAAACGCACACACAGGATCACATACACACACCCTTTAAGTTCAATAAGTATGTGTAAGCACGGATTACAAGGTAGTCCTCCTCCTGCCAAGTAGGTTTGTAATCTCGATTTAACAAAAAGATTTAAACGTTCCTCTGCCAACCTGATGGTAATTTTGGCTTTAGGTACACATAGATATAAAACCTGAATATTCCGAAGTCTTTGGCTTTCTGGGACCTTCCTTCTCTCTCATAAGGCTGGAGTCCTAATGCCTCATACAGAACTCGACATTATCCCTGAGGATTTGGGGGGAGTTACATTTCTCATAAAGCATTTCCTGCCACCAGCAGGTCCAGGTCCGGGTCTGGCTCCTACCAGCAATTCAGTTCCCTTGGACCCCAGTGATTCCCTTCAGGCGGCTGCGTGGGACTCCGAGCCCAGAGCCTTCTCTTCACACGGCAGAACGATCACCGTGTTTGTCCTCAGCATAAGGGTGAGTTGAGACAGGCTGCACTTCTGTTCAATACCCTTTCACACAATCTCCTGCGGCGTCAGTAGGACAAGGCTCTCCTGTCTGACAGACTTTCCCTGGAAGCTGCAGGGTGGGAGATGGCCACTAGGGGGCCGCACGAGGACTACCCGAGCGTTAATTGCTTACCATCGCTGCTCAGTGAAACCCCTTGGCCCTGCCTGGCCTGGAGCATTTTCTCAGGCTGATCCTCTCCCCGGGACTCTACCCTGCTTGCTTCAGTACTTTTGTGCTAATGAAATAATTAAGTGGAATAGCAACGGGTGAAACAAAGCAAAGTTTAGCTGTCCTGGTTGAAGCCGAGGTGAGGTACGGGCAGCTGTCCTGCCGGGCTTTTCTCTCACCCCTGAGGCAGCCCCAAGGCACCGCCACAGGACCCAAGGGCTCCTGGACACATGACCAGATGATCTCTGATTTAATCTAAACTTGCAGTGAGGAACCTGAGGAACTGAGAGGGGATAACATTCAACTAGAGTCATACAATGAGCATCAGAATTTGTTATATAACCAGGGCCGTGTGTGTATGTGGGTGTGTGTGTGTGTGCGTGTGTCTATATGACTATATGTGTGTAGTTGTGAATATATATGACTGTGTATGTGTGTGGGTGTCTGCGGGTATGTGTGTGCATATATGTGTAGGTGTGCGATTATGTGTATGTTCACATTTGTGTGGGTGTGTGGGTATTTGTGGGAGTGTGTATGTGTGTGGGTGGGGGTGTGTCTGTGTGTGAGTGTATGTATGTGTGCCTGCGCTGTGTGTGTGCAAGGCTGATGTGGCTTCCATCCTTGTTCCATCACAGCTCTCTAGCCCAGCCACTAAGCACCTCCGTGGTCTCTGCAGTCTGTAAACTGGAGATATTATTAATAGTATTTCCCTCACTGTGTTCTTAGCAGGATCATGTGAGCTCACGGCCAGTTAAGCTGTTAGTACGATGTCAGGTTCAAGGTGATCATTCAATAACGGCTGACTTCAGGAACGCCGACCTTACTCCTGAGTCAGGAGACCATCCTGACCTTCATTTTCGTGACCTTTTTGCTGACATTTCCAACCGTGGAGACCCTCCACAAGCCAACTTTGCCTTTATTAGCCACTTATGACCATAAATCCAATAATGAAGCAATGAGGGTGGATGGGGTGGAGTGAGCTACTAAAATTAAACAGTAAGAGATTGATGTAATAACTGGTTTTTGCTTATTTCATGGTTCATCAATTACTTGCCTAGTGTCCATTCAGTGCCAAGACCCCTCGTAGTCCTTGAGGGACCCAGTGTGAGCAAAGGAGTGGAAAGCTGGGCTCGTGATCCATCGTCCTTCCCTCCTGTACATTGTATATCAGAACAACCATATTAGTAAAGGGCCAGCTTTAAAGATCCATGAGTTCTGTTTTGATTTATCCACTTGGAGACTGACAGGGGTTCTCCATCCACATAGCTCTACTTCTTATGAATACATTAAGGAATCAGCCCCCAAATATTTCTGCCCATGTATCCAAATATTTCTCTCTCTCTTCTTTTTTTTTTTTTTTCGGTACGCGGGCCTCTCATTGTTGTGGCCTCTCCCGTTGTGGAGCACAGGCTCCGGACGCACAGGCTCAGCGGCCATGGCTCACGGGCCCAGCCGTTCCGCGGCATGTGGGATCTTCCCGGACCAGGGCACAAACCCGCGTCCCCTGCGTCAGCAGGCAGACTCTCAACCACTGCGCCACCAGGGAAGCCCTCTCTCTCTCTTCTTATTCTCCCTCTTAAATGTCTTGAAATTAGTCTACACCCCGGTCTCCACTTCCTTTCCTCACTCTTGGAAAGGACTGGAGTGTAAGAATTCTCCCCTGAAAGTGGGGGATGGTGATGACATGAATGCTCCACTCTCACTAGGCTGAGTGCTTTGCCAGCTCCTTCCTGCAGCAGAAGGGAGGCCATGCGTCCCCTTCCATGTTGGTCAGCCAAGGCAGAGAAACCAATCCATCGAGGCAGTGATGACAACAGAACCTCTGAAAGCAGTTCTTAAATGGGGTCTAGAGATAGCACTCGCCTTTCACTGATCCATGGCAACATGAAGGTCATCAGTACGGACAGTGTATTGAGTCTGCATACGATTGAATTCATTTAGTTTAAAGGATTATCTTTGGAGAGTATAGCCTTCCTCTCTTTTTGGCATTAAACTATCTTTTCGTGTATGAAATGGTGGTGATAGGATATCACAGTTTGGTTGTTGTTTCTGTTTTGATGCCCTTACTTGGCAAAACTAAAAGTTGGCGAAACTGCGTGTCTCCCAGATTTTGATCTGAAATCTTACCAGTGTTCAAAATTCAAAAACGTGGTAGTCCCTCTAACATACAACATGGTGGATCTGAGTAAGATAAATCTTGGGTAGAAATCCAACTCTGCTACTTACTTGACTGTATGAACTGCCCTCTTTTCTCTGAGCTGCAGGCTGTTCACCAATGGTGGGATAATAATTTGTACCTCGTATTGGTTATAAAGATAATCTATGTAAACGGCCTGGCATATCAGCGTTTTCCATGACAGCCATTATCACAGGAATCTTTTCAGCCTCAACAAAAACTCCAGCAGTATAATTCTGTCAGTTTCCGTCCCTTCTTGGGATTTACAAATTGAGAAATTGGAGCTGCAGGCAACCAATGCACAGTTTGACGTGGCTTCTCTCCTGCGGCCATGGCTCCCAGGCTGAAGGTCCACAGAAAGAAACGTGCTGGCATCTGTGTCTCCAGAAGGGAGATTAAATCTAGGATGAATCTATTAGAAAGAAGGCATTTCAAAATTTGGGAGCACAGCTGAATACCAAAAGTAAATTATACCATAAGACAGATGTTCCAGGAACTTCTTTTCCTTTTTTTTTTATTTGTCTGAAGGAAAAGTTTTAGTTCATAATGAAAACAATGAGCAGAAATTGCTATCACAAAATTGTTCATGGTTATTTAAAATGAGACCATTTGAAAATAATCAAAGATGTACACAATGATTTATAGAGAAAGTTGTTCATTTCAGTGTTATTTTTCATATGTTAAACACAGAAACATCCTAAATGGCTTACCATAAAGGATTTGTTGTATAAATTACAGTACTTTCATATGATGGACTGCTATGCAGCCGTTAAAAATCATGTTGTTGGAGAATATTTAATGACTTGAGAAAACTTTTGCAATATTTTTTGAGCAAGGAGAGCAGATTATAAAGTAGAATATATAATATGATCATATTTTATGTCCTCATAACCCAGATATCAGTAGGAACTTCCTAAACTCTGGGATCCAGGTAAGACTGGCTCAAATTCCCAATCCCACAGCCTGGGGGTGTCAAAGCCTTACTAAGATTTCTTCAAGATCCTAGGGATCTACCTTCTCACAGCTCCTTCTGCTTCTTGTAAGTCACGGCTTCTCACTACCATTCTGAGCTCAGTGTGAAACCCAACCTCTCTTTTTCATTTGTAAAACAAAACTTAAAGCAGTAAAGTCAACTTTATTGAAGTTCCTCCTACTTTTAGAGGCTTGGAAGTTCAGGTGGGAGGGATGGAGGGGATGCGGGAGCATCACTGTAGTTGCATACAGTGGCCCCACTAGGATATGTGCAGGTCCTAAATCCATGAACTTGTGAAGGTGACACTATCTGGGGGAGAAGGGATCTTTGCAGATGTAATTAACATAAGGCTCTCTAGATAAGATCATCTTGGATTAGGACGGACCCTAATTCCCATGAACAGAGGGAGACGGGGTGAAGACCCCGTGAAGATGGAGGGAGAAGTTGGAATTATGGTGCCACAACCAAGGAACACCTGGAGCCACCAGAAGCTGGGAGAGACAAGGCAGTATCTTAGAGCCTTCAGAAGGAGGATGGCCCTGCCGACACCTTGACTTTGGACTTCTAGTCTTCTGAACTGTCAGAACAAGTTTCCGTTGGTTAAGCCACCAAGTTTGTGGTAATTTGTTATGGCAATCCTAGGAAACTAACACAATCACCGTAGTGCACGTAATAGTACCGGGAGCTTTAACAAGGGCCTACGTGTCCTCCCACCATCAGCCCTGTGGAGCGTCACCGACCTCATAGATGCTTCTTTGTGCTTCTCTCACTGTCTTTTTAACCCCCTCCTCTTCCTCCTTCCCTTATTATCCCATGGACTTTAACTTCTCCTTCTATCCTGCAGATTTCTCAGCTCACAGCTCACTCTAATGCCCCAATTTACATGTTCCAATCTTGCTTCACCTGCATCCTTCCCCATCTCAGTGAGGGCAAGGTCATCCTTCTAGTAGCACAGCATACAAGCACTGGACTCCCCTTGACTCTGATCTTTGACTCAACCCCCAACTAATCCATCAAGAAATCTTGCTGGTTCTACTTTCAGAACATATCCACTACCTGACGACTCCACTGCTACTAACCTGGTCCAGGCTACCATCACCTCCTGCCTGGATGACAGCAACAGCCTCCCAGTGGGTCCCTCTGATTCCACCCTTGTCTCCCTCCAGTCCATTCTCAACCCAGCACTGGAGAAATCCTTTCATAACCTTAGTGCTATCGCATCACTCATCTGCTAAAAACCTGGCAAGGTCTCCCCATCTCACCCAGAGTAAAAGCCAAAATCCTCAAGTGGCTCCAGGGCTAGATAATCTGGCCCCTGTTGCTCTCGATCTATGACTTCTATCCTGTTATTCATTCCATCCTAGTCACAAGGTCCTCCTTGCCGCTCCTCAAACACACGGGCAGGACCTTCTGCCTTGGAGTCTCCCTCCAGCTCTTCCCTCTGCCTGGAATACTCTTGTCTACTTGCTTAATTCTCTCACCTTCTCTGATTCCTTCTTCAAGGTCTTCTGCTCAAGGCACCCTGCCCCCACAGCCTTCCCCCTCAACCTAAGTAACAAACTCATGGCAACAACAAAGGCTACAGTCTGTCTATCTATCTATCTGCCAAAAATGAAACAGTTGTCATGAGAATGTTGTTATGTTCATTCAAACTGAAATATGAAGTCATTTTTTCTAACATGATCATTAAATATAATTTGGGGCATACAACTCAAAAAGAATTCAAATACTTTGATCTGCCTAATTGACTGCACAATGTGGAATGGCTTTGCCAACTATATGATGAATATTTTCTAAATTGAATGAGGTAAATCTTGAATTACAGAGTTGCTTTAAAATATGTTTAAGACACATGATAAGGTTATTTTATCAAAAATATTGTGTTCATAAGATTGCATTTGTGTTGAAATGAACACTGTTTTGATTTACCCAATTGTGAGGACACCTAGTTAAACAAGATTCTTCTGAATGGAAGAATAACAGCCATTCCACAGGGATATCCCACTAATAGGCAGGAAGCCTTTCCCCTGGTATTTTCTCTCTCCTTCCACATTCTCAACACCCTGTGGTCCATGTTGTGCCTTTGGTCCCCAACACCCTCCCCTGTGTTGCCCCATTTCATCCTACTCTCTTACCTAAGGCTCTCTCTCAGCTTTATCTTGTTCCACAGGACTTTGGGGAATGGTGCAGGGGCCAGGTGTCTTTCGATCCTGGTAGTGGAAGAGTAGAGAAAGAAGGCAACTCTGTGGTCCGGCTTCAGGATGGATTGTCTAAGAGATGATCAAACCTTGCAGACCACCAAGATTAACTTGCTGACACTCTGGGGTGTTCCTCTGGTTAGGAAACCATCAGGAAAACACAGTGGAAGCAGAAGGAATGGAAAGACAGAATGACTCCAAGAGACTTTGCGAGGCAAAATTAAAGTAATATGCGAATGAAGGAGAAGAAGGGAGGTATGAAAATGGTACGGCCCAGGACTTCCCTGGTGGTCCAGTGGTTTAGACTCTGTGCTTCCACTGAAGGGGTACAAGTTCGACCCCTGGTTGGAGAGCTAAGATCCCGCATGCTGCATGGTGCGGCCAAAAAAAAAGAAAAAAACGGTACGGCCAATAATAGCTATTGCTGGAGATAAGCGATCCACTTCTGGATATCAGGTGAAGATAAATGGACCACCCCCATAAATACATCCTAGTGCCAAATTCTTATGTATTTGGGATTCATCAGCTTGGGGTTCAGAGTTGAGACGAAGAGAAATGCAATGTTCCTTTAAGTGAAGGATGTAAACATAAAAGAATAAAAGGCTCAAGGTTCAGTCTTAGGTTTTACACAATTAGGAGCTGGGAAGAAAATACAAAGGAGCCAAAGAAAGAAAATGGAGAGGAAAGGATGAAGGAGGAGGAGGGGAGGGGGAGGAGACAGAGAAGAACAGAGCAGAACATAAATAGTTAAAGGAGAAGGGATTCTATAGGAAAAGTTTAGGATAAGCAATATCATCTGTGACAATGCATGACAACAAGGGAGGGAAGGTTCTTTGCAAAGAAGGAAAATCTAAACAAATGGTAAATTTTAATTTGTCTTACATAACTGAATCCCTAATGAAACATCTGTGCAAGAATTACATTTAGTATCATGTAGTGAACTCATAGCATTCACAACACCGCCTTTGGTTTTACGGATGCATCTGAATAGTACATATGTTGATTTTCAAGAAACGCCACCTGGATGTTCCTTACAAACAAAGATGGAGAAGTAAAAGGAACTTCATCTCTGTACTGTGCACCACCTAGTTACATTATATTGTACTGCCATGGTCTCTGAGGGAGGAAAACATTCGGGTGTGCTGTGGGTTAGGTAAACACTCGCTAAATATTGATGCATGCATAATTAAAATGACTAAAATAATCCTGGCACAAAATTACCCTCACGGTTGGAGGAGAGACATAATGAAGTAATTTGATCATGAAAATTAATACATGTCGACCCTCGGTTTTCAATGCAGCTAAATGAAAACCCCTTACTATTCAAACCTCACTTTCCCTCCTGCTTTGTGCTTTTTTCTCCTTGCCCTAAGAAGAAAGGAGGGGACAGGAACGTCCCAGTGGAAAAGCCATCCTATCTAGATGGTGGAGCAGGAGAATTATGTTTATTTTTCTACGGCAATGGCTCCTAAACTTTCACATGTATTGCTTTTGCCACCCATGACACACTTTCATGGGCATATTTGGGGTAACAGGCCATCCTGTCCTCCCCCACTCAAACAACGTTGAAATTATGAAGCTGGCATTATTATAGTTGTAATCTTTTTTAAGTAACAGTTTTATTGAGCTATAATCCACAAATCACACAATTCACCCATTTAAAGTATACAAATCAGTGGTTTTTAGTATTCCCAGAGTTATGCAACAATCACCACATTTCATCACCCCCAAAATACGTACTGGTATTTCCTGGGATCAGTTTCCAAATAAACTACTTGCACTTGAATCCTTGCCTCAAGGTCTGCTTCTGGGGAAGCTCAAACTAGGACACGGTGGTTTTCTCTCACAATCCAATCGCCAGAATTCCTTGCAAAGCCTATTCTGAGATACATCACCCCCTCCTAAGAGGACTCCCCATATACAAGAAGGAAATATTGATGGGGTTTGTTCTTCATTTCCTGAAAGGAATTCAAAAGAAGCAGGTCTGGAGCAGATGTCTCCTGGAGGACAATCCCTAGTCATTGTGGGGATGAGCGTCTTGTATAACCGGCTTATTGCACAGCAGTGGGGAATGGGCAGCTGAATGATAAACCTAACTGCTGTGGTTGTCATTCCTAGGATTGTCTTACCTCTCACTGTATTGTCCCATGCTTGGCATGATGCTTAGAACACAGCAGGTGCCCAACACATGCTCTCATTTAATAAAGATACTCTTTGCAGACCAAGCTGAGTTCCAGTCCACAAGAAGGGAAGAAAGAGGGCAAGCAATTTCTTTTTTAAGCTTGTGATGTAGAAATTGCACACATAACTTCCACTCACACTGTATTGGCAAAAACTTAGCCACATGCACACACCTAGCTTCAGGGGAGGCTGGTAAATGTCGTCTTTATTCTGGATTATCGTGTGCTAACAAAACCCTATTATTACAGAAGAAGGGAAAGGTATATTTTGGGTAACAACTAGCAGTCTTCCACAAAGCACACGTTGGTTTTGTTGGTTGGTGTAGTATGTTCTTTGGTTATATGCCAAGAATCCCTTCTCTTTAGAAAGCCACGTCTGACATGTTCTATAATAATCTTTCTCTGTCCAGTGCTTGGGTGGGACTGATTCCCATCTGTGGTAGGCAGAATAAAGGCTCCTACACATATCCAAGTCCTAATCCCTGGAACCTGTGAATATTACCTTCCATGGCAAAAGGGACTTTGCAGGTGTGCTTGAGTTAAGGATTTTGAGACAGAGAGATTATCCTAGATTTTCTTGGTGGACCCTAAATGTAATTATAAGTATCTTTATAAGAGCGAGGCAAAGGAAGACTAAACTATAGAAGAGAGAGAAGGCCATGTGACAACAAGGGGAGCAAAGAGAGATTTGAAGCCCTATGTTCCTGACTTTGAAGATGGAGGAAGGTGCCAGGAGCCAAGGAATGCAAAGAATATGGCTCTGTAAACTGCAAAAGACAAGGAAACAAATTCTCCTCTAGACCCTCCAGAAGGAGTCAGAGCTGCCAACACCTTGACTTTAGCCCAGTGAAATTAATTTCAGACTTACAGCCTCCAGAACTGTAAGAGAATAAATGTGTACAGTTTTAAGTCACCAAGTTCGTGGTAATTTGTTACAGTAGCCATAGGAAACAAATATACTATCTCAAGGCAGATGATAATCCAGTTTCAGTCAATCAGAATATATTATCTCCAGTGTTTGGTTAAGGGATAATCACATGACCCATGACTGTCCAATCACAGTCTTCCCTGGGACTTTTGCTAAATGTAACAGAAGAAATCGTCTTTCTCAAGGATCCAAGGATAAGGAAGTTGTTGGCTTTGGTTGCCAATAAATCCCATCTTGTTGCGCTAGGAAGAGAACCACTCAAACAGTAACAAGGGGAGCTGAGAGATGGGGAGATAGAACTCTGATGATGTTTGAGGCCCTGAAGCTAGATCCAACTTTTGAGCTTCCAGTTATAGGAGCCAATCATTTCTGCCTTTGATTTACCTATACTGGGATGGATTTCTGTGATTTGCAACCCAAATAGACCTGATTAACATGGTTGGTATCTACAGTCTTCAATCTCTGAAAACAGTAAAGAACAAAAGTGGCAGAGGTAAGCTTTGCTATCTCCGGGGGTCTTTTGTGACCTACTAAGAAAGCTCCAAATACCTGAGCCCTGAGCAGAGAACCCTTGGCCAAGATGCTCAAAATAACATGTAGTTTTAATTAGCACTATTTAAACTCTTAGTTTAATCAGAGAAGGAGAAAGAAAAACCATTGACCCAAATAGGATGCTTGATAATTCTGAATAAGTGCTGTAAATGCTTATAAGAGAAGGTTAAGATGCCTAATTGCTGAATAAATGAAATATAAACATTCATTTTGTTACTTGGAGAGTTCTTTAATATGTAATGGGGAAAAACAGTGTATGAAATGCCCTGCAAGTGATAAATGCTTGTTTCCTTTTCATCAATTCTTGAAACCATTAACCACCATTTAAATGTAACTCTTTTTTTCCCTATTTATTTCTCCCTTTTGAATCTTTTTCATTAGTGGAAGAAAATAGGTTTATCCAGGAGATAGAGCAGCACAGTAGAATGAGCATGGAGGGGAGAGGGATTTGGGGTCCAAAGCCTTGGCTTTTAACCCCAGCTTTGCCAATTACCAGATCTCTGACCTTGGGTAAGTTGCTGAATCTCACTTGGGTTCCAGGTGTAGCATGAGACTACTGTCAGGAATCTCTTACGCATATCTGAGAGTTGTAGTGATAAACACCTTTTAGAGCAGTATCTCTCAGTCTTTACTGTGCATAGGAATTCCCTGGGGACTTCCAAATTTTGAAAGACTTTTGTGGATTCTTGTTACATTTGGAGTGGGACCCAAGATCTGCATTTTGAATAAGCTCCCAGGTGATGTTGATGTTGCTGCTTCACACTTTGGGGTAACAAGGTTTAGGGTGCCTTCCAGCCTCACAATGATTTTCCTTCTCTAGAAACTGCCTCAGCTTTTAGTGGTGGGCTATTAATAGTTGTTCTTGTACCCCTTTGCCAAAGCTGACTACAGTAGAGGTGATTTCTGACCCAACCTCGGCCAAAAGAAGTTCTCACCTGCAAATCCGGTTTTGAACAGAGACAACCAGAGCTGGGACATTCATTCACTTGCTCATTCATTCGGCAGTTCTTTTCAAATTCTCTCTGTTCCAGATACTATAATGAGCAGTGGGGATATACCAGTCAATCAAGTGGTTCTCTGTCCTCATAGAGCATTCACTCTAGTAACATACAAGATAATTTCAGATAAGCTAAGTGCTTTGAAGTGATTGGCGAATTTCAAGGGCTGCAGGAGACCTACTTTAAACAGGTGTGTTGGGGAAAGCCAAGCTCTGCCTTCCCTTTCTACAGTGACCCTGGAGACCACATGTTGAATACAATGGCGTAACAAATGAAAGAAGGCTGGGTCCCTTGTGATTGTGTGCAGGGGAGCCACTCACCCCTTCTCTGAAGGCTAATTGGACTGTGATGAGAGTGAGAAATAAATGTTTTTCATTAAACCACTGAGATTTCAGGGTTTATTTATTACAAAAGCTAGAACTGTTTACCATGAATACACAAATTGTTAAACTCTTTCTGAGATTCTAAAAGTTGCCCTTTTCCACTTAAATTAGCTAGAGCTATTCTCTACTACTTGAAACCCAAAGAACCTTAATGGATACACTTTCTGCGAGAACCTGATGAGCTAATAGGTATAGTAAAGTATAAAGTGTTGGCCATCTGTGAGGAATTATAACAGTAAACTGATGTTTCTGAAATGTATCCACTTTCTGGATATATTATTAGGGAAAAAAACTAAAAAAGCATTGACATATAAACTCATACTGAGGTCAGTTTCTTTCTCTGGTCATTTCTATCTTAGAGTTCTTATTCAGACCTTTACAAAATCAGCTCACTAAATTGCAGTGGAAACTAAGGAAGTAATTATAAAGTTTATAATTTTCCCTTAAAACATAAGTGCTTAGATTTTAAAAGAGTCCTTGGTGGCATAATAATATTAACATTTAAATTTGCCACAATTCTTCTTATGGGCCATCAACATGCAGTAAATCTGGGCAACCCTTAGAGGACCCTGAAATTCCCCAAAGGAAATCTGTCTTACCTACTGCATCCTTGGAGGAATCTTTTCTTCCTTGGCTACTGGTCTGAAGAGCATGTTGCTGGTCACCTAGCCCCCTCACTAGCCTTCCTCTTCTCCTCTTCTAATCTTTGTACATCCAGGGCAGCCAGAGAAAAGCTGTTCCTTAAGACTACTTGGTACAACCATATCTCAGTCTCCTAAGACTTATGGCTGAACCCCAGTTGAGGACAAGACAGACAGACAGACAAGATCAGAGAGGAAAGATTAGAGACGCCGATGCTGGGGACTTAGCTTTCTTCACATGGCCTTCATCAGTTTTTACGTTCCAGGGCTTGAGGTTTTCCTTGTGACTTTGTGGTCCCAGTGAATATTTAGCAGTAAATGACTTACTTCATATGAGCTTCTTTGAGTCTGCATGTGGCAAGAGAAGCGTATGAAGTCAAACTCTCATCCTTTGAGCCACCAAAATGAAATCCTTCCCAGCCAGGGGTCAATTCGTGTGTGTGTGTGCGTGTGTGTGCGTGTGTGTGTGTGTGTGTGTGTGTGTGTGTGTGTACGTGTACACAGTGCCTGCAACTTTCCATAGAACCAGACTCCTGACGAGGAGACAAAATATTGGCCTCTCCGGGAGACCTCTGAAGGTGGATGCCAACGTTCCTCTCTACATGGTTTTTAAGTCTTTGGTTCCTTCAGCAGCAAAGGTTAGTCTTAGCATCATTGCCTGCTCAGTGATCAGAAATGGAACTGTAAAAATAGGGAAATCATGGAAACTCAGAGATAGAGACTTTAAAAGATACATCCAGAGTGAATATTCAGGAGTCTGGAGAGCCTCAACTGATTGAGCTGAGCCCCTCCTATTTATCAGGCACTGCCTGTGCTCAGCGTTGGGGGTGCACAAAGACGGAGGTGCAAGTCTAAAGGCAGAAATTGGAGGTAGTTACAGCAGTAGATGTGCCCTGAAAGGGCTCCCGCGAAGCTGGAACACATGGGTTGGGCACGTCGGGGAGACTCATGTAGTGAGCATGATGCGTAGGTGACGGTGGACGAGCAACCTGCACATCATAGAGATGCCAAGACCTCCGCGCTTCCTAGAGAGGCCCGGAAGTGGAGCCAGGTGGCCGGTCTGACGGCTCCGGCTCCGGCGCCGAGCGCGGGCGGTGGCGATCGTGAGAGGCCTGGTTTGCAAGTTCTCGAGCAGACCCGGCGTCGCTGTCGTTTTCTGCTACTGTGAGTGGGCCTGGGGAGGGGGGCCGCTCCTCCGCGGGGACCTGGGCTCGGCTGGCGGGGGCGCTGAGGCTCGCACGGGCGTCGGGGCCCGCGGAGGGCGACCCAGCCCGTACCTGCGCCGGGTGGCAGCCCAGGTGGGACGAGCCCACTGGCTTCTGGTACGGGGCGCGGTCGTGAGTGATGATGACCGAAGTCCTCCCCTTTTTACTTCTCTCGGATTCCAAGGAGTGGAGCTCATCGTGGCTTTCTAGAATGTCGCGAAGATCTCAAGCACAGGCTAGCTTCTTTTTCTCTTTTCTTTTTTGTTTTGCGGTACGCGGGCCTTTCACTGTTGTGGCCCCTGCTGTTGCGGAGCACGGGCTCCGGACGCGCAGGCTCAGCGGCCATGGCTCACGGGCCCAGCCGCTCCGCGGCATGTGGGATCTTCCCGGACCGGGGCACGAACCCGTGTCCTCTGCATCGGCAGGCGGACTCTCAACCACTGCGCCACCAAGGAAGCCCTCGTTTTCTTTTCTTTTTTTTTTTTTTTTTAAAGATATCTGGGCCCCAAGCTCAGAGCTTTCAACAAGCATCTGTATCGAGCTAGACTTGATTCACATTTTTAATTTTCATCGCACTTTGGGGGTAAAGATAACCTTCTCTTGATGACAAATGATTCTGGTTTTCCATTTAAGTGGCCATGTAAGGTTACCATTTAAAATGAACGTATTTATTGTTAAAAGATAAGTAGTTTTAAATGAAACACAATAGGGAAGACATAGTACCAGAGATACCAGGTGTGACAGAAATTATGAACGTGGGAAGTGCACAACACTGCATTGTCCCAAGCCAGCTGGGGACTCCTACAGACCTGGCTTCAAGTCCTAGGTCCAGCTCAACCACTGACACCTGCATAATTTGTGGACCAGTTTGTTTGTCTGTTTTTAAAAGATTTTTTTCCAACTTTACTAGGATATAATTGACGTATAACATTGTGTAATTTTAAGGTGTACAGTGTGATGACTTGTTACACCTATATATCGTGAAATAATAACCACAATAAGGTTAGTTAACATCTCCATCACCTCACAGAATTACAGTTTTTTTGTGTGTATGGTGAAAACTTTAAAGATGTACTCCTTTAGCAACTTTCAAGCATGTAATACAGTATCATTAAATATGGTCCCCATGCTGTATGTTAGATCCCCAGAACTTAATTCTTAGACCCTTTGACCAACATTTCCTCATTTCCCCCATCCCGAAGCCCCTGGCTGCTCTCTGTTTCTAGAGTTCAGCTTTTTTAAGGTTCTTTGTATAAATGATATCATGCAGTGTTTGTCTTTGACTTATTTCACTTAGCACAGTGCCCTCAAGGTCCATTTGTGTTGTCACTAATGGTAGGATTTCCTTCCCTTTTCAATGGCTGAATAATATTTCATTGTGTGTGTGTGTGTGTGTATACACACACATACACATGCACCACATTTCCTTTATCCATTCATCCATTAATGGGCACTTAGGTTGTTTCTGTGACTTAGCAATTGTGAATAATGCTGCAATGAATATGGGGGTGCAGGTACCTTTTCCAGATAGTGATTTCATTTACTTTGGATATATTTATGCGTAGGCAAGGTTCTTAACCTCTAAGCCTTTTCCTCATATCTGAAAAGCTGAGGATAATAACTACCTCAGAAGATTGTCCTGAGGCTTCAGTGGTAAACCTTAAAGCACCTAGCCCATAATAACTAATAAATATAGCCATAGTTGTTATTTTCATTTTAGCAAGGAGGAAACAGGATCAGAGAGGTTCAGTGACTTTGCCAGGGTCACACAGGGAATTGGTGGGAGAACCAAGTCTAGGACCCAGATTTTCTGATATCTAACCTCGGAAGCTTAACCCTGCCTCCAAACTCTACCTCATGGGAGGGGATGGGGCGCCTCCTGCCTCCCCGCTGGAAATTGGAAGGACTCCTATCAGGTTGCAGAATATGTTAGCTGTTAAAGCCCCTACAGGACTCTGGTCAGCACTGACTTGGCTGCTTCAGGTCAGGGACTCTGCACAGCCCCGAGTGCTTGTTGTGGTTGAGGCGTAAGCTGTGGAGTCAGACGCACCTGGGTTCCAGTAGGTACAGCTCCCTGCTCCCCCATCTACTAGCTGCAGTAAATGGGATTAAGCAATTAGTACTCGCCTCAGAGGGTTGTTAGGAGCGTCAAGGGAAATGATTTGTGGAGAAGGCCTAGCATGATGCCTGGCACACAGTCAGTGCTTAATAAATGCCAGATGACAGTACTTTGATATGTTGAAGTGGCAGGCATGCTGACCTAGAGGGGAGGAAGCACAAGTGTAGTACTTGCAGGTACAGCAGAAAAGGGCATTTGAAAAGTTTGCGGAGCATTCCCTGCATTTGGATTTACCGGGTGTGTGATCCACCAAATACTCCTCGTTCCTGCAGACATTCCTGGGGAAGTGGCCTAGGCCTGTATGGAGTTTATGTGGTAGTTTGGGAAGCAGGTGGGCAATACCGATTATAAAATTATGTAATTACTTTTATCATAAGCATCATGAATAATTGCAAGGATATTTTGTGCAACAAATATCTAGGCAAAAGGAGTTTGAGTGGGTAGCTGGATGAGAAGATAAGGTGATGAGAATTAGCTTCCCTGCCCACCGTCAGTTGTATTCAAAACTGTGTGTGCAAATACCACTGTTTGTCATGAGTATATCAACTTTCCACTTAATGCTGTGCCCTTAGTTTTCTTCCCAAATGCGTTTGGCTTTTTAGGTTTTGCACCTCACATCCTTTTACCTGTATCAGGGTGACTCTCCTTATTGTTTCTAACTTATTCATCTTTGTGGCCTTGACTGCTTTGTATTGAACACAAATAACTTTCAGGTCACATATGGAATTTCAACAGCACCATTTCTAAGCCCTCTAGTCTCAATATACTTTCCTGGTCTCAATACAGTAAGAACACAGTTACCTTTTGCCTCTGGTCAGTACTTGGGCAGTAATTTAAAACACACCATCAAAGGGTTAAACTACCTGAACTACAGTAAATTTTTGTTTTTATGAAAGCCATCTTCAGTTCTGCTCTCTGTTCCGTACTCTAGTGGCACCTAGGTTTGTATATTGCATTATAATACCAGAGAGTTAGTGGCATCGTCCTGTTGAACCCTGGAGATGAAGGAACTGTGTGCATAAGTTAAGGTTCTTATTACTGATCCTTCGCAGTTAATTAGGTCTTTGTAAATCTAAAGTACTCCCAGTCATTTTTATGAGTTTCTTCTCATAATTTCCCTGTGAGATGTCAATTTTATTACCCTCGTTCTATCTTAGTATTATCAAGGGGTCAGGCAGATTTTAAATTTCATTTTTTCTTGTTTGTAATTAAGATTCCTTTTTTTGGATCGTGTACTTAACCTTAACCTGTATCTGCTAAAATGATGGCTCAGATCACATGTGACCCTCCCCCCCACCCAGAGGGAAGCAACTACTGAACAAAGCCACGTTTTGGAAGAGCCTTAAAGAAACTGAGATTATAAACACTGGTCTGAGTACCCAGCCCTAGAAGGAATCAGGTGGAAACTAATAAAACAGAAGCCATGAAATATGAAAAATCAGGCAGCTGATTGAGAGAAAACTGTGTACACTCTCTTTCTCCCCGCTGGCTTAGTGTTCGTGGGAATTTCTTTTGGTTGCCTGCAAAATGTGTTTGCAGCGATTTTTCTGTGCTCGTTGACGCAGGGAACCAGGAAAGGAGGAGGTGGCCTCTGGGTGATACCGTTTGTTAATGGCTGGTCATCTGCGAAGGTTGCAGGCTTCTTTCATTGCTGTTTATCTTGTGAAATGATTACGTTTTCCTTACTCGTCACCACGCGTCTGACCCTGCAGATCAGGTCAGTTACACCAGTTCTTGCCCCAGATCATTCTGGACGAGTTGGAAGGTAATGAGGAGTAGCGTGAATAGGCCTGACAGGTACCCTGAAGCATTGATAATTTGAACTTGTACATTCCTGGCGTGATTAATGTGCACATGAGCCATGACTGACCTGTGGTCTTATGACTGGACTGGAATGTGCAGTTTTAAAAAACAAAGGACAATGAAAGATTAGGAAGAATTTCTGTTGGAAAATTTTTAACTGGACCCTTTGAGACCTTGTCCGTTTTCTGATTTCCTTACAGAGGCATTCTTGTGGAGATGCTAAGAATATGTTAACCTTTTTTATCTGGCATCCTCTTAATGAAAACCCTGTTAACCAAACAGAGCACTTTTAAAACCCGTGTGGGCTGTTTCGGTTAATGACATCACACTTCACCCGGGCCCCACCTGTTGCCGCCACCTCATCCTAATTTCAGTTGAGCACCCTGGCATTTCACCCTCATCGGCCCTTGCCTAGACTCTTTCCTCCTCCAGGGAAAGCTAAATCTTTCACAAGGACCAAAGTGAGCCCGATGTTCCGTAAACGTACAAAGACCCTCTGTTGTCTAGAGCAGCGGTCCTCAACCTTTTTGGCACCAGGGACCGGTTTCGTGGAAGACCATTCTTCCACGGATTGGGGGCCGGGGGCGGGGGCGATGGTTCAGGCAGTAACGCGAGCGACGGGGAACTGCAGATGAAGCTTCGCCCTCCCACCCGCCGCTCACCTCCTGCGGTGCGGCCCGGTTCCTAACAGGCCATGGACCGGTACTGGTCGGCAGTCCAGGGGTTGGGAACCCCTGGTCTATAGAATAGAGTTCAGGCTCCCCCAAAGGGGATGCCAAGCTGTCTCCAAGCCGACTCCAGCCATCTTTCCGCCCTAAATCACCAGCCACACACTTCGGCTGCAGTTTGCACGCCCCGTATCGGCTGCCCAACACAAGCCCAACCTGTTGCTCTTCTGTTCATGTGTTTTGCCCCCTCAGCCTGTAGTAGCCCTCTGCCTAGCCTCAGCCTGCCTCCGTCCTCCT
This sequence comes from Leucopleurus acutus, assembly GCF_964270905.1. Classification (NCBI taxonomy): domain Eukaryota; kingdom Metazoa; phylum Chordata; class Mammalia; order Artiodactyla; family Delphinidae; genus Leucopleurus; species Leucopleurus acutus. Next base: position 6,685,512 of record NC_139162.1, read on the forward strand.
GTTGTCCCCGGTCCGCTCTAGTGCTTACTCTTCAGTGAGGTCTTCTCGGACCTGACCTTCAGAATCAACTTATCCCATCTCCCTTCGACCTCGGTGCCCCCACGGCACCTGGTTTATACCAACATTGCAGTAATCTTGGTTTCTCCTTTTTGCCATGTACTTTAGGTATTTGTAGAAGCTTCTCTCCTCCAGCATAAGCTCCAGAATGCAGGAATTCTGTCTCATTTTGCTTTATGTCATTTTCACGCCAGAACTTTTATTTTTAAGAGATGTTAAATTAAAATGGCAACATTGATTGGCATACATAATAACGACTCTTAGACACTGCAGTGCCCTGCATAATTTGTGCCCATCATCATTTTACTAAATTGCATGTATTATTTCACAGTGTTCAAAATCATCCGTAAGCAACAAATGCTTGTGAGTATCCACTGTCTCTGAGGTTCTGGTGGGAACACGCCAGTGAGAAAGGCTGAAGGTCTCGGTTCTCATGGCACCTACGTTCTGTTGGAAGGAGATCGGTAGTCAAAAAGGAAACAAATAAATTTAGATAGTGAAATGTGCGATGGAGAAAACAGAGCAGCGTTTAGATAAGGGAGAGCTCTTCGAGAAGGGGTGATCAGAAACACCTCTTTGCGTTGAGTAAGTGGCCCTTGAGCAGACCTAAATATTGAGAAGGATGCAGCCAGGCGAAGATCTGGTGCAGAGGTGGTTCACCAGAGGTGAAGCAAGAAGTGTGTGTAGGGACTTCCCTGGTGGCTTAGTGGATGAGAGTCCGCCTGCCAATGCAGGGGACATGGGTTCGTGCCCCGGTCCAGGAAGATCCCACATGCCGCGGAGCGGCTGGGCCCGTGAGCCATGGCCGCTGAGCCTGCGCGTCCGGAGCCTGTGCTCCGCAACGGGAGAGGCCACAGCAGTGAGAGGCCCGCGTACCGCAAAAAAAAAAAAAAGAAGAAGTGTGTGTAGACCTCAGGGCACAGATGAGCTTGGCATCTTCAAAAAAGGGGAAAAGTTCAGGTGTCTGGAGGGTAGAGTACCAGTGGTGGAAGAGTGAACTGAAGTCAGAGAAGGAGGTTGCCACCAGGTCGTGATGGTGACAGTAAGAAGTCTGGGTTGAAATGTCAGTGACTGACATCTTTTGTGTTTGGAAGCAGCATCTGTTAACAAAGTCACGTGATTACGTTAAATGATAGAATTGACTACAGCAAGTTTTATGCCTACTCCAAATCCAAGTGGGAGTGTTCTGCACTCCGAAAATAATAGAAACATAAGGTCACCGTTGGGTATATTAAAGGGACACCGGGACGTTCATTCTGTACGGATTTTCTTGTAAGCACAGCAGTGGCAATTGCTTCGTCAAATCTTGGGACTCCATCAGCCATCCTCCACATCATTTTGCTCAGTTTTCCTAATATTTCTCAGTCTTCTGCATACCCTCAAGCCACTGAGACAGTCACTTGCTGAATCTTGTCTTCAGCTGTCACACCAACTGGTTTCTGCATGAATGATCTGATTGGCTTTCCTGGCACTCACATCTCCTTAGTAGAGTTTTCCAGAAGAACCCAATAAACTTTTTGTAACCCTGTGCTTTTGAGAGACCTAATCATGGTATGTGGGAATGTAAGAGAAAAATCAAATCCCCAGACTCTAGAGCCTGAAGAAAAGGAAATTCAAGAGTGACATCCGTGGAGCACCTGCACTATGTCAGGCATTTTTCATACACTGTCCCATTCGGTCTCCATAAGCCTGTGCGCTTATCATTAGCTCCGCTTTTTAGATGCAGCAACAGGCACAGAGGGATGAGCTTGTCCAAGTGATAGGGCTCTTGGTTGCTTGCAGTCTCCCTGTCTAACCGCACCGCTGAGTGTCTCCAGTGACTTGAGTGAGTGTGTGTGTGTGTGTGTGTGTGTGTGTATTCCCAACACATTTGAGGACCCGCATGCCTCCTGTTCCATTTCTTCTTAAGTGGAAAGAGTTGAGTGGCCCACTTTTTGCTTGTTCTGTCTTGTTTTTGAGAGAAAGGGCTCTTGGAGCCTTGAGAAAATAATTATTATTTTAGCATAGAAGTGGAGGGAGGGAGAAGCAAGATCCCCATAGGTATTGAGCACATGCTGTACTTAGAAGATTTCCTGGGTGGGGGAACATGGTTTGCTACACAAAGGATGTTTTTGTCCCCCCCCCACCTTTTTTTTTTTTTACATATAGGGTTAATAAAACACCAGTATTTTTTAAAAATAAATAAATTTATTTATTTATTTATTTTTGGCTGCATTGTGTCTTCGTTGCTGCACGCAGGCTTTCTCTAGTTGCGGCAAGCGGGGGCTACTCTTGCGGGGTGCAGGCTTCTCATTGCGTTGGCTTCTCTTGTTGCAGAGCACAGGCTCTAGGCGCACGGGCTTCAGTAGTTGTGGCTCGCAGGCTCAGTAGTTGTGGCTCACGGGCTCAGTTGTTGTGGCACACGGGCTCAGTAGTTGTGGCGCACGGGCTTAGTTGCTCCGTGGCATATGCAATCTTCCCGGGCCAGGGCTTGAACCCATGTCCCCTGCATTGGCAGGAGGATTCTTAACCATGGCACCACAAGGGAAGTCCCAAAACACCAGTATTAAACTGTGCTGTAGTGTGCTGTTTAAAAACAAAGATGTTGGAAATTGCTTTAAAGTTCTGTCCTGGATTTTCTTCTGGCGTGTGGGGAAAATGCCTCTCTCTACCAAATGTGAACGACTTCTTTTCCAAAAGGCTCTAATTTTCCGAGGATTCAGAATAAATGCCTTACATTTGGAGAGTGCTTTGTGGTTTTCAAAGCACTCCCATGTACATTATCTTATTTAACCTTCACATTGACCTTGCCAGGCAGTCAGGGCAGATATTACTGTTCCCATGATTCACAGGTAGAAATGTGAAGCCCAAGAAGAGAAAGGAGGGGTGTGGGGAGGAGTTGGTTAATGTCACAAAGCCATGACGGGAACCCAGGTCTTAGCTTTTCTTTCTACTCGAGCATATTGCCTTTTTGTTTTTGTTAACTCTAAATGAGGGACAATCACATTTGCGTCTGGATCAGTAACAGTGATGCGTACTACTTTCTTATAGGTCCAGTTATCCTTGACTGCCATATATGGATTCCCAGAACTCTCTGAAGGAAACAGTCCTCGTTACCGGAGGAGGTGGCTATTTTGGCTTCCGGTCAGTGCATCTGCAAAATATGTCCATGGAATTATTTTATTGGTAGTTGCTGGGAAAAGTATAGCTTTCAGCTCACACTAATGCAGTGTAGACTTTTACTTGTTTATATAGTGTTAAACCAGGAATGAACCGTGTTGCCCACGGCTCAGATACTGAAATGGAGAACTACAGGTACATGCTGCTTTAAGAAAAATTCTTTATAAAGCCATTGAATTCGGGAGGGGAGATATGCACACCACCGAAAACAATTTAACATAATCGCTGTTTTTTCACAATTACCTTATCATTCATAAATATTCTGAAGAATAGATGGTGGGTCCTAGAATGGGGTGTGGGGGAATGTAACATGTAGACATCACCGTCTTTGAAGATAAAGCCTCTCTCATTTTAATTTAAGTGAATGTGAAGATTCTCATTTTTGAATATTTGCATAAGTAAGACTTGTACCAGTGAACATGTAAAGTGAGGAGCTCAGGATAAGCCAAGAAGACTGGGGAAATTATTTTACACACTTCTCCTAGGCACAGCTTAATAGTGATTTGATCTAACTTTTACTCTTGCTTGTTTCAGCCTAGGCTGTGCTCTGAACCAGAAGGGAGTCCGTGTGATTCTGTTTGACATCAGCAGCCCTGCTCAAACCATTCCAGAAGGAATCAAGTTTATCCACGGAGACATCCGCCACCTCTCTGACATAGAGAAAGCCTTCCAGGATGTGGATGTCGCTTGTGTGTTCCATATTGCCTCTTACGGTATGTCAGGGCACGAGCAACTGAATCGAAACCTGATTGAAGAAGTGAACGTGGGGGGCACAGACAACATCCTCCAGGCTTGCAGGAGGCGAGGGGTGCCAAGGTTAGTTTATACGAGCACCTTCAATGTCATCTTCGGAGGTCAAGTTATCAGAAATGGAGATGAATCTCTGCCTTACCTACCTCTTCACCTCCATCCTGATCACTACTCTCGGACCAAATCTGTTGCAGAGAAGAAGGTGCTGGAGGCCAATGGTACAGCCCTGGAAAGGAGTGATGGGGTCTTGAGAACCTGTGCTCTGAGGCCGGCTGGCATCTATGGGCCTGGAGAACAGAGGCACCTCCCCAGGATAGTAAGCTACATTGAGAAGGGCCTGTTCAAGTTTGTGTACGGAGACCCCAAGAGTCTGGTTGAATTTGTCCATGTGGATAACTTGGTGCAGGCTCACATTCTGGCTTCAGTGGCCCTGAAAGCTGACAAGGGTCACATTGCCTCTGGGCAGCCCTACTTCATCTCAGATGGCAGACCTGTGAACAACTTTGAGTTCTTCCGGCCTTTGGTTGAGGGCCTGGGCTACAAGTTCCCATCCATCCGCCTGCCCTTGACTCTCATCTACTACTTTGCTTTCCTAACCGAGACGGCCCACTTCATTCTGGGTCGACTGTACAACTTCCAGCCCTTCCTCACCCGCACCGAAGTTTACAAAACCGGCGTCACACATTACTTTAGCCTAGAGAAAGCCAAGAAGGAGCTAGGTTATGAGGCTCAGCCATTTGACCTCCAGGAAGTAGTAGAATGGTTTAAAGCCCATGGTCATGGCAGAAGTCCTGGAAGTCGTGACTCTGAGTGTCTTGTTTGGGATGGGCTGTTGGTCGTACTCTTGGTTATAGTGGTTCTCGCATGGCTGCCGCCTTCTGTGATTCTGTCAGTGTGAAGGAGGAGCTAGAAATAAGGAGATGATCACACTTGCTGAGATGGTTTTCAAGAAACACAGGTTTCGGACTTGGTGGCACAGTGGTAAAGAATCCGCCTGCCAATGCAGGGGACATGGGTTCAAGCCCTGGTCCAGGAATATCCCACATGCCGCGGAGCAACTAAGCCCGTGCGCCACAACTACTGAGCCTGCGCTCTAGAGCCCTCGAGCCACAACTGCTGAGCCCGCGTGCCACAACTACTGAAGCCCGTGTGCCTAGAGCCCGTGCTCCGCATCAAGAGAAGCCACCACAAGGAGAAGCCCGCACACTGCAACAAAGAGCAGCCCCTGCTCGCCGCAACTAGAGAAAGCCTGCGCACAGCAACGAAGACCCAACACAGCAAAAATAAATAAATAAATTTATAGAAAAAAAAACCACACAGGTTTGAAAAATAGATAGACAGACAGATAGATAGACAGACAGATAGACCTGGTGTCAGATTTTGGATCTCCAAATCGCTGCTTAAGAATAGATTCTTGGATTAAGTCTTCATTTCCTACCTCCTTGCACAAATCATGAAGGGAGAAATAGAAGGGAAAGAGGGAAGAGATATGGGAACATATGTATATGTATAACTGATTCACTTTCTTATAAAGCAGAAACTAACACACCATTGTAAAGCAATTATACTCCAATAAAGATGTTAAAAAAAAAAAGATAAGTTTGAGATTTGGTTCCTTGGGTCCTTCTTTCGATCAGTACAGTACAAGTCATTCTGGAGCCATAGAGCTAAACTTGCTTAGATGGGAAATGTCTTGCTTGAATTTCTCAGAAGCCAAAAATGTACTTACTTCCATTCCGTACACTCAGTATCTGCTTCACGCGGGCTAAAACACACACTGATACAGGAACGGCAGGATGCTAACAGGCTTGAAAATGTGTGAAAAACACCAACTGGGCTACATCCCTACAGCCCAAGCCTCTGAGGAGATGGTGGCCGTCACAGAGGAGGTATTTGCTGTTCACGGCGTGCGTTTTGGGAATTAGCTTTTGCCCTTTGTGATATAAGGGTGTTATGCCTGTGTGACCACATGGTAATGTTGATGTTGACACAAATAGACCTTTCTCTTGCCTCGCAGGATTCTTTTGAGGGTTAAGTTAGACAAGGCATATAAAGTGCCACTCAACACGCTTAAGCCATTTTTTTTTTTTTTTTTTTTTTTTTTTTTGGTGTACGCGGGCCTCTCACTGCTGTGGCCTCTCCCGCTGCGGAGCACAGGCTCCGGACGCGCAGGCTCAGCGGCCACGGCTCACGGGCCCAGCCACTCTGCAGCATGTGGGATCCTCCCGGACCGGGGCACGAACCCGCGTCCCCCGCATCGGCAGGAGGGCGCTCAACCACTGCACCACCAGGGAAGCCCTAAGCCATTATTTTTATCAATATTGTTATTATGCATTCCTTATGAGGGTTTTCTTCCTCAGGGTATTCTGTTTAGAGGGTGCTGATGCGACTGACCTTTCTGGAATGCCTTTGTGGTGTGTCCTCAGAGTCTGTAACGAGCGTGTTTAAATATATTCAGTGTTTGTAAAGTTGTGGTCTCTGAGGAGAGATCGAAGTCTAGGAAACAGCTAAAAAGCTGATGATTCATGAGGATGTTCAAGCTAATGATGCCATTTGCAATTAAAAAATAAAGCATAACTCTCAAGTGATAGACTGGTTTTCTTACTGGGAAGAATTTCGGTTCTCTGAAGGCCACTTCCAGTGAGGAATGTTCTGAGCGATGGCAGCATCGTCTGGCCACCCCGGTGACTGCTGTGGCACACGTTCAGGTTGCACTGTTGCATGGGAACGAAAGTGGAAAGAAGACCCAGAGTCTTTACCCATTCCATGATTCCAGCTATAGAAAGGGCAGTATTCACACATCTTAAGAAGGACAGATGGCTGTGGAAAGTCATGTTAGAGTTGTCCTGAGAGTATTTGTAGGAGGAGGATGCTGGAGAAATAGGCCCTGGCACCTGCCACCTGGCTGTTTTGGGAAAAGCGCTCATCTTGATACCAGAAGACCTGTAACCATGAATATCTTGTGTGGCCTTAACCAAGTAGCTGAAGCCTCTGTAGGGCCTCATTTGCCTCCTTTGGGAAATAGGAATGACTGTATTTGCCCTTTCTACACGGGGTTTGTTGTGTGCGTAAAATAAGACGCAGCGAAAGTACTTCTAATATATAAATTGCAATGTGAATATGAGGTGGTGGTAGTGATTGTTTTTCGTAAAGTAACTGTAGAGTCTTTTATATCATGAGATGCTTTTGCTTTTTAGTCTGAAGTGAAGTTGTCTGAGTACCTACAGCGTATGTAACACTCCAGGTGCTAAAGGGCAGGTTTCTCTGCCCTTCACAGACTTACAGTCCAGTAATGGCATGGTGTGTCCATACGCAAAGGTGACTGAGAAACCAGGTAGGTACAGGAAAACATTGATCCGTTGTTACTGAGAGGTCTCACAGACTTTCAAAACATGTTTTTAATGAAGTCCTTCAAAAGAATGATAGACATTTCTCAGTTTTCTTAAACTAGGTATACTGAGCACGGGGAGGGGAGTGTGTTTCTTGTTTTGTTCTTGTTTTACACAATCAAGGTGTCTAAATGAAATTCAGGATTGATAAGTGGGCTTTATTGTTATCCAGGTATGAGACATTTGGCCTTTCTGCAACATTTGACACAGTTGTCCGCCCTCTCCTTGAAACACAGTTCCTTTACTTTTCATGCACTTGAACTCTTTTGGCCTTTCTCCTTGTGTTAGTTATTTATTGCTCCATAACAAGTCACCTCAAGACATATCTTAAAATAACAAACATTACCTTGTAGTTTCTGTGGGTCAGGTATTTGCGTGTGGCCTACCTGGGTAAGCTTTTGCTTATGGTCTCATGAGGGTCATCTCATGATGTCAGCTGGTGCCGCAGTCATCAGAAAGCTTGACTGAAGCTAGAGGATCCACTTCCAGGATCATCCCCGTGACTGTGGGCAGGACACCTCAGTTCCTCACCACGTGAGCATCTCTGTTGGACTGCTTGAATGTCCTCATGACACAGCAGCTGTCTTCCCCCAGAGCAGGTGATTCAAGAATGCAAGGTGTAAGCTGCAGTGTCTTTCATGACTTACCCTCAGAAGTCACACACTGCACTCCACAATATACACAGTTCCCACAGGTCAATCCTCTTCAGTGTGGGAGGGAGCTACCCAAGGGTATGAGTACCAGAAGGAAGGGGAGTGTTGGGGGCCATCTTGGAGGCTGGCCTGCACCCTCTGACTCATCCTTTCTTTTCCAGGAAAGGTAGCTCATATACAGCTACACAGTTTTCTCAGCCTGCTTCCACCCAGTAGAATTTGGGGTGTCCAAAGCCTCTTTGCCTTTTGTACCGTATCCCTGTCAGTCCTAATTATTCTGAACACTATGTGTCTCCTCTGAGTCTTCACTGCAGTTCACTCCATTAGGCAAAAGCCACACCCACAAATTTCTTTGAGATACATTCTTCTGTACTTGGGGTTTCTGCTCAGACTGCTGAGGGACAAGTGCCCGTAAGCTTCCTAGAAGCCTTGCTGTTTGAACAGCCCTCTGAGGCACCCCCTTAGGTCTCTCCTGGGCCTTAAAAGATTTTAGCTACAACCTTGGTTGTGCACTGTCATTTCCATAATATATGGGCTACACAGGTTACTCCACATGGGAGGAGACTCAAGGACATGAATACCGGGAGGTGGGGATCGTTGGAGGCCATGTGGGAGACTGCTACCACATTTCTGCATCTCACCAGTTTTCCCATCTCCTCCACACCAGTTTTACATGGTAGATTTCTTCAGTGCTCAGTGCTAGGCCCTCTGCTAACACCAAAGTTTCTCCCTAAGTGATCTAGTTCAAGCCCCTGGTGTTAATTTCCATCTCTATTCTGAATACGTACTACTACGTTTATAGTTCCGGCCCAGACCATTCTTCTCAGCTCCAGACCCAGCCAGCCAGCCACCTCTGCATCTCCGCCTGGATATTTCACAAGCACCTTTCAGTCAACGTATCGAAGATGGAATTCACAATCCCTCCAAATTCTTACAGGGTTCCTTTCCTTAACAGATGTCACCAGGGTTGAATTTCTCATGCCAGAAATCTGCGATAATCTTTGACCCCTGCCTCCCGTTAACTTGACATACCTAATCCACCTTTAGCCCTTGATCTTACCTTCTGCTCACGCCCAGTGTACAGGTGTTACTTCTCTCCCCTTAGGCTCCAACAATAGCCTCTTTTCTCTTCCATCTGCATCCACTTCTGCATCCCTCCATCCCTGTCCATTCTCCACATACCAAGCAGAGTGGTCCTATAAAGAAAGATGTAAATCTACGTCACTTCCCTGCTCGAAACTCTCTGTAGGTTTAGGTTGAGAATCCTCACTGTAACCCGAGACACTGCCTGATCTGAGCCCCACCTACTGCTCCCTGCTCATCTCACACTATGCTGCCTTCTCTGCCCAGCTAAACTGGCGTCTTGCAGGTTCCTAAGTTCCAAGCTTCTCACACCTCCTGCCCCACTTATTGACCTTATAATGTTTATTTCATATCTCAGCTTAATTTTCTTCCAGAGGCATCCTATGATCCTAACAATTTAGGCTTGGTCCTCCTGCTACAAGCCCTCATAACACCCTGCTTTTATAGCCTTTATCACAACTGTAATAGTTTGAGTAATCATTTGTGGAATGCCTGTAAACTCCACGAGGGCAGGAACTTCATATTGCTTGCTATTGTACCCCTAATGCCTAGTACAATACAGGAATTCAGTAAGTATTTGTTGAATTCATGCTATTTTTCTTTCTAAGGGTGACTACCCCTTTCTGTGGCGTATATAACTTACTGTTTCTAATCTCTTGAAGACTGGGAAAATATCCAACCTATTAGAATTGTGTGTTGACTAAGTCAAGACTAGATGAAGTCTAATAAATAAGTAATGTTATTCTGCATATGATGTGGTGGCACTCCCTCCATATCTGAGCTGAAACTGACCACTTTAAAGAACTCAATCTATTATCTGAAAGGCAACTGCTTTCCTTTCTAAGGTCAGGAGATACTGCAGTTGAGGAATTCCATTATTCTATGGTTCCCAACTTTCCTCCCCTTTCCTCAACCGTGGGTGGAATCCCTAAACTTGCACAGACCCATGAAATGATGGCCACACTGTGGGTATGGAGGCTCTCCTAGATGCCTGGGCATAAGCCACCCAGTACTGCCACCCCAACCTCTGCTTCCAAGGAGTAGGTGGGCAGTTATCGTAAGCCTGTTGGAGGATCACACCATGTGACAAAGACTCCCGTCATGGAACCCAAAGGTAATGCCAAAGCTGCCCATGTCTGCAAAAAGGAAGAGGGGCCTAGTACGCCTGTTCAAGTCCCTGATGTCCTTTGCGCTGCTCCCGTCATGGGTGGCAGAGGGTGCCCTGTTACGAATTGTAGCAGTTACCCGAGGGCCAAATGACTAATTCTGACACCAAATTACCTAGGCTATAGTATTTCTCAAGCCTACAGAGTAGGCCCAGGGATTCTTTTCAAGAGGTTTAATTTTCCTAAATCACTTAACATGGTGACTGTAAGAAAGCCAGTATTGCTTTGTCATAGATTTAAAACAATTCTTGGGGCAACTTCTACCTTGTATTCCTTCCAAATCTCCAGCAGTTCCCCTAGCCTTACAGACACGTTAGAAGAAATAGCCTGCAGAATTCTACCCGCCTCCTCGCACCCACCCTCAACCCAGCTGTACACCCTGGAGCTAATGGCCCCCGTTAGCCGGCAGTGGCATCTCACACCAGCAGTTCGTGGCTTATTAAAACTGCCACTGTTTGCTAGCATCCCTTGCTGTGGCAGATGACACTCCACTCCCCTTTTCGAAGCCAGAAACCCATTCCCAGCCCTTCGGTAGGGCCGACCTCCACTTGCAAGGCCTGACCAATCAGAAGGCTGTCATCCTTCTGACCGCAGTCATTGGGTGAAAGTGAGCCAATGAGCGTCCTCCTCTCCACTTTTCTCCGAAAGCTCTGGAGGGAAAGTCTTTTTGCGGAGGTTGCTTCTGTGGGGTGGACAGGCTTTGGAGCTACCGTGGACTGGCCTACCCCGAAGGAGAGACTGAATTTCGATAATGTTTGGGCTCCTGGCTCCCAGCCGTGAATTAAGTACAGCCGGACCAAGAAATGGAGAGAGAGGAGTTCCTTGAAGACGTCACTGCGGCTCTGCCACCCACCCGTGCGCAAGGCTAACTTTCATCCTGGATCATGCTGTCATGTGAGTCTCGGTATATTTTATTTTCTGCTTAGTCTTTTGAGTTGGGTTTTTCTCCATGAATTGGAAAAGGTCTTGGCTTATAGTCTCCACAGCCCACTCCTGGGCACAGGTGAACATACTCTGTGGTTTCCAAAGACACTCCATTCTCCTGTGTGCCCTCTTCCTTAAAAAGGGGGCCTCTTTTAGCTCCTGGGGAACTGAACATTTGCTGGAGTTCTTGCAGAACGGACTAATTTCCTTTTCTAGAGTCGTGTATGTTTGGGCGGGGCCCGTGTTGAAGCAGTCTTGTTCAACCTCTCTTGTTCTATGATAAGAAAATTATTTGACAAAGTAGTTTGTTCCTCGGAATTTTGGCGTCCTGTGAGCGCAGGGACCATGTCTGTTTTGTTGAGTTCTTTATTCAGAGAACATGTTCCTTCATCGATCCAATAAATGCTTGTTGATTGGCTGAATGCATTTATCAGCCAAGTGACCTCACCTGAGATTACGACTCTGCTATCCCAGTTATTCCTTCCTTTAAACCTGTAGCTCCCACCCCTACCTGAAAAAGAGAACACTGGAGGCCCAAGTTTAAAAATATAGTATTTAAAAAGACAGTATTCCATACCGTATTATTAACCACAGTCATCATGCTGTATATTAAATATAAGTCTCTAGATTTATTTCTGAGGCTCTCGTGACAAAAAAAGCTAACTATGCGAGGAGAAATGTTAATTAGCTTGACTGTAGTAATCATTTCACTTTGTCTATGTATATCAAGTCATCATGTTTTGCACCTTAAATATATACAGTTTTGATTAAAAAAAGGAAAAGAAAATACAGGTTCCAGAGGAGTGATGTCATGCAGAATAGGAGAGCGGGAAGCTCTAGGGTCAGTCCTTTGCCAAAACAGCCACTAAACTGGGAGGAAATTGAACCAACAATTGCAGAACGCTTATGTATACTTTAACACACACACAAGAAAATATATATATGCAAAGTCTGAACTCTTCCCCTGGCGGTTCTGGTTCAGGTCTCTGTGTGTTGGGAATCTGCACTCCAGGTGTTTCTTATCTTCCAACAAGGAGGTGGAAAATGCTGCCGGATAACAAACACGTGCTACCTTTGCAAGACGCTAAGTGAGCGGCTCCTGAATTCTCATTGCTCTTCCCCTTCCAGTGCTTTGCTACAGCAAGTGCTCAGCACACCTTTGCTGAATGAATGGAGGGGGAGATGGGGCTCACCAAAGGACCTTAGACTCAGGTGGCCTCCTGCGTCCTCTTTTCAACAATAGGCCCGGTTGTTTGTTGACTGACAAGCACGCTACTTCTCAGTGCTGACTCCTCCAGGCCACCTGGAACCTGCTTCCCTTGGCCAAAAGGCTCCTTTAGGGCTTCCCTGGTGGCGCAGTGGTTGAGAGTCCGCCTGCCGATGCAGGGGACATGGGTTCGTGCCCCGGTCCGGGAAGATCCCACATGCCGCGGAGCGGCTTGGCCCATGCGCCATGGACGCTGAGCCTGCACATCTGGAGCCTGTGCTCCGCAACGGGAGAGGCCACAACAGTGGGAGGCCCGCACACCGTAAAAAAAAAAAAAAAAAAAAAAAAAAGGCTCCTTTAGCAACCCATCCGGTTGGGCCTGGTTACCTGATCTTTTGGGCACAAAGGAGCCATTTGCTATTGAAAATCTAACCAGAAATGGAGTCAACCAGACCACAGCATCTCTAAGCTATGCAAATCCATACGACGTTACCCTTCTGTATTTAAGAACTCCATGCACACCAGGGAAGATACTTCTGCTATTGAACTCAAGTAATTATGACGGAGGAAAAATCTAGCTTACTACCAAGAAATCACATATAACAAAATGACCTGGGCAAGTGTCTTTCAGCCAACAGGGGTTGATCTGCAGTAATTTGCAATGTTTATTTTTAACAGCTGGTTGAAGCATGCAAATAATTAAAAAATTCTTCATTACTAATATGTCGAATTTTAATCCTGGCAAATATTCTAGATGTATTATTTTTCTCTGGTCCTCCAGGGGAGCCTTATTACAGATCTAAAAGTAAAATACTTTCTTACCAATACATATTTTTAGATTTTGTTATTAGAATGAGTTGCCATGCGCTCCTAACCACCTCTAGGAGCTAGTGTCCTGAATAGCTAGTATGAAATGCTGCCCAGCTTTGAAGAGAAATTATTTGCTGTGTTGCTGGGGCAGTTACAACACCCTCACTGAGTTGGGGTCATGCAACTTCTTCAGGGGATTTTTGCCTCGGGGCATGTTTATCACTGGGATAATGATGGATGTAATCCATCACTCTCATTAACGAAATTATTCAAAGAAGGTCATTCTTACTAGTTAATTGCTACTATTTGTTGAGCTATGACTATGTGTAAGACTCTCTATATTTCTTAAGCTCATTTAATTCTCTCAATGCTTTAAAAGTGGGCACTTTTTATCATCTCCAGTGTACATGTGAGGAAATGGAGCTCTAGGGAGGTGGAGTGTTCTTGCCCAAGGTCACCCAAAGTCACTTGGCTAGGAAGTGGCAAAGCTTAATCCAGACACCAACTCTTTTTTTTAATTGCAATATAGTTGATTTACAATGTTGTGTTAATTTCTGCTGTACAGCAAAGTGATTGAGTTATACATATATATATATACATTCTTTTTCATATTCTTTTCCATTATAGTTTATCACAGGATATTGAATATAGTTCCCTGTGCTATACAGTAGGACGTTGTTGTTTATCCATGCTGTATATTAATAGTTTGCATCTGCTAACCCCAAACTCCCACTCCATCCCTCCCCCAACTCCCCTTCCCCTTGGCAACCACAAGTTTCTCTCTCTGTGAGACTGTTTCATAGATAAGTTCATTTGTGTCATGTTTTAGATGCCAGTGATATCATATGGTATTTGTCTCTCTGACTTTACTCAGTATGATCCATGTTGCTGCCAATGGCATTATTTCATTCTTTTTCACAGCTGAGTAATATTCCACTGTGTATATGTACCACATCTTTATCCATTCATCTGTCAGTGGACAGATGCTTCCATGTCCTGGCTATTGTAAATAGTGCTGCAGTGAACATTGGGGTGCATGTGTCTTTTTGAATTATGGTTTTCTCAGGGTATATGCCCGGTAGCGGGACTGCTGGATCATATGGTAATTCTATTTTTATTTTTTTAAGGAACCTCCATACTGTTCTCCATAGTGGCTGTATCAGTTTACATTCCCACCAACAATGCAAGAGGGTTCCCTTTTCTCTACACCCCCTCCAGCATCTATTGTTTGTAGATTTTTTTGATGATGGCCATTCTGACCATGTGAGGTGATACCTCATGGTAATTTTGATTTGCATTTCTCTGATAATTAGTGATGCTGAGCATCTTTTCATGTGCCTCTTGGCCGTCTGTATGTCTTCTTTGGAGAAATGTCTATTTGGGTCTTCTGCCCATTTTTTTGATTGGGTTGTTTGTTTTTTGATGTTGAGCTGCATGAGCTGTTTGTATATTTTGGAGATTAATGAGACGGTATTTTTTAAGTTTCAGGTAGATGATACCATGCTAGAGAAAAAATGGTAACCTATGCCTCTTTGCTTTAAATTTTGATCTATTTAATCACTTACAATTGTTGTTGAAACTGCACAGTTCAGATTGGGACTCGAACCCACAATCTCTGAACCACACTCCTTTGCATGGGACTGGAACCCAGCCACACTTCAGGTGCGACTTGAACTCACAATCTCCCAGCAAAAACTGCACACCTGGTCACAGGACTTAATGAAGCTCAGGTTCTTTATCTCTCAGTGCAGAAGGAATTCAGCGAGAGGAAAAGTGATAGGCAAGTAGATTATTAATATAGGACGTTTGTGAGGGATACAAAAGGGCAGGTGAAAGGGCTCTGCCCCGAGAATTAAGTGGGCTACATTTTTATAATTAAAGGAAAGCGGGGAAGGAGAGAAGACCACCTTCTTCCTCATTCTTTGAGTAGATGTCAGGCTTACATCACTAGCTCCTTCACATCAGGCAGGAGAGTGTTTGACCCTGTAAGGCCGAATAGGACTGTTATGGCGCTATTCAAATCAGCAGAAGGGTGGTAACACACACTAAAATATGTTAAATCATCTCAGGTCTCAGTATAACGAGGGTCTTCTGCTTCGGGATGTCACCTTTCCCTTATATTCCTGTCCTAAGGATCATTATCTTGCTGAAGCCGACCAGCAGGATGCAGGCCTCGTTTTTTTCGCTTAATGACCTAGGGCATATCTTGTCCTTTTATTTAGGGTCTTACAGTTCAGCAAGCCTGCTTCTTTTCGCGGTGTTCTGATAGTTTTCCTGAGCTATCATTAGCTCACAGTGGTCTCCCAAAATTCCCTAAAGCTCCTTCTCTATCTATAATCCTCCAGCGGGATTTCTAAAACTACCTGTGTAACTATCATACTCTATGCCTATCACTGTGTCTTGGTTTTAAAGCTGAAAGGGTCAAGCTCTTAATTCTGTATGCAGAATACTTCTTTTCAGTTTTAAAGTAACTACAAATAATTCATAAATGAATTTTCCTTATAAGAAGTTAAAACACTGCAGACGAGGCTGAAGAACCCTTTTACCAATGTGTCCCAAATTATGTACATGTAGGTATTGTATAGCAAATTAGGCTGCAGTGTTCATTACCATTTCCATACTATTGTATTCTACCTCATATTTTCTTCTGCTACTTGTGTTTCTCACTGAATTGTGCATCATGGTGATCTACTGATAATAGTATATATTCCTTGTTTGCTGATGTAGGAGGTGTGCAGGTATATGAATGTCCCAGGTCTGACTGTATGCCCAGGACAGTTGTGATTTTATGCCTGTAGTCCCATCCGAATTTTTAATACTGCCCCTTTTCACTCTCAAATGTGTCCCATTTTGTATAAGGAATTATATGGTCACTCTCTATATAAGATACTACAGTTATAATAGAAAGGATTACATATTTTCCCATAATATCTGTATTACAAGTTGTAGTGAAGTGGTTTTGAGGGAAAAATAATCACTTTGAATGTGTACAGTAGAATCTAGTAGGAAATGCTAAATTCTGAGTATGCAGCAATATTCTACCAACACTGAAATATCGTTATAAAATTACCTAGCTAAACAGAATTTTATGTATGTGTTTATCGGCAATCCTTTAATGTAACTGGCAGCAAAACAAATTTACTGGTGGAAGAGAAGGTAATTTCACATCCGAGAGTGTGAGAGCAGACACTGGCACTGTACTACACTGAATGCTGGTAACTAGAAAAAGTCATGATGTAAAACATATTTGAAGGAATGCCTCTACCATGCATGCAGAATAAAGCAAATAAAAATGGACAAAGCCATGTATCAAACTATAGTCCATTTGAATAAATTCCTCTGCCAGTAGCCATTATGCATGTAAAAAAGTATTTCAGTCAATATTGGTACAAATTATGCAGGACAATGAATACACTTGAAAGAATTCCAATACCAACCTTTTGATTGAAGTAAAATAAACTATTTCTCAGGATACCATAGTATTCGAGCAACAAGAAAAACATTTCAATTCAAATAGAGCTTGCTATTTCAGTAAATACAGCAACCTGAGTCCAAAAGTATTTGTAAAATGCATTATAAATGTTTTACTTTTCATTTTTGCAAAATTTAAAAAGCCATCTGCGCTGCCTGAGTGCCGGTAATTCTCCTTATGATTGGCCATCACCGTGCTAGTAGTTGAGTCAATAATAGCCTCAAACAATGCATTGTCATTCTCAATATTATGGTTACTATTCTAGTAATCACATTGCTGCATCAAACTTGGGAAAGCCTGGGCCAGCCCCATGGGAACAGGTGCTCAGGTGGAGCTGCCAGCCTGTGGCTCCCCAGGTGTGGGAAAAGCTCCTGTTCTGTGTGCACACCAGAACTTCCCTAACTCGTGTCGCCACGTACCTCTGGTTGTGCTCCGTCTAATCTCCCACCTCCCTGCTGGTCTCCCAATGTCATCAGCATGACTCACCTGCCCTCAAGGGTGAAGTCTGAGTGCAGGGAGGTCCAACTCCTAGGGTGCCTTTCTGCTTCCCACCCTGGGCACGATGCTGGGCTGCAACTTGGCTTGAAGGAGGAGACTAGGAGTGTGAGTTTGGTGGCCCCCAGTGTAGATCTTGCCTTTGTGATACTGGACCACAACATGTGTGACACTTTGTGATATGATGATGTTATGGAACATGTCATATTTGTGACCACCATAAGGTAGTCATACCTAATTCTTTTAACAGCTGCTTAGTATCAGTGGTTTCTTCTCACACCCATTGTCCAGAACTGAGACACACAGCAACCCCTAGACCAGCACTGGAAGGTAGTGAGGGAGATGGGGTCTGGGTGGGGCTTGGGTTGGGTTGGCCACACTGTTCGTCTGCCTCTGAAGTGGCTGCACAAGTTTACCCTCCCCCCAGACCTGCTAGTCCCTCACCCCAGTTTTCTCACATTTAAATTTTTGCCAATCTGATGAGTAAAAAATGATTTATCATTTTAAACAATTTACACTTCTGTGATTACTACTGAAGATAGTACCTCGTCAAATACTTGGGAGACCTCTGGGTTTTCTCTCTTTTGAATTGCATGGTCACATTTTTCTCTCATCCTCTTTGTATGGGTTTGTAGGTTATATTCAGGGTCATGTCTTTTATCACATAAGACATGGATAGGGTCGGGGAGGACTAATTGGATGAACATGGTCAAAACATACAAACGTCCAGTTATAAGGTAAAGAATTACTAGGGATGTAATGTACAGCATGATAAATAGAATTCACGCTGCTGTACGTTGTATATGACAGTTGTTAAGTGAGCAAACCCTAAGAGTTCTCATCACAGAGGAAATTTTTTTCTGTTTCTTTAATTTTGTACCTATATGACATGATAAATGTTCACTAAACTTGTGATAATCACTTCATGGTGTACGTAAATCGCATCAGTATGCTGTATGTTAACCGTATCTCCGTAAAACTGGAAGAAAAAGAAGGCATGGACAGTATCTATCTCCACTTGCCTTTTAACCTTGTTTCAGTTGTCTTTTAAATTATATAGTACTTCTAATTTTGACATCAAATTAATGCATCTTTTTGGTTTTTCTTTTCTTTTTTTAAGAAGATTTTGGGGGTAGGAGTTTATTAATTAATTAATTTATTTTTGCTGTGTTGGGTCTTCGTTTTCTGTGTGAGAGCTTTCTCTAGTTGTGGCAAGCAGGGGCCACTCTTCATCGCGGTGCGCAGACCTCTCACTATCGCGTCCTCTCTTGTTGTGGAGCCCAGACTCCAGACACGCAGGCTCAGTAGTTGTGGCTCCTGGGCTTAGTTGCTCCACGGCATGTGGGATCGTCCCAGACCAGGGCTCGAACCCGTGTCCCCTGCATTGGCAGGCAGGTTCTCAACCACTGCGCCACCAGGGAAGCCCCCTGTTTTTCTTTTGATATTTATTTGTGAAAGTCTTTCCCATTCAGAAGAAAAAATATAGAATATTTCTTATAATAATTTTAAAGTTCTTTTTTTTTTTACCCTGTTACCTTTATCTTGTATTTATTTGTATAGACAATGGGAAGTAAATTCCTAACTTGGTGTCTTCTCAATGAACAGTCACCTGGCTCAGTATAATTGGATTACTCATCCTTCTACTAAATTCAAATTTGTTCTTTCCCTCCCCCTCTCTGTCTCTCACCCATCTCCCTTCCTCTCTCTCCCTCTCCTCCCCCCTCCCCTCCTCCCCTTTCTCCCTCCCTTCTCCTCTCTGTCTCCCTCCCCTTCTCCCTCATCCCCTTCCCTTCTTCCTTCCCTCTCTCCTCCTCTCTCTCCCTTCCCTACCTCCTCCTTTCTGTCTCCCTTCCTGCCCCCCTCCCTCCTTCTCCCTCTTCCTCCCACTTGTGTGTGTTTATACGAAAACCAAAATCAATCTTGAAGTGATGTCTGCAGTCCTGTGTTCATTGCAGCTTTATGCCCAATAGCCAAGATGTGGAAACAACCTAAATGTCCATAGACAGATGAATGGATAAAAAAAATAATGGTATATACATACAGTGGAATATTATTCAACCATAAAAAAGGAAATCCTGTCATATGTTACAACATGCATGGATCTTGAGGACATTATGCTAAGTTAAATAAGCCAATCACAGAGGACAAATATTGCATGATTCCACTTACATGAAGCATCTAAGGTAGTCAGACTCATTGAAACAGAAAATATTAAAATGGTGGTTGCCCGAGGCTGAGAGGAGGGGGAAATGGGGAGTTGTTGTTCACTGGATTTAAAGTTTTAGTCATGCAGGGCTTCCCTGGTGGCACAGTGGTTAAGAATCCGCCTGCCAATGCAGGGGACACGGGTTCGAGCCCTGGTCCGGGAAGATCCCACATGCTGCGGAGCACCTAAGCCCATGAGCCATAACTACTGAGCCTGCAGTCTAGAGCCTGCGAGCCACAACTACTGAGCCTGTGTGCCACAACTACTGAAGCCCATGCACCTAGAGCCTGTGCTCTGCAACAAGAGAAGCCACTGCAATGAGAAGCCTGCGCACCGCAATGAAGAGTAGCCCCCGCTCGCCACAACTAGAAAAGGCCCACGTGCAGGAACAAAGACCCAACCCAGCCAAAAAAAAAATTTAAAAAAAAAAGTTTGTCATGCAAGATGCAAAATTTTAGAGACGTGCTGCACAACACTGTGCTCATTGTTAACAGTACTGTACACTTAGAAATTTAAGTAGGTACACCTCATGGTATCTATTGTTCAACGTGGTTTTTCAAATATTCTTTTGCGTTAAAGTTTGGTAGAAGTTGTCCATAAAAATCATATGGAGTTGATGACCCCTGGAGGGCAGGTCTTTGGCCACTGTTTTTTCTTTGATTGTAACTGGGTTGGTCTAGCTTCTAGTGATTATTGGACATCTAATCATTTTTATTTTAATATAATATTGTCTAGTTTGTCTAGGCTCCCAAATGTTTATTATATTAATAGAGTTGAGTATAGTCTTTTCCTTTCGTTTTTAATCTGTATAGTTATGCATGCTCTTTTTTCTCTCCTAGTACTGTTCATTTGCACTTTCTTTGCTTTTTTCCTTAATTTATCTATTTTATTTATTATTTTAGTCTTTTTAAAAGGTCCGTTTTATCAGTTTTATTAGATTGTAGTTTCTCTGCATCATGAATTTCTTTTATATTAATTTCATTTTTTACTTTTGAGGTAAAAATTTTCCTAGCTTCTAAGTTAAAAGTTTAGCTCATTTATTTTCCTAGCTTCTAAGTTAAAAGTTTAGCTAGCTTCCTAGCTTCTAAGTTAAAAGTTTAGCTCATTTATTTTCACCTATTCTTGTTTTGGAATAAACTCACTTAAAGGTTTAATTTTTTTTGAGCAGAAGTTTTGTCCTTTCCCTTTAACCTAAAAATATTTTAGAAATAGGTTTTAAAGTTTTCAAGTGTAAGGACTTTGGGGGGATATCTTTACTTTGTTACTTCTTGTGGCAGTGAATTTGGACTTGTATTGGAGCTATTAAAATAGTTCTTCCTCTCCCAATCCCCAGCCCCTGTGGCTTGGTGTCTAGTGAACATTTATAAATGTGCTGTGCTTGGACGAAACAAGTATCGTCTGTGTACAAAGTTCAGTGTGTTTGTAGAAGCATATGTGTGCACTTGATCAAACTGTGAGTTGCATTACTCAGAGGTTCTGTTCTTATTTTGTCTCCTTAAGCTATAGATTTCTGAGAGAGAACTCTGTCCCTCACTGTAATGAGCAACTTGTTGATTTTCTCTCCCAATCTGCTTTATGCTCTTCAAAGCTATGCTGTGAAAAGCATAAACGTTTGTGCCTATAACAGTTTGGGGCAGTGTTCTTGTTGTCAGTGTAAAATGTTGCCCTTAGTGGTACCTACCTTGCATTGTAATTTGTCTGATTTAACAGTGCTACACCAGCTTGGCTTTTATTCAGCTTTGCCGGGTTCACCTTTTTATATAACTTTTTTCTTCCTCTCTTTCTATTCTTTTTGAAAATAAAACTTTAAAAATAGGAAAAATGAAAAGATAATATAACGGCATCTTCTCATTCCCCAGAATTATTAGCTGCTAATAATAACTGTTTCTTTTAGTCTGCCTCCCTCAGTCTCTCTTCCTCCCTCTGATCTCCACCCCTGCCCCCCCCCCGCCCCCGCTCCGAACCTCTCCTTCTCCTGCCTTTATTTTCCATTGTTAAATATTCTTCAGTTTTGGTGGTCACCTATGGACGAGAGAGAGTGAGCATGCCTGTATACACTTTTGGTAGAGCAGCGCTGCTTGTGTGTGTATGTGTGTGTGTGTGTGAGTGTGTGACGGATAATTTTATTTTTATTTATTTATTTAAACATCTTTATTGGCGTATAATTGCTTCACCATGTTGTGTTGCTTTCTGCTGTATAACAAAGTGAATCAGCCATACATATACATATATCCCCATATCTCCTCCCTCTTGCGTCTCCCTCCCACCCTCCCTATCCCACTCCTCTAGGTGGTCACAGAGCACCGAACTGATCTCCCTGTGCTATGTGACTGCTTCCCACTGGCTATCTGTTTTACATTTGGTAGTGATTATATAAGTACATGCCACTCTCTCACTTTGTCCCAGCTTACCCTGCCCCCTCCCCGTGTCCTCAAGTCCATTCTCTACGTCTGCGTCTTTATTCCTGTCCTGCCCCTAGGTTCTTCATAACCTTTTTTTTTTAGATTGCATATATATGTGTCAGCATACAGTATTTGTTTTTCTCTTTCTGACTTAATTCACTCTGTATGACAGACTCTAGGTCCATCCATCTCACTACAAACACCTCAATTTCATTTCTTTTTATGGCTGAATAATATTCCATTGTATATATATGCCACATCTTCTTTACCCATTCATCTGTCGATGGACACTCAGGTTGCTTCCATATCCTGGCTATTGTAAACAGAGCTGCAGTGAACATTGTGGTACATGACTCTTTTTGAATTATGGTTTTCTCAGGGTATATGCCCTGTAGTGGGATTGCTGGGTCATATGGTAGTTCTATTTTTAGTTTTTTAAGGAACCTCCATACTGTTCTCCATAGTGGCTAAATCAATGTACATTCCCACCAACAGTGCAAGAGGGTTCCCTTTTCTCCACACCCTCTCCAGCATTTATTGTTTGTAGATTTTTTGATGATGGCCATTCAGACTGCTGTGAGGTGATACCTCATTGTAGTTTTGATTGGCATTTCTCTAATGATTACTGATGTCGAGCATTCTTTCATGTGTTTGTTGGCTATCTGTACGTCTTCTTTGGAGAAATGTCTATTTAGGTCTTCTGCCCATTTTTGGATTGGGTTTGTTTTTTTGACATTGAGTTGCATGAGCTGCTTGTAAATTTTGGAGATTAATCCTTTGTCCGTTGCTTCATTTGCAAATATTTTCTCCCATTCTGAGGCTGGCTTTTCGTCTTGGTTATGGTTTCCTTTGCTATGCAAAAGCTTTTAAGTTTCATTAGGTCCCATTTGTTTACTTTTGTTTTTATTTCCATTCCTCTAGGGGGTGGGTCAAAAAGGATCTTGCTGTGATTTATGTCATAGAGTGTTCTGCCTATGTTTTCCTCTAAGAGTTTTATAGTGTTTGGCCTTACATTTAGGTCTTTAATCCATTTTGAGTTTATTTTTGTGTATGGTGTTAGGGAGTGTTCTAATTTCATTCTTTTACATGTAGCTATCCAGTTTTCCCAGCACCACTTACTGAAGAGGCTGTCTCTTCTCTGTTGTATATTATTGCATCCTTTATCAATAATAAGGTGACCATATGTGCGTGGGTTTATCTCTGGGCTTTCTATCCGGTTCCATTGATCTATATTTCTCTTTTTGTGCCAGAACCATACTATCTTCATTACTGTAGCTTTGTAGTATAGTCTGAAGTCAGGGAGCCTGATTCCTCCAGCTCTGTTTTTATTCTCAAGATTGCTTTGGCTATTCGGGGTCTTTTGTACTTCCATACAAATTGTGAAATTTTTTGATCTACTTCTGTGAAAAATGCCATTGATAGTTTGATAGGGATTGCATTGCATCTGTAGATTGCTTTGGGTAGTATAGTCATTTTGACAATGTTGATTCTTCCAATCCAAGAACATGGTATATGTCTCCATCTGTTGGTATCATCTTTAATTTCTTTCATCAGTCTCTTATACTTTTCTGCATACAGGTGTCTTGTCTCCTTAGGTAGGTTTATTCCTAGGTATTTTATTCTTTTTGTTGCAGTGGTAAATGGGAGTGTTTCCTTAATTTCTCTGTCAAATTTTTCATCATTAGTGTATAGGAATGCCAGAGATTTCTGTGCATTAATTTTGTATCCCTGCTACTTTACCAAATTCATTGATTAGATCTAGTAGTTTTCTGGTAACATCTTTAGGATTCTCTGTGTATAGTATCATGTCATCTGCTAACAGTGACAGCTTTACTACTTCTTTTCCGATTTGGATTCCTTTTATTTCTTTTTCTTCTCTGATTGCTGTGGCAAAATCTTCCAAAACTTTGTTGAATAATAGTGGTGAGAGTGGGCAACCTTGCCTTGTTCCTGATCTTAGTGGAAACGGTTTCAGTTTTCCGCCATTGAAAACGATGTTGGCTGTGGCTTTTTCATATATGGCCTTTATTATGTTGAGGTAAGTTCCCTCTATGTCTACTTTCTGAAGGGTTTTTATCATAAATGGGTGTTGAATTTTGTCAAAAGCTTTTTCTGCATCTATTGAGATGATCATATGGTTTTTCTCCTTCAATTTGTTAATATGGTTTATCACATGGATTGATTTGCGTATATTGAAGAATTCTTGCATTCCTGGGATAAACCCCACTTGATCATGGTGGATGATCCTTTTAATGCGCTGTTGGATTCTGTTTGCTAGTATTTTGTTGAGGATTTTTGTATCTATGTTCGTCAGTGATATTGGCCTGTAGTTTTCTTTCTTTGTGACATCTTTGTCTGGTTTTGGTATCAGGGTGATGGTGGCCTCGTAGAATGAGTTTGGGAGTGTTCCTCCCTCTGCTATATTTTGGAAGAGTTTGAGAAGGATAGGTGTTAGCTCTTCTCTAAATGTTTGATAGAATTCGCCTGTGAATCCATCTGGTCCTGGGCTTTTGTTTGTTGGAAGATTTTTGATCAGACTCAGTGTCAGTGCTTGCGACTGGTCTGTTTATATTTTCTGTTTCTTCCTGGTTCAGAGTCAGAAGGTTGTGCTTTTCTAAGAATTTGTGCATTTCTTCCAGTTTATTTTATTGGCATATAGTTGCATGTAGTAATCTGTCGTGATCCTTTGTATTTCTGCAGTGTCAGTTGTTACTTCTCCTTTTTCATTTCTAATTCTATTGATTTGAGTCTTCTCCCATTTTTTCTTGATGAGTCTGGCTAATGGTCTATCAATTTTGTTTATCTTCTCAAAGAACCAGATTTTAGTTTTATTGATCTTTGCTATTGTTTCCTTCATTTCTTTTTCATTTATTTGTGATCTGATCTTTATGATTTCTTTCCTTCTCCTAACTTTGGGGTTTTTTTTGTTCTTCTCTCTCTAATTGCTTTAGGTGTAAGGTTAGGTTGTTTATTTGAGATGTTTCTTGTTTCTTGAGGTAGGATTGTATTGCTCTAAACTTCCTGCTTAGAGCTGCTTTTGCTGCATCCCATAGGTTTTGGGTAGTCGTGTTTTCATTGTCATTTGTTTCTAGGTATTTTTTGATTTCCTCTTTGATTTCTTCAGTGATCTCTTGGTTATTAAGTAGTGTGTTGTTTAGCCTCCATGTATTTGTATTTTTTACAGATTTTTTTCCTGTAATTGATGTGTAGTCTCATAGCGTTGTGGTCAGAAAAGATACTTGATATGATTTCAATATTCTTAAATTTACCAAGGCTTGATTTGTGACCCAAGATATTATCTATCCTGGAGAATGTTCCATGCGCACTTGAGAAGAAAGTGTATTCTGTTGTTTTGGGCTGGAATGTCCTACAAATATCAATTAAATCCATCTTGTTTAATGTATCATTTAGAGCTTGTGTTTCCTTATTTATTTTCATTTTGGATGATCTGTCCATTGGTGAAAGTGGGGTGTTAAAGTCCCCTACTATGATTGTGTTGTCGATTTCCCCTTTTATGGCTGTTAGTATTTGCCTTATGCATTGAGGTGCTCCTAGGTTGGGTGCATAAGTATCTACAATTGTTATATCTTTTTCTTGGATTGATCCCTTGATCATTAGGTAGTGTCCTTCTTTGTCTGTTGTAATCGTCTTTATGTTAAAGTCTATTTTGTCTCATATAAGAATTGCTACTCCAGCTTTCTTTTGATTTACTTTTGCATGGAGTATCTTTTTCCATCCCCTCGCTGTCAGTCTGTATGTGTCCCTAGGTCTGAAGTGGGTCTCTAGTAGACAGCATATATACGGGTCCTGTTTTTGTATCCATTCAGCCAGTCTGTGTCTTTTGGTGGGAGCATTTAATCCATTTACACTTAAGGTAGTTACTGATATGTATGTTCCTATTACCATTTTCTTAATTGATTTGGGTTTGTTATTGGAGGTCTTTTCCTTCTCTTGTGTTTCCTGCCTAGAGAAGTTCTTTAGCATTTGTTGTAAAGCTGGTTTGGTGGTGCCGAATTCTTTAGCTTTTGCTTGTCTGTAAAGGTTTTAGTTTCTCCATCAAATCTGAATGAGATCCTTGCTGGGTAGAGTAATCTTGGTTGTAGCTTTTTCCGTTTCATCACTTTGAATATGTCCTGCCACTCCCTTCTGGCTTGCAGAGTTTCTGCTGAAAGATCAGCTGTTAACCTTATGGGGATTCCCTTGTATGTTATTTGTTGTTTTTCCCTTGCTGCTTGTAATATTTTTTCTTTACATTTAAGTTTTGATAGTTTGATTAGTATGTGTCTTGGTGTGTTTCTCCTTGGATTTATCCTGTATGGGACTGTCTGTGCTTTTTGGACTTGATTAAGTATTTCCTTACCAATATTAGGGAAGTTTTCAACTATAATCTCTTCAAATATTTTCTCACTTCCTTTCTTTTTCTCTTCTTCTGGCACCCCTATAATTCAAATGTTGGTGCATTTAATGTTGTCCCAGAGGTCTCTGAGACTGTCCTCAATTCTCTTCATTCTTTTTTCTTTATTCTGCTCTGCAGTAGCTATTTCCACTATTTAATCTTCCAGGTCACTTATGCGTTTTTCTGCCTCATTTGTTCTGCTATTGATTCCTTCTAGAGAACTTTTAATTTCATTTGTTGTGTTATTCATCATTGTTTGTTTGCTCTTTAGTTTTTCTAGGTCCTTGTTAACCGTTTCTTGTATTTTCTCCATTCTGTATCCAAGAGTTTGGATCATCTTTACTATCATTACTCTGAATTCTTTTTCAGGTAGACTGCCTGTTTCCTCTTCATTTGTTTAGTCTGGTGGGTTTTTGCCTTGCTCCTTCGTCTGCTGTGTGTTTCTGTGTCTTCTCATTTTGCTTAACTTACTGTGTTTGGGGTCTCCTTTTCACAGGCTGCAGGTTCGTAGTTCCCATTATTTTTGGTGTCTGCCCCCAGTGGCTGAGGTTGGTTCAGTGGGTTGTTTAGGCTTCCTGGTGGAGGGGACTGGTGCCTGTGTTCTGGAGGATGAGGCTGGATCTTGGCTTTCTGGTGGGCAGGACCGCATCCGGTGGTGTGTTTTGAGGCAGCTGTCTTGCTAGTTGTTTGGCTAGGGTGTCCAGCACTGTAGCTTGCTGGTCGTTGAGTGGAGCTGCGTCTTAGCATTGAGATGGAGATCTCTGGGAGAGCTTTCACCATTTGATATAACGTGTAGTTGGGAGGTCGCTGGTGGACCAATGTTCTGAACTCAGCTCTCCCACCTCAGAGGCACAGGCCTGACAGCCACACAGCTCAGAAGAAAAGGAAGGAGAAAAATGAATAAATAAGTAAAATAAAAGAACGTTATTAAAATAAAAAATAATTACTAAAAATAAAAAAATTTTAAAGTAATTTAAAAAACGGAAAAAAAAAGAAAGGAGAGCAGCCAAACCAAAAAACAAATCCACCAATGATAACAAGCTCTAAAAACTCTAGTAAAAAACAAACAAAAAGACAAAATGCACAGACAGAACCCTAGGACAAATGATAAAGGCAAAGCTATACAGCCAAAATCTCACACAGAAGCATACACATACACACTCACAAAAAGAGAAAAAGGAAAGAAATATATATATCCTTGCTCCCAAAGTCCACTGCCTCAATTTTGGGATGATTCATTGTCTATTCAGGTATTTCACAGATGCAGGGTACATCAAGTTGATTGTGGTGATATAATCTGCCGCTGCTGGGGGAGATTTCCCTTTCACTGTTTGCACAGCTCCTGGGGCTCAGCTTTGGATCCGGCCTCGCCTCTGTGTGTAGGTCGCCTGAGGGTGTCTGTTATTTGCTCAGATAGGACAGGGTTAAAGGAGCTGCTGATTGGGGGCTCTGGCTCACTCACGCTGTGGGGAGGGAGGGGCACGGAATGAGGAGCAAGCCTGTGGCGTCAGAGGCCGGCGTGACGTTGGCACCAGCCTGAGGCATGCTGTGTGTTCTCCCCGGGGAAGTTGTCCCTGGATCATGGGACACTGGCAGTGGCGGGCTGCACAGGCTCCCGGGAGGGGAGGTGTGGACAGTGACCTGTGCTTGCATACAGGCTTCTTGGTGGCGGCAGCAGCAGCCTTAGCGTCTCCTGCCTGTCTCTGGGGTCCGCGCTGATAGCCGCGGCTCGCGCTCATCTCTGGAGCTCTTTTAGGCGACGCTCTGAATCCCCTCTCCTTGCGCACCAGGAAACAATGGTCTCTTGCCTCCTAGGCAGTTCCAGACATTTTCCCGGACTCCCTTCCGGCTAGCTGTGGCACACTAGCCCCCTTCAGGCTGTGTTCACGCAGCAACCCCCCATCCACTCCCTGGGATCTGATCTCCGAAGCCTGAGCCTCAGCTCCCAGCCCCCGCCCACCGCGGCGGGTGAGCAGACAAGCCTGTCAGGCTGGGGGGTGCTGGTCAGCAGTGATCCTCTGTGCAGGAATCTCTCTGCTTTGCCCTCTGCACCCCTGTTGCTGCGCTCTCCTCCATGGCTCCGAAGCTTCCTCCCCGCCACCCCCGTCTCTGCCAGTGAAGGGGCTTCCTAGTGTATGGAAACCTTTCCTCCTTCACAGCTCCCTCCCACTGGTGCAGGTCCCGCCCCTATTCTTTTGTCTCTGTTTTTTCTTTTGCCCTACCCAGGTACGTGGGGGGGTTCTTGCCTTTTGGGAGATCTGAGGTCTACTGCCAGCATCCAGTAGGTGTTTTGTAGGGGTTGTTCCACATATTTCTGATGTATTTGTGGGGAGGAAGGTGATCTCCACGTCTTACTCCTCCGCCATCTTGAAGGCTTCCCCCCTTTTCTTCTAAGCAGTTTTTTAAATTTAGTGTACTGTTCAGGAGCCAGTTCTTTTTTGTTTTTTCAATTTTATTTAAGTATAGTTGATGTACAATATTGTGTTAATTTCTTCTGTACAGGAAAGTGACTCAGTTATGCATATATATATTCTTTTTCATATTCTTTTCCATTACGGTTCATCGCAGGATATTGAATATAGTTCCCTGTGCTATACAGTAGGACGTTGTTGTTTATCCATGCTGTATATAATAGCTTGCATCTGCTAATCCCAAAGTACCATTCCTTCCTTCCCCTCCCCACCTTTCCCTTGGCAACCACAAGTCTGTTCTCTCTGTCTGTGAATCTGTTTTTGTTTCATAGATTAGGTGTGCCTTGTATTTTAGATTCTGCATATAAGTGATATTGTATGGTATTTGTTTTTCTCTGTATGACTTAATTCACTTACTTCTAGGTCCATCCATGTTGCTGCAGATGGCATTACTTCATTCTTTTTGATGGCTGAGTAATATTCAATTTTCTATATGTACCAAATCTTCTTCATCCATTCATCTGTCGATGGACATTTAGGTTATTTCCGTGTTGTGACTATTGTAAATAGCACTGCTATGAACATAGGGTTGCATGTATCTTTTTGAATTATTGTTTTGTCTGGGTATATGCCCAGGAGTGGGATTGCTAGGTCCTATGGTAGTTCTGTTTTTAGTTTTTTAAGGAACCTCCATACTGTTCTCCACAGTGGCTGTACCAATTTACATTGCCACCAGCAGTGTAGGAGGGTTCCCTTTTCACCACACCCTCTCCAGCATTTGTTCTTTGTAGACTTTTTAATGACAACCATTTTGACTGATGTGAGGTGGTACCTCATTGTAGTTTTGATTTGCATTTCTCTAATAATTAGTGATGGTGAGCATCTTTTCATGTGCCTACTGGTCATCTGTGTGTCTTTTTTGGAGAAATATCTGTTAAGGTCTTCTGCATATTTTTCAGTTGGGTTTTTTGTTTTTTTTGTTGTTGAGTTGTATGAACTGTTTGTATAATTTGGAAATTAAGCCCTTGTCTTGTCCCCTCATATGCAAATATTTTCTCCCATTCCATATGTTGTCTTTTTCATGGTTCCCTTTGCTATGCAAAAGCCTGTAAGTTTGATTAGGTCCCATTGTTTATTTTTGTTTTTATTTCTCTTGTCTTGGGAGATGGACCTAAGAAAACATTGGTACACTTTATGTCAGAGAATGTTTTGCTTATGATCTCTTCTAGGAGTTTTATGGTGTCATATCTTACGTGTAAGTCTTTAAGCCATTTTTTGAGCTTATTTTTGTGCATGGTATGAGCGTGTATTCCAAGTTCATTGATTTACATGCAGCTGTCCAACTTTCCTGGCACCACTTGCTGAAGAGACTGTCTTCTTCTCATTTTATATTCTTGCCTCCTTTGTGGAAGAACAATTGAGTGTAGGTGTGTGTGTTTATTTCTGGGCTCCCTATTCTGTTCCTTGGAGCCATATGTCTGTTTTTGTGCCGATTACTGTAGCTTCATAGTATTGTCTGAAGTCTGGGAGGGTTATCCCTCCTGCTTTGTTCTACTTCCTCAGGATTGCTTTGGCAATTCTGGGTCTTTTATAGTTCCATATAAATTTTAGGATTATTTTTTCTAGTTCTGTGAAAAATGTCATGGGTAATTTGATAGGGATCACATTAAATCTATAGATTACTTTGGATTGTATTGCCATTTAAAAAATATTAATTTTTCTAATCCAAGAGCACGGGATATCTTCTCATTTCTTTGAATTCTCATTAATTTCCTTTATTAACGTTTCGTATTTCTCGGCATATACATCTTTCACGTCGTTGGTGAGGTTTATTCCGTTAAGTATTTTATTGGTTTTTTGATTTTAAAAGGAATTGTTTGTTTACATTCCTTTTCTGATAATTCATTTTTAGTGTAAAGAAATGCAGCCAATTTCTGTATGTTAATCTGTGTCCTTCTACCTTGCTGAATTTGTTTATCAGTTCTAGTAGTATTTGTGTGGAGTCTTCAGGGTTTTCTGTATGTAGTATCATGTCATTTGCATATAATAACAGTATGAGCTCTTCCCTACCAATTTGAATACCTTTTCTTTCTTTTTCTTGTCTGACTGCTATGGTTAGGACTTCCAATACTGCGTTGAAAAGAAGTGGTGAGAGTGGGCGTCCTTGTCTTGTTCCAGATATTAGCGGGAAGTCTTTCAGCTTTTAAGTATTATATTGGCTGTGGGTTTGTCATGAAAAGCTTTTATTATGTTGAGATGTGTTCCCTCTATACCCACTTTGGTAAGAGTTTTTATCATGAATGGATGTTGAATTTTGTCAAATACTTTTTCTGCATCTACTGAGGTGGTTATGTGGTGTTTGTCCTTTCTTTTGTTGATGTGGTGTAATCACATTGATTGATTTGTGTGTGTTGAACCATCCTGGTGACCCTGGGATGAATCCAACTTGGTCTTGGTGTATGACATTTTTAAGTGTTGTTGGATTCGGTTTGCTAATGTTTGGTTGAGAATTTGGGGGACTACATTCATCAAAGATACTGACCTGTAATTTTCTTTTTTGGTAGTGTCTTTGGTTTTGGTATCAGGGTGATGGTGGCTTCATAGAATGTCTTTGGGAGTGTTCCTTCCTGTTCATTCTTTAGGAAGAGTTTGAGGAGGATCGGTATAAGTTCTTTGTAAGCAAGCCTGATTTTACATTTCTACCAAGCAGAGCAGCACTTCCAATATTTAAAAAAGAAATAAAACACACTATAGAGCTAAAACTACCTTTTCTTATCTCACTCACTGCCTTCCCTCCAACACAATCATTGTCTTGACTTTTGAATGTTCCTCTCCGTCCATTTGTATACGTTTACCTATCTAGCCATACGTCTGTTACAAGCAATATGTAATATTGTTTTGCATGTCGTTTTTTAAATGTGTATAAATGGTATCACTGGGTATGCATGGTTCTGCATTTCGCTTTTCTCAAACTGTATTGTTTAAATGTATCCATGTTGTGTATATGTGCTGAGCTCCATTCCATTTCACCTCCTTATACTATTCCATCTTTCAAATAGCCTGCATTTTCCTGCATGTCCTCCTACTAATTTGTGTTGTTCCATTTTTTTCCTTTGCTATCTTTGAGTGTATGTAGCTCCCTCCACTCAAATTATAGTTGTGAGATCCATCCATGCTGTTACAGCTCAGTGATTTGTAGTCGCTGTGTTTGCTCCATTGTGTAAAGACACACAGTTTAACAGTTGTGCAGTAGATGGACAGTAGAACTCTTTCAGGTTTTGCCTAGTGTGAATCACAGTACTACAGACAGTCTTGTACATGTCCTTTGGAGGCACAGGTATGCACTTCTAGTAGGTATACAGTTGTCCCTCAGTATCTGTGGGGGACTGGTTTTAGGACCTGCTGTGCTACAATACTCCCAGGATGCTTAAGTCTCACAGTCGGCCCGCCTTATCTGTGGATTTGCCTCCTGCAGATTCAGCCAGTGTGGATTGGAAACATAGTACATTACCTGAAGTTTTGTTGAATCCACGGATGCGGAACCCGCAGATACTGAGGGCCAACTGTACTTAGGAGTGGAATTGCTGGTCATAGGGTATGCACGTGGTTACCTTCGGTAGAGAGAGTCAAACGTCTTTACAATGTAGTTTGCTACCAATTTACAGAACAACCAGTTGCTCTACATTCTTGCTAGCAATGGATAGTATTGTTAGACTTTTCAGTTTTTGCCACTCCAGTAAGCACTTAGTGGTATCTTATTGTCTTAATTTGCATTTTCTCTTACAGATAATGAGTAAGCATCTTTTCATTTGCCTATCAGCCATTTGGATGTACTCTTGTGAGGTGCTTATTTATGAAATACACCTTTCCCTAATGAATTATGTTATTGATTTAGAGGGATGGAGTCACATTTTGACTGAGGTTCTTTGTCAGATAGATTGTTACAAATATCTTCTTCCATCCTGTTGCTTGCCTTTCCATTCTACTAATTATATGTTCTGATAAACAGCAGCTCTGTGCTCTAGCAGAGTCTAATTTTGTCTTCCTTCAGGGGTAGTGCTTTTGGTGTTCTGCTGAAGCAACTGCTCTCTACTCTAAGATTGTGAATGCCTTCTGCAACTGTTAACTGTTTTATCTTCTCCATTTTGATTTGTAATCTAACTGGGCTTGTTTTTTTTTTTTTTTTTTTTTTTTGGCTGCGTTGGGTCTTCATTGCTAAGCGTGGGCTTTCTCCAGTTGCAGCGAGCAGGGGCTACTCTTCGTTGTGGTGCCTAGGCTTCTCATGGCGATGGCTTCTCTTGTTGCGGAGCACAGGGTCTAGGCGTGCAGGCTCAGTAGTTGTAGCACACGGGCTCTAGAGTGCAGGCTCAGTAGTTGTGGTGCACGGGCTTAGTTGCTCTGCGGCACATGGGATCTTCCTGGCGCAGGGATCGAACCCGTGTCCCCTGCATTGGCAGGCGAATTCTTAACCACTGTGCCACCAGGGAAGCCCTAACTGGGCTTGATTTTTGTCTGGTGTAAGTAGGGGTCAGATTTCGTGTCTATTGGTGATGCTAAAATGAATTTGCTTAATAGATATAAATAAATAAATGGCAAAAACTGTGAGTACTGACTCACAGCCAATGATCAATTGAGTTTCCACTGGACACAGTTTGCATTTCCAGGGGCAAGAATCATCTGAATTACTCACAGTGAAAGGTGTAGAATCAGATCATCAGGACAGCTGGTAGCCTAAGCATGTATTGTTCTTTGAATTCTCCTTTGAACCAGTTGTAACATTTTCTTGGTTCCTTTGTTAATAAAGGAGTTAAATAAATTTTTGGACATGTGTTCAATTTTATATCTTTATGAGAGTTATGGTTTTATCTGTTTTTAAAAAATGACCTTTTAGCAGTTCTAATTCCTTTGCTTTTTACTCCTCCCTGTTTACCTTCAAGTGCAAGGGTTTGTCACAGATTGTTCTCAAGTTTTTGGACCAGGGTGACTCGTCCAGTCATCAGTGGATGAGGGCTGGGGATAAAACAGTTGTAAGGTACACAGTGTGGCTTCCTGCCCACGGGACTTGATGACAAGAAAATACAATGGCTGACAGCTCTCCTGTGCCCTATCACTTAGTCGAGAAATACAGGTGTTTTTAGTAACATTATTGCCCCTCTAGCACAGAGCATTCTTCCAAAGACTGACAAATTGCAGAGTGGTCACATGTTAGCTTTAGAAACTTGGGTTTCTACATAGAGTGAGCTTTTGCTGAAAGTAAGACCAGTAACCTAGAGAAAAGAGTAAAGGATAGAAAAACCGATTGTTTAAAGAGAATTGTAACTGTACCTATCTTGTGACTGACCTATTTCTTGTCTTTAGGAGAACAAAAAAAGTGAATAGCATTTAAAAACAATAACAACAAAATGCTTCCGGGTAGATTGCTGTATTCAATGAGACCAAATTTTATTTTTTTTTTAATGTGACACAGCCGTTAAACTTTCACGTTAACAACAGCCAACGTTTGTGTAACTCATTCACACGATCTTCTGTGTACACACAAGCACACACTACATAAAAAATAAATTAAGCTTTAATAATGAAACACATTTACAAATGCATCTTCTTAAAGCCTAGCAAAAAGTAAGAAATATGGACACTTCTGAGACAGGATCACTGTAGAAGCTGGCTCTTCAAGAAGAAAATATTTTGAGAATGAAAAGCCTGAGGCAAATCACTGAGTATTCTTCAAATGCCAGTTTTGTAATTCTCCATATTTCTTAATCTACCTATTAGCTTTCTGTTGGCAAGAATATAGCTTTTAGGGTTGTCTCCAAAAAGTTAGATGTCACCTAAGTAGAAAGTTCAGCTACGTTCCTTCTGAAACTTAAAAGAAGTAGAGCCCCTTTTAGCTGTCCTTATTTCCAAAGACGACTCATCCTTAGTGGCCCTAGATCAGCGACTGTAAAATTTTATGTTCAGAGACCTCAGCAGTGAATTTTGAAAACCGGTGTATGCCCTTACACATTTCCAAATTGATGTCTATAATTTCTCATCCTAAATAGTTGCAAAGGATCGAAGTGCCGGCATGTTGTAGATGCTGCACAACGGTCACATCCCCTTTAAATTGAGCCAAGAGGCTCTAAGTACAATAGGTGGTAGCCACTACCATCCTTTCAAAAAATTAAACAAGGCAGTTTTTTAATGGTAGGAAATGCTACATTTTTCGTTTTTACTCACTGAATTTGTATTTTTATTCTACTTCCCCCTCAAAATTTTAGCCCAATTATTCTTGGCTTTTATGTTGTTTCGTTGCATATCTGTAACAAAATTACATATCCTGTCATCATAAGGCTCTTACATATTTTACACTTCTTCTGGACTGAGTTTAATAAACAAATAGGGTGCACATTTTAATAAAGTACTAACTAAACACAGTAACATTTCATTGGCAATGTATCACTTAAGGAGCTGAAGAAGGCTTCTCCCTCCAACTATTTCATCTCTGTATAGATTAATATTATCTTTGTTAGAATTGTCACGGTACAGTATCACTTCTATTCTCCCTTTTCGATTTTATGTATGGAAATATTGGTGGTCTTTCACAGAGATAGATGGGAACAGAAGGAATTATGTGACAGCAGCGTAGCTGAATTCTTCCAACTCCTTCAGAACTACATGCTAAAGTAAATACTCAGAAATCTTGGGTGTTCCTTCAATTTTGTTGAAAGCAAAGAATTGGGAACCACCAGCATTGCAGAAGGATTTGTATCCTGTTAAAGAGGCTCTCACTTTCCCAACACCATATTTTGATGTTTACATCTCGAGTCATGCTCTACAGTCAGACTGACTATGGGGAAAGATGTTTTCTTCGGTAAGGAGAGAAAAGGGCATTTTCTCGGGCAGATGAATCTTAGGAAAGAGTACAATAGGAAGGGGAGGATCTGAAAATTGATCCCCTAAAACTAACTCCCTGGAAAGGTCTGGTAGATTGCTAGGGGTAAGACTGGCCCACTTTAAAAATTATTGGCCTTGGGGGCTTAAGTATAGTTTTTATTTAACTATGTCATAAAGCATATAAATTATTAGATTATGTTGCCTTCTTAATTAATAGAGCAGCAGGTCCTCAAATACATTCCACTGTAACTAGTCCCGTAAGATGTTTGTTGGCAAAAGGGTTCTCAGATCAAATTTGGGAAAGGGATATTCTACACCCCTCTTCACTGTGCACATTAGAATAGCCAAGTTTTACAGTAGAGAAATTAACTTTCTGTAACCTAAATTTCACAAACTCAAATGATCTAACCAGCCTCCTCCATTTATATTTCCACGTAATAACGGATGTTCACCATTTCCTTTATCAATTAGAATAAAGACTATTTTACACATAGGCAATCATGGCTTGACTCCATCGATGTTCCTGCTATTTCAGGTTGTTCCTATCAATCACGATTCTCCTTGACCTGAACTGGCTGTGCTCATTACATGGCTGTTAAACCACAATCTCAGCTAGATATTTTATACTTAGGTTATGTGGCATCTGGGCCCCTCACTTTCTCTGTGTCTCAACCTAGAGAATCCTCCCACCACCAAGAACCAGATTAATGTGTTACCCTATTAAGGGGAGAGTGTAGTGCCAAAGCAAATATTCTCTAATGGTGGATTCAAGTCACTGTAGCACGGAGGAGCAGGAGCCGGTTTTAGGGGAGAGGGTTCTTCCCAGCACCATCGAGAGTATAAACCCCTCTCATGTGCCTGCTCTGTCTCTGCATGAGTATGGCTCCGTATGGATTCTACGAGATAGCAGCTGAAAAGATGCTTAGCTTCTGCCTTCTGGGCTACCACTTCTTAATTTTTTTTTGACACAGTAGCAGAAAATCCATTTTAAGCAGAAAGGGGATCCTGGTCTTACCTTTTGGCTTTAAAATGGAGTGAGGTGGAAGGTTTATGTCTTTTATTCATCCCTAGCTGAAAACAGGTAATGACGTCAACACCTGAGCTTGTAGAGGTAATGCTGGAGCCAAAAGGGGCTTGTGGCTGGAGATGCAATAATTAGGCTCCAGTGGCTTCCTGGCCAACAGCCAATGGGGCACTGGCTACAGAGTCTGAAAATTCCCTCCATGCAGTGTTCAATTCAGTGCCTTTTCCATCTAACCTTTCTTGAATGTTGATTTGAACATTTGCTACCATCGGGAATGTTCTTCCCTCAGTTGCTGGCTGCCAAATAAAATAGCAACTCCAACTCAAGGAATAACTAGGTAATAAGAGCAGCCTGACCAAGGCGGGGCTGTTAGGTATACTCAGGGCTTCATGGACGATAAAACGCATTTCTTTTAGAAGCACATGGATAGGTTCCATGAGACCGGTAACCATGGCTTTTTTTTTTCTTTCCTTAATTTTTTTAAGTCCTGGAACCCCCCAGACTTTGGCACAGTGCTTGGTGTATGGAAGTACTTGATAAACTTTGGCACAGTGCTTGGTGTATGGAAGTACTTGACGAACTTGCGTGGAATGGAGGGATGGGGTCTTTTGATGAGACAGAGCATGGCTGCCTTTAAGGTACTCTCCAGCTAATTCGTGCACGCTAAACCCAGGATAATAAGGGGTGGGCGGAGTGGATTTCTAGGACACAGTTCCATCCAAGTAAAGCCACCAAGACTGACGGCTGGCTTGTGGCTCCCCAGCAGTCACTTGTTTCCCATAGTTCCCTTTTGTCTCCTAAGTTAGTTCTCAGTTCCCTCTGACCAAGTTGTGGCTCTACGGACCACTCCCCACCCCCCACACACTATCCTCGCCTTGAAAAAGCCTTATTAAAGCATCACACTGTACAAATCATTAAACTGCATCTCAAGATGTAGAGGAGGATCATCTTGTCCTAGGTCGGTCTGCCCCTTTGTGGGTGGCTGAATCTGAGATTTTCTGTAGTTTCCTAAGGCTTCGCTCACTGCTCCAGAAAACTGGATAATCCAGAGAGCCTACCCTGTATCACGCCGTTTAAGCAGTGAGTGACCTCTTGCCTGTAGACAGCTGCAGACCCGGAACTTCCCTGTGGCTATGCAGCCAGCTCATAAGTGGACGGAGCAGGGGTGAGTGAGAAGCTGGCCGCGCCTTCAGGGGCTCTGATCAGCTCTGTAAATCAAAGCGGCCCCAAGATTTCCACCCTTGACCCCCACTGCCCCAGTCACGAAGCAAGTCTCTGTCTTAATGGATGGGCTCCACCCCCAGCCCCATGTCGTGTATGGCAGCAGGTCGGTTCTGCCTGCTGGTGGTAGTTAAAGTGCTTTGACCCGGGGCTGGGCTAGGGCTCCTCTCTGGGCCCTAGTAAATTCTAATGGCCTTAAGGGTGTTCAAATCGTTTCCAGAATCTAATGAATTAGTTCCTTAGAGATGGGGCTCATCTTCTGTGGAAGTCAGTTACCTGGGTCTTTAGGGGCCAGGGAAGGAATCCTGCTCACGCTACAGGTCGTGCACAGAAGCTCTAACCGATCAAGAATTGCATTGCTTTTATTCAGTGAGGTCTGGAACACGAGAGGCCGAATGTGAGCAGGTTTTGGGGGTCCTCTATAGAGACTATAAGTTAAGAAATTGTCCAAGACGAGAAAGTTACCAGGAAATTACCCCAACTCATGCCACTTGGGTCGACTTCAGAAACGTCATCTCACTGACAGGCTTGAGGAGAGGATGACCTCACACATGAGCATGTTCCCAGGGTCCGAAGAGAGCACACAGTCCTACATGCAAACACACGCGCACACACGACACCTTTACACATGGAGCCCGGCTTCTATGAGTAGAACTTGCTGTTGCTGACTCTCTTCTCTCTTAACCTGAAATGAAACACATTTCACCGTCATCATTAGTCTAGGACATGGGCCACGTGCTGACTCTGACATTTCTCTGTCCACACATGTGCAGGATATTCGGGGCTGCAGGGTACAGGGCAGAGTTGGGAGAAGTGAGTCCCTGGCAAAGACACGTAACTTCCGTGGATCTGTTTCCTCACTGGTCGTTGTCCTGGGGTCACTGCTACTGTGTAGGCGTGGTCAAGATGAAATGAAAGTAACATGGTAAGGAGTCTCCATGCTGTTTGCAACAGAGGGTGCTGCTGGCGTTTCTTCACGATAGCTCTTGGTGGAGCAGGACTGCGTGGCACACTTGGCTGGCCCTCCTTACGCGTCCGTAGCACAATTCAGAGCATCCCTTGTTGCGGAGGGGGAGGGATTCTGTTTCGATTTAGGAACCACTGGACTAGCCCATGCTTGGGAAGTCTGGAAGCGTTCCTTAAACAGTAGTGGTCGTGGCTTATTTGCACTCTGACACTCAAGTGTCCCTCTCATGAGGACAGTTCGGCTTAGGGAAGGTGCAGATGCTTAAGCTCTAACTGTAAGTAATTGATGGAGCAAAGAGAAGTAGAGTCAAGGGTATCAGGATTTCTAAAGATGGAGGCTTTCCCGCAGCCCTGGCCCCAGGGCCCAGCATCACAGTGGCTACAGGGTCTGCGGGCGGGGGGCTGACCCACCTGCGGTTGCACTTCTCCTGGTACAGCTGCAGCTGGTTCTCGTTGACGTTGAACTCTCTGACTAGGGCATCCCGGTTGGCGCTGCGCAAGTTCTGGTGTGTGTCGTACAGAAAGAGCTGGTTGTTCAGTTCTTCTTGCCGCCTCCGCAGCTGGCGGCAGGAGGAGTAAAGCTCCTCTTCGCTCTCCTGGAGAACAGAGGTGAGAACAACCATGTGGGCACAGTGTCCTCCAAACCAGGATGTGGGGCATGGCACCTGGAGAGTGTGAGGGAAGGGGCACAGGGCAGACCTGTCATCTGCTGGGACCTTCCCAGAAAATCTAGGGCCTCTTTTAACCAAAGATAAACTTGCAGTCACTTACTCCACGGGAAGCAAGCAGTTTAGAAACTCTGGTTCTCGAGGAGGGGGAGCTTTACTATGAAACACTGAAATAACAAATGCACTGCCCGCTGATCCTGTTTCTTAACCAAATCTGTTTTTTTGTGGGTCTGTGTCACCTTCTGGCTCTCATCCAAATGCAAAGGCTCTGTGCTTATAGTGGAACACAGCAGGTGAGGCAGAGGGCAGCCTGGATGGGAGGTAGATTAGTGGTGGCCTGGGGGCTGGAGTGAGTGGAGACAGTTAATGAGCAGGAGTTGCTTTCTGGGGTGATGAAAATATTCCCAAACTGGTCATGATGATGGTTACACAACTCTGAATAGACTAAAAACGACTGAACTCTATGCTTTTAAGTGGGTGGAATGTACGGTATACGAATTATAGCTCAATAAACGTGTCACCCCCGCTGTGGCAAAAAGAGGCAGGGAAACATTAGGCTATACCCCCAGAGATGGGCTTGTCACTCTGGCCAGTAACGACGACTCCCCTGTCACCGCCGCCTCCAGGCGTGTGACCCAAGCCAGGCAGATGGGTAGCAGCCCTGGGCCTCTGGTCAGTGCTCTTGGTAAAAAGCAAGTTTCTTTTCTTGGGGATCGGTGGAAAGAGTGATGATTGTTTCCAGTTGCTAGCAGTCCCTTTGCTATCGCGTCGAGAAAGAGAGGGAAACAGAGCCACTGGGAGAGCACCCGGATCCAGCCATGACTGTGAGAAGCCCTACTCCTAAGCCCCGCAGTTGTCCGAGCCAAAATATTCCCCCCATTATGCTAAGGGGGGGAACATCTCAGCGGGTAAGGTGTTTGTATTTCAGCATGGGAGGGGGAGGGTGTGTTGCCTCACTGATGTTTTTAAAAGGTCTCTGTCTATTGTGCAAAGGATGGCTACTCAGGGGGTGGGTCTAGTGGCTGTTACCACTGGTGCAGTAGGTCGAGAGACTCCAGGGCTACAAAAACGGGCATCCATATACACAAGTGGGCTGCTTTTGTCATTTAGTTTTATAAAACGTGGCTCAGACCATAGCTTGATCTGAAATTTTTTTCTCACCTTAAGGACCTAACAAACCATCATGGATATCCCCGGGGTAACAGGTAGAACTCTGACTTTGGAGAGTGGGGAGAGAGATGGGAAAGGTTATTGTAGCCACTGGCACAGTGCCGAGGAGTAAAACGATGATTGTCTTTGCACAAGGAGTGGAGGTAAAATGGGTAGTTCTTGGTAACTGATTCAATGTACTGAGTGAGGCACTGGCAAGGGTCCATAGTGACTTGTCTTAAACGTTTATCCTTCCTCAAGGAGACCAGCTTTCCTTCCTATTAAAACTAAAGCAAAACAAAACGAAAGCCACATTGAAGTCTTCACGCTGTACTACAAATGGTCTCTTTTCACCTGCTCTCCGCCTAGAAGAAAACAACTTATGTTGCTTTCATATATGTAATGATGAGTAGCACTGATGTATATACACTACCAAATGTAGAAGAGATAGCTAGTGGGAAGCAGCCGCATAGCACAGGGAGATCAGCTCGGTGCTTTGTGACCACCTAGAGGGGTGGGATAGGGAGGGTGGGAGGGAGGCTCAAGAGGGAGGGGATATGAGGACATATGTATGCATATGGCTGATTCACTTTGTTATACAGCAGAAACTAACATTGTAAAGCAATTATATTCCAATAAGGATGTAAAAAGAAAAATACACCTTTTCCACTAATGCTTTTAAAATTGCAGGCCTTTGTCTCCTTTTCTGAATCCCAAAGCATTTACAGCTGTGATATAATTTAGTCCTATGAGATACAACATACATTCAGAAAAGTACGTAAAACATATATACAGTTTAGTGAATAACTATAAAGCAAACAGCTATGGAGACACCAGCAAGTCAAGAAACAGAGCATGGTCTACTCTATGTACCCCTCCCAATCAAGACTCCCTCCTTCCCTCTTAGAATTTTGTGATAATTATTTCCTGGCTTTCTTTTGAGTCTGAGTTGTCACAAAAATTTAGTTTTTCTTTTCCAAGTCAATGGTTATTTCTGTTTTCTAATACATGTATCTTACCAATTCTTCTCACCATTGCTTCTTGCATTACATTCCTTCTTGCTTACCATGGTCATTCTCTTAGCAAAGCTTATTAGTACTAAATTATCTGTCTTTGCATTTCTGAAAATACCTTCATTTTGCCTTCGCTCTTGAATGGTAGCTCTTAGGATGTAGAATATCTAGACCCACAGCTGTGTATCTAAGGCATGTTGAAGGTATCCCTTAGTCTTCAGGCTGCTATTGCTATACATGGAAGCACTGCTGTTATGTGTCAGTCGTCTGTAGTTAATCTGTCTTTTCTTTTATAATTTTCTCTTTACTCTGTATTCTGCCATTTCAGTAGAATATGCCTGAATGTGGGTCTCTATACTGCTCTGTTCATAGTTGGAGGATGCTTGTCTCTTCAATGCTGGAACATTCTCAGCCATGGTTATTCCAATGTTGGAGCGTCTCATTTTACGCTTTTTTTTTTTTTTTGCTCTTTTAGTATTTTTACCTTGTCTTGCTGTATGAAAGCAAATTCCCCAAACACAATCTTCACATTTATTAATTCTTTCC
This sequence comes from Leucopleurus acutus, assembly GCF_964270905.1. Classification (NCBI taxonomy): domain Eukaryota; kingdom Metazoa; phylum Chordata; class Mammalia; order Artiodactyla; family Delphinidae; genus Leucopleurus; species Leucopleurus acutus. The sequence goes on from NC_139162.1 coordinate 6,727,552, forward strand.
TTAACTGTACCCATTCTGTAATTTCCTACTTATTAATCTTTAAAAACTTTTTTCAGGACTTTTTGATTCGTCTTTCCAGGGATTTCTTTATTGGTCCTTTCATTCCTACCTTTTCTGATTAATTTTAAGAAGGGTGGCTCTTTTTAAAATCCATGCATCCACTGGGTTCCCTTTTAATTTTTTTTTTTTAATTTCAAAGTTATTTTCAGATTCACTGGAGTCAATTCTCTTGCTTTTGTGCTTGTGAGATATATTAGCATTATTTTCCTTGAGTGTTAACATTTTAATGTGCAAGCTCATCTGGAATGGGAAGTTTCTTTCCTCCTTCAGTCTATACACGGGCATCTGGTTTTCTGAATGCTGTAAATGGGGGACTCCCAAGGGCAGGGCCAGCAGTGTTACAGTGATAGTCTGGGGCTCTAGGTTCTCAGGAATACTACTAACCCTGTCTGTGTCCTGGCTGCAGGGCTGTATCCACTTTTATCCCATCCCCTCAAGCAAGCAGCTGACTGCTGGCCTAAGTCCTGGGCACCTGCCAAATCTCTTTGTATGAAGGGTGTTTCAGAAGAGTGAAGCCCACTGGCCCCAGGCCATCTGTCTGTGTACAGCCTATGTACAGTCCCATTTGTATTAGCACACACAAATGAAATACATGAATTATGTATCCAAACACAAGGAGTAATAAAAAGAACAAAAGGCTAAGGAAAGACTGAATCAGTGAAGATAAATTTAGAAATGGCTGAACTGGTAAACCCAAATACAAAATAAATGCAAGAGCGAGGTTGTTTTATGGGAAAAACACAAACACAGAGTCAATGAAGTAGATAATCCGTTATCTAAACTAATCTAGGAAGGTATGGAAGGCTTGATTTGTGACCCAGGATATGATCTATCCTGGAGAATGTTCCACGAGCACTTGAGAAGAAAGTGTATTCTGTTGTTTTGGGATGGAATGTCCTATAAATATCAATTAAGTCCATCTTGTTTAAGGTATCATTTAAAGCTTGTATTTCCTTATTTATTTTCATCTTGGATGATCTCTCCATTGGTCAAAGTGGGGTGTTGAAGTCCCCTACTATGATGGTGTTACTGTCGATTTCCCCTTTTATGGCTGTTAGCATTTGCCTTTTGTATTGAGGTGCTTCTATGTTGGGTGCATAAATATTTATCATTGTTACATCTTCTTCTGGATCGATCCCTTGATCATTATGTAGTGTCCTTCTTTGTCTTTGTAATAGTCTTTATTTTAAAGTCTATTTTGTCTGATATGAGAATTGCTACTCCAGCTTTCTTTTGATTTCCATTTGCATGGAATATCTTTCTCCATCCCCTCGCTGTCAGTCTGTATGTGTCCCTAGGTCTGAAGTGGGTCTCTTGTAGACAGCATTTATACGGGTCCTGTTTTTGTATCCATTCAGCCAGTCTGTGTCTTTTGGCAGGAATATTTAATCCATTTACATTTAAGGTAATTATCGATATGTATGTTCCTATTACCATTTTCTCAATTGTTTTGGGTTTGTTATTGTAGGTCTCTTCCTTCTATTGTGTTTCCTGCCTAAAGAAGTTCCTTTAGCATTTGGTGTAAACCTGGTTTGGTGGTGCTGAATTCTCTTAGCTTTTGCTTGTCTTTAAAGGTTTTAATTTCTCTGCCGAATCTGAATGAGATCCTTGCTGGGTAGAGTAATCTTGATTTTAGGTTTTTCCCTTTCATCACTTTAAATATGTCCTGCCACTCCCTTCTGGCTTGCAGAGTTTCTGCTGAAAGATCAGCTGTTAACCTTATGGGGATTCCCTTGTATGTTGTTTTTCCCTTGCTGCTTTTAATATTTTTTCTTTGTATTATTTGATAGTTTGATTAGTATGTGTCTTGGTGTGTTTCTCCTTGGATTTATCCTGTTTGGGCCTCTGTGCTTCCTGGACTTGATTATTTCCTTTCCTGAATTAGGGAAGTTTTCAACTATAATTTCGTCAAATATTTTCTCAGACCCTTGCTTTTTCACTTCTTCTTCTTGGACCCCTATAATTCGAATGTTGGTGCAATTAATGTTATCCCAGAGGTCTCTGAGACTGTCCTCAATTCTTTTCATACTTTTTTCTTTATTCTGCTCTGTGGTAGTTATTTCCACTCTTTTATCTTCCAGGTCACTTATCCGTTCTTCTGCCTCAGTTATTCTGCTATTGATCCCTTCTAGAGAATTTTAAATTTCATTTACTGTGTTGTTCATCATTGTTTGCTCTTTAGTTCCTCTAGGTCCTTGTTAAACGTTTCTTGTATTTTCAGCATTCTGTATCCAAGATTTTGGATCATCTTTACTATCATTACTCTGAATTCTTTTTCAGGTAGACTGCCTATTTCCTCTTCATTTGTTTGTTCTGGTGGATCTTGTCTTTCTGGTGGGCAGGACCATGTCCGGTAGTGTGTTTTGGGTTGTCTGTGACCTTATTATGATTTTAGGCCGCCTCTCTGCTAATGGGTGGGATTGTGTTCTTCTCTTGCTAGTTGTTTGGCATAGGGTGTCCAGCACTGTAGCTTGCTGGTCGTTGAGTGGACTAACGTGGCTCTGTTTATGTACTGAATTTTTTAATTCAAAAGATAATTTTTTTTTGGTTTCAAATTCCAGAAGGTCTTTTTTAGAGCTTTAATGTACCTCCAAATAAAGCACTGATGTGTTAGGGTTCTCATAAGATGCTTCCGGCAGCTCTAGTTCAACTGCCAGGCACCTGTACCGGGTATTCACCTGGTCTTTCCTAGTCGCTACCTGCCTGGTTTTCCACTGCATGCTCACGGCTCTGTATGTGCAGCAGTCCCACCAAGGCACTGGGACACGGTGGAGGCGCCTGGTTTCTGCTGTTTGGGAGCAGCACTGGTCCAGCTCTGGCTGTTGAGGCACGAGGAGGGCCTGTCTCTCTGTGTCCGGGTCTCCTGACTGTAAAGAAGTCTTTCCAATGTCCAACGCCAGGCCCAGCTCAGCTCCCGAGTGCAGCACCCCCTACTCATCCTCCGGGACTTCAGTGTGCCCCGCAGCCCTTCTCCAGAGGGATAGGTGTGAATCAACACGTCGGCTCCGGCTGAGCCTTGCTGGGAACCACAGACCGTGGTCTTTCCAACTAGGCCGCTCTACCCCTTGTACCTTAGCTCCCACCCAGCATGAAGGTGAGCGCTGACGACCCCGGGATCTGTACTCAGAGATCCTGGGGCTGCCAGTTTTCTCAAACGTACCCTCCGGATACTGCCAGCTTGCCCGGAGATAATAATTAGGGTGACTATTCGAGCTTCCGTATTTCTCCTGCTCCATTCTTCTGAATCTCACAAGGCTAGATCATTTGAGTGAAGGAGGCCATTTTCAATTAAAGGCAGGATTGCATATAATACATCAACTTAAAAGAAACTGTTTACTTCCAGAGCACAATTCGACATGTATCCAAAAATATATGGTCTTTTATTTTCCTCTTTGACCTATCATTCCATTGCGAAGTAGCTAGCCTCAGGAAGTAATTTTTAATCAATGTTACATGAAGACCTTCATTATTATAAACTAAAAAGGTGCAAACCACCTAACTGTCCGTCAGTGGGAGAAAGGCTAAGTGAATTAGGGACCTCCACCTGAGGAAACAGGCATTAATGGCTTTGAAAATGGTAAGAATATGGAAAAATGCTTAGCATCATCTGTGAAGTGAATAAAGGGCACATATTCATATTATATGAATCCAACTATGAAAATATCATACGCAAAAAATTATCAGGCAAAGGAATGATATCAAAATGCTAGCAGTAGTTATGTACAGGTGGTTTATGGGGTTTTTTCAACCTCCCCCTTCCTTCGTTTTCCTACTTCTCAAATTAAGTATCATAGGTAATAAAATGGTGTTAAAAAGACCCTCTGTAAACCAATATATACAGCTAACAGAGTAACAGAATTGATAAGTGATTGTGACATTTAAATGGCTTCTTCAGAAAGGGCTCAACGTGCTTACTGACAGCTTGCTGGGGGCTTTAAACTCTTATCGCAGCCAGTGTTTTACGAGTAAACTCCATCTCAGCTCGCACTGGATCAATTCTTTGCTCAGACAAGGCTTTCTGAAAGCTGTTTACCAGAGAGTGTGCCTGGCGTCACAGAGGATACATGATAAATAAAACGCGGTTTGACCTTGGGCACCCAGGTGTCCCAAACACACACCTCTCATCACAGTGTGGGGCACATAGGCCAGACGGTGCCTGTGAATGGCTTACAACCAGGTGACAGATGTGGAATTAAATACAAGCTCGGGAAGCAGTAGCAAAGATGAAACCTGCACGTACTCAGACAACTTTTCCCCTGGGAACCCCACACAAAGCCCCCTCTTCCCGCCACCCTCTCAGTGGCCTCCCCAGCAGAAGCTTCCCTCATTAAGGAAGTCAAAGCTGGATAAATACATTTTCTTTTAAATACACTAATTGCATCTGCCGCCGGTGCTACCTAGTCATTTAAATTCTTTATAATGCTTCCAGGTTGTTTAACGACAGCTTTGTAGAGCAGTGTGTAGACGAATGCTCAACGAGGACTACCAGGAAAGGGAGGAACGTATATAAAACTTTCATGAGAGTCCGCCTGCCAATGCAGGGGGCGCGGGTTAGTGCCCCGGTCCAGGAGGATCCCACATGCTGCGGAGCGGCTGGGCCCGTGAGCCATGGCCGCTGAGCCTGCACGTCCGGAGCCTGTGCTCCGCAATGCGAGAGGCCACAACAGTGAGAGGCCCACGTACCGCAAAAAAAAAAAAAAAAAAAAAAAAAATCTTTCATGTCGAGCATTTCTATCACTTCGAATCATGAAAGGTCATTTTTTGGATCCATAATTTAAGGCTCAAGTGAAAACTGATCTTCATATAAACATTACATTTACTTTGACAGAGTCCAAAGTGCTATAACATTTAAAGTGCGTTTCAAAATGGAAAACCTTCGTTATCCGTTCCCTTATCTTTTTCAGACAGTTTCATCATCACGAGCTTATTTTATACCAACAAACTGTCACTGAGGTTCTTTGGCCCCACCTACTGTGCCTGGTATTTTTGCATCCTCTTCCACCTTGATGCTTCTAAAATGCTTTTGAAACTATCAAGGTTATCAAAACTGAACGGAAGGCAAACAGCAATGCAGAAAACCTAACGTTAGGCTTTTAAGTGCATGGGCGATGACTATGGCTGTTCAAAGGCATCCCCCTCCTTGCCTTCTCTCTTCCCCGCTGGATGGTGCTCAGCTCTACAGGCACACCTGGGAGATACTGCAGGTTGGGTTCTAGACCATCCCAGTAAAGTGAATAGTGCAATAAAGCGAGTCACACCCATTTTTTGGTTTCCTGGTGCATATAAGAGTCACGTTTCCACTATACTATATTAACTATGTCTAAAAAACAATGTACCTACCTATGTACCTACCTTAACTAAAAATACTTTATTGCTAAAAAATGCTAACCGTCATCTGAACAAGTCATGGTAATAACAGCCAAGATCACTGATCAGCATAACAAATCCAGTAATAATGAAAGAGTCTGAAATATGCAAATTACCAAAACATGAGACGGAGACATGAAGAGAGCAAATGCTGTTGGAAAAACAGTGCCAACAGACTTGCTGGTCACAGGGTTGCCATAACCCTTTATTCGTTTAAAAAAACGCAGTATCTGCAAAGCGCAATAAAACGAGGTATGCAACACTGACCAAGCCCACGTCAGCCCTCCGGGTTTTCCAGGTTCTCCCAAGAGAACTGGGGCGAGCACAGATTCACCCAGCCCATGCTGAGTGTTGTGCTTAGGGGAGTGGAAAGACCTTGGGAGACTGTACTGGCCACATATGGGGTCTAGTGGGGTTCGTTCTATAAGAGAGGCCGTCACAGAGACTCGGAAGCTCTAGAATCACAATACATACCATCAAACCCAAGACCTGAAGTACCCACTCCTCGGTGCTGCTTCTTAACCTTGGTCCTCACCAACCTTATCTCATCCTCTTTCATAATTCAAGGAGGCCAAGCCCTTTCCATCAAGCCTACCCAAACTGGTTAACCAAAGGAGAGAATAAGTGTCTTCAAGGCTGCTGCAAACCGAAAGAACAAGAAGGCAGGCTCCACCAACAGCACACAGAACCACAAAAGGAGTGCCGCTCGCTGTGGGAACTTGAGGTCCATGAATTCCCTTCCCCAGGACAAGCCATGACAAAGCTTTGCTGGATGCTTGCAGACCTTTGGAAGGTGAGGTAAACCAACAGGTGAGGTAAAGCACGCAGGGAAGATGCGTTTACCTAGAAGAGCACTGTCTTGCCTGGCTCTGGCTAAAATGAAACCAAAGAACTTCCAAAGAGCTTCTCCCTTTCCAACTACACAACCTCTTCACAGAATCATATAGCATCCTGCCAGAAGAAAGGCCGCTGGAAGGAAAACCCTAGGACCTCGGAGGAAATCTGTAGCTAAAAGGAATCCTTCTTTTATGATGTGGCATGTTTGGCTAGATAATTCTCCATGTGTTCCAAGTCCCTCAGCCATACTCATTGGTCGTCTCCACCCCACCAGCAGACATACATAGCTCAGGGCACCCCAGCTGGAGGGTCTCCACCCACCAGGACTGGCCGCATCTCACAGAAAACCAGGAGGGAAGCCAGCTCCATGTCTTCACTGTAGCCGTTCTTCAGAGGAACAGATCTAAATCCTGCAGAGTGGGAAAACAACACCAAGGCAGGCAGTTAATGTCACACCTTTGCTTTCTTGGAGTACCCAGGGATCACATACCCAGTACAAGGAGCAGAGGAGTCAGTGCCCCATGCTGGGGGCTGACTTCCTTCCTGGATGCCACAGGTCCCACCCTGATGGTTGGGGAGGGAGGCTGCAGAACACAGCCTTGACTGACAGGTCCATCCGGAGAAGTGAAGTTAAAAATACCTGTCATCTAGAAATGAAAATGACTCACTCAGAGCGAATCAAAACCCACAGAACATTGCACATTGAATTCAGAGCGACTACAGCTGTAGGTTCAATTCCTTAAATACTCCTGATGAGGCCAAAGACTCAAAGGAGTAATGAATCCCCACATTCAGTTTCTGCACTTAGCCCTTTACAAAGCTTAGGACGAGGGAGTGTTTTCTCTTTAAAGATTTCCAAGGGGAAGAAATCTTCCTGTCCCCTGGCAGTTCACAGCAGCATTGATCATTCTCCTCTAAAAGCCATTCCCAATTTACAATTAGGACCTGTGTCTGATGGTCTTTTAAATGTTTCTTTTTATTTAGGAGAGGGTTGAGGTGGGGCTGAATTCCCCCCACCCCTCCCCATTAAGTAATGTTTAAGGCAACACCTCTCAAGGTTGGTTGGTTTGCTTGTTTTGATGAAGTAGTATAACTGAATACACAGTAGAAATTAAAGTCTCGCTTCCACCCACTCATAACCCCTTATTCCAGAAGGAACCACTGTTAACAGTATCTTTCCAAAATAGCCTATGCATATGTTTGTTTCCCTTAAAATCGCAAAGGATAGTACGCTGCCCAGCAATTCTGTACCTTACAGTTTTTCCATTGACCACTGTATCTTAAGGATTTACTATATAGCCCTAGTATCACTTTGAAAGTTTTTAAATTGAAACATAGTTGACGTACAATATTATGTTAGTTTCAGGTGTATTACATAGTGATTTGATATTTGCATACATTATGAAATGATCACCACAGTAATTCTAGTAACCATCTGTGCCCAAAGTTAGTACAATATTACTGGCCATATTCCTTATGCTTTTATATTATATCCCAGTAGCTTCTTTGTAAGGAGAGATTTGTACCTTGAAAGCTTCTTATTTGCAGTGTATCTACTGATTGTCTGGGACAAGCAACGCTCAAAGTAGGGCATGTGGGCTAGTTTCTCTGTGCCTTCCACCACTCAGGTTTTGGCTTGTTTGATGACTAGTCTTATTTCTCTTAGAGAACCTTTTTTTAGTCTGTCAGTTGATTTATCACCTTTAAATAATATCTATTGAATCCCTCACTTTCCACTGCTAATGATGAGGAGATTGGCATGCTTACGTAACCCTATAGCTTCTCTCCCTTTTCCTCCCCTAATCTGGGTAAGCTGTATTATTATTTCTCCATCAACATGGTGTGTAATATTTGTGTTCCATTTTGTAACCATAATTCTCCCACAAAGGGAGGCTTAGTTCTATAAAAGAACATGACAAGGAACACTTGTATACTCACAACCTAAATCTTACCATTAACCTTTTACTATACTTATGTTTATCCACCCACCAATCTATCACATGTGATATTTACTTCATATTTCAAAGAAAGATGAAGGCCTCTGTACACTTCTCCTTATGTCAGCATGAATCTCATTAACAAGAAGTCAATATTTGTTCAGTGTCCCTTTTGTGATATAAAATTTACAATGAAATGCACAAATTTTTAAAAATGTCCAATGCTCACCACCTTCTTACTGAACTGAACTTTTCCATCAATATTTTGGCTGGCTAAATTTGTCTTTTGTATTCTTGAATACGAGCTCATGGGACATATAATCCCTGGACTGTGCATGTGTGAACACATCCATCCTGTGATTTTATACTTGAGTGACAGTGTGAGTGGGTATAAAACTCTCAGGTCACACTCTTTTCCCTGGAGGATTTTGGGAACACTGCTCTCCTTGAATTTTGCTGTAGAGAAGTTTTCTGGCCTATTTTCCCCTTAGAGGTGTTGGGAATTATGGTGATGTGGATCACCTGTGGGTCTTATTAAAAATGCAGATCCTGACTCCAGAGATCTGGGATGGGGCCGAGATTCTGCATCTCTACCGAGCTGATCTGTGAACAGTGCGGAAGCAGTCAGTCTAGGTATTGATTGATATTAGAACGGTGCGCTGTGGCGTTCTGGGGGGCAGCCCGTGCACCCCGAGCAAAGTGGTGCGGCCCAGCGCGTGCCTCCAAAGTTGGAGAAGTGAGCTCTGTCCCTCCTTCGGCTGGACGTCTCCAGTTCCACATACCTCCTGTCACTGCTCAAGCCTCATTTTTCAGAGCAGCCCTTCACATAGATTAGGAGTAGGGCTGAACGGTGTTTGCAAATTTCACTAAAAATAGTTTGGTTCCGTTTTTCTTCTTACTGGTTTTGGTTACATCACAGAGGAAAGGGAAACAGAGACATCTTTGGACGTAGCATCAGTATTTTTGGCTTATTAGGAGTAGGGGAGGCCCTGAGGGTGGCCTGCGGAGTAGGGAAGAACATGGGGTTTGAATCCCAGCTCTGGTCGGAAAGGTGCGTGACCTTGACCTAGTTAATGAACATCTCTAGGCCCAAAGTGCTTATATTTAAAGGGCAGAGATGATAAAACCCCTTTCACAGGACTGCTGTGAGGATTAAAAGAGAAAGCGTTTAAGGCAGCAAGCACAATAAAGGCTGCTTCCTTCTTTCCCGAGCTCCAGCTGGCTTAAAAGCTTAAGTGCGTCTCTAATGACAACAGGCAGAGTTTATTTTCGAGTTCGATGCCTTATGCACAAAGGTATTGTTATTCTGTGTCACGCCTTCCATGAATATGGATGTACGAGGCAGTGCTAGCAGCGGGACAGAGAGAGAAGGTCTTACTGGGAGCATCTCACAGCTGGGGGAAGGGTCACGTTTTTTTATCATCCTTGAGATGTTGTTTTTTAAATCTCTCCAAGCTAAGCCGTAGCATTTTCTAGATGATTCAACAGGACACTGTTAGGTGGCTGGTCAAGAGGGTTCCTCGGCTGACCTCTCTCTAAGCCTTGGGAGGGGCTACGGTTCACATCCCTCCTCAGGGACCCCATAAGGAGGGGGAAACAGCAGAGCCACTGCTCTGTGCAGGATGAGTCCAGGGGAGGTGGGTTAGGAAGGGGTGGGCACAGTTACCACAAAAAGAAATGTGTCCTAAGCCTTACTTATTGGGCTAACGTAAAAGAGGCAAACTGCAGAGTAAAGTCCTGCAGCTAAGTTGCTGGGTTTAGTTTCCAGTGGGGGCAAGTTAACCAAGGGGGCTGGCAAACGTCAGGCCTCTTGGACCTTCCAACTGAGTGTTCACTGCTGTCATTAAATCAGGAAGATGGTACTTCGTCTGAAGTTCCTGTTTCATCTACTCATTCGCTTAGGACCGTGTTTCCTCGATAGGACGGGCAGCCTAGGTCTCACCCGGTTTTCTCCGAGTGCCCTCTGAGGAGCTGGCCACACATGCAGATTCCTGGGCCCACCCAGCCTGGCTGAACGGGAACACCCTGGGATGGGCCTGCATTTTCTAACTGGAGCACCCCACACACAGGTCTAGTTGTAGAAATGATTAGGTGTGTATGATATAAATGTAGGGACTATCTGGTATGTTCCAAGTTTAGAAAAAATTAAAAAAAAAAAAAGGAAACAGGACCCAAGGTTTCCAAACAACATCAAGAGAAAAGACTATCTTTGTATACAAATCTCTGAAATGACAGTGATCTCTGGCTCTCGAAAAATGACCCTTGGAAAATAGGGGAACAGTGAGTGACCTCATGAGGAATTTAGAAGGATCTATGACTGGGGGTCTCTCAGAAATACAGGGCCCTTCTCAAAGCATGAAGGGGTTTCGTGTGGGAAAGGAATCACAAGAAGAAGTGAGTCAACCACCCCAACCTCATAGAAGAGGAAGGTGGTGCTCGGAGAGCCCAGGTGACTTGCCCAGGGTGACGTGGGGAAAAGCAGGCCTAAGACTGTAGTTCCGGGTCTCTTCCTTCCCCGGGAGCACCTTACCAGCCCCTGAACCTGCCTGAGGAGAGGCCAACAGCTTCTAACCTTCCAAAAGGAAACCAAACTACAGTGCCAGGTGGACCGTCAACTAATAATCCAGTTTTGGATGCAGAAGCCCCACTGTGACCAGCCCAGCATCTCATCCTGCCACTTGCCGCGGTCCCTGTCCCAGCTCACGGGAACTCCCACGAGATCAGCTGTCCAACCTACCCATGATTTAATAGAAGCCAGGAAAAAGGCTTTTGCATTCTTTTCAAAGCCAGCAGCCCAGACCCAAAAGGATGCCAATCCAAGACAAACATTATCATTAAAACGGGTCTCACCTGATTTGATTCCTTTAATGGGGAAAGTGGCATGTGCGAGAAAGTTGGGATCGCTGAACATATCTTCCTCGTAAACCACAAAGCGTAGAAACGCGAGGTTTGGGTCATAAATTTCAAACGTCACCTTCTCCTGCGTTGGAGCCCAAACAGGGCTTAGGCCGTTGTCATCTGGAAGGAAATCCAAGCTCACTTAGAGGCCCCATTCGTCCTGCCCCCTCTTGGTTACACCATCTCTACATCCATTGGCTTTGAATCTCCGTAGCAACGGTGTAAATACACATCTAGGCCAGGAGCTAAGAAATAATTTTTTTCCAATGCCATCACAGGCCTGGCCCTCAGTAAGCGGGGGGAGGCGACCACCGCCCCTTACAGATCTCCCACCTCAACCCCCTGGGATTGGGGCGTGGACAACAGTGCAGGAACAGGTAGGTTTGGACAAGAGAAAAGGAGACATGGGAGCCACATCCCTCGTCTGATGGGGGAGGCGGGTTAGGTGCCCTGAAGAGATAGTGGGATTTGGAGTTGCCAGGGGAGAACCAGCCTCAGGGAGTAAGGTAAATAGTTAACTTTCACCCTCCACAAAGGCCAGTTTCACTGGTCGGCACGTGAGCTGTTCATCGGGCTACCTTCTACCAGGGGCAGTGGTCCCAAGCCTTAAAAGGCCCACAGTTCAGTTTTTTCCAGGCCTCGGATGGCAGAACAAGCATTCTCTGGGCTTCCCTGCCCTCTGGGGGTTAAGATCACCCAGGCTGGGCTGCAGCCTCTTGGGTCAGGTCAGCCACATCCTCTCTTAGCCCTGGACTCAGTAGGTAAGCAGGTGAGGGCTGATGCACAGAAGGGGGGACACCCCAGAGAGAGAGGGAGCTGGAGCCCTGCCGGGGCCTCCCCACGTGAGTTACAGGCTGAGAAACACAGCAGTGGGTCCATGTCCAACTCCTTCATCACGTGGCCCTTTGTTTCCCCTCCCCGAGCTCCCCATAGCAGGCAAGGGGGATGAAGGGAAAGACCTGGACACCAGTGCGTTACCGCATCCCCGATGACTAGCATCCCCACTTGCCTGAAGTTTAATTGAAGAAAGGACCCAGCAACTTACTCACAACTGTTGTTTTGAACTTGTTGTTGTCATATTCGGCTCCGCATATTTCCACCTCCACAAAGGGACATGCAATACTCCGTCCAGGTTTGGGAAGATGACGAGCCCCCAGAACCTAGGACACCAAACGCAAGGATTAGAACTCTCCCGGCTCCATCCTGGGCAGAGCCAACAAGTTCCACGTGGGTGGGTTCTCATTTCTTCACCCTCCTACAGCAGACACCCCTACTGCTTCCCTTTTGTGGATGAGGAACTAGGGGTGGAGAGTCAGGGAGGAGTCCCACAGCTGTTAAGGATGAGCTGGGATGGCAGCCCCAGTGCCAAGAGACTCAACAGGTGGACCTCACCTGTGCACAGAAATGCATACGCCCAGGCCAGCACCTACAGAGACGGAGTTCAGTCACTCAATTTCTCAGCCCCTCCCAGGAAAGGATGGGGGAGAATGTGGAATCCTTTTTGTAACAGGCCTTTTTTTTTTTAATTTTTAAGAACTTTGGTTATTTATATATGCTTCAGTTTTTCTTCCTTAATCTTATGAGAAATGCAGTTCATTTCCCTACCTTGCATCATTTCCCAAACGGGAGAAAATAAAAACTCTAACAAAGAGACAACACCTTCTCTGAAAGTTGGACCAGTTTAGAAAAGCTTTCACCCCTCAAAGTGGCCACGATGGGGACAAGCTCTCTCCTCCACGAAGATCAGAGAGCCACTTCTCACATGTTTGATTCCCCTTTTTTTCTGACCAGATGCTGACCTCACAGGGACCCTGGTGAACCCAGCCAGAGACAGATTCATAGCTCGCCCCCGCAAACAAGGGGAGGTGACCAAGCTGGACCTGGGAAGGTGCCCTTCCCTCCCCTCTTCCCCTGCAATGACCGTGGCAGGCACTGCAATTAAGATCCTGAACCGTGTCTGGGTGTTGACGGTTTAAACCAGGTGACCGGTGTCGTTAGGCAGCGGGCTGGGCCATCCCCACGCTGCACAGCCCTGGCCCCCTGCGCGAGGAAGGAGGGCTGGGCCTTACCTTGACCGTCAGAGTCATCAGGATCTTCCTCTGGGACTCGGGCGGCATGGGGTCGTACTTCTCCGCCCTCATGCTCTCGGGCTGCAGGACGTAGCCAGTCCGCCCATTGAGGGAAAACAGGGCGTGGTTCATCTGCAGGTACTTATCTGGAGAGGAAAGATAACTGCTGATGAAAGTGAGGCAAGAAAAGGGGCCCCAAGGTGCTGGGTAGGGGATGATTTATACCTTTTTCCGAAAATAATTTGAGGCAGCTGTTAAAATAGGTATCGGACTCAAATATATGGGTTTAAAAAAATCCATTAAAAACCAGTGTTACGGGAAGAAAATGTGGGATTAAAAAAATCTCAGACTGGGGACACCTTTCCAAGTAAGATACAAAATCCAGAATGTATTCAAAGCTAAAAATTGCCACAAAGAACAAAATTTCCATAAAAGTTGATGTGCTGTAGAAAAATCAATTTAACTCAACTGACAGGTAAATATGTATATATAAATTTAACCTGTTAAGAAATCTGGTAACTGTGCTGTGAATACCTAAACCCCCTTAGAAAAACTGGGTAAGAAGCATGAACGAAGTCTGCGGAAAAGAAAACACAAATGCTTCTTAAGTACATGTTACTCATAAAAAGAGAAGTTACCAGTAAGGGAAGCTGTGACTACAGTGTAACATCAGTTTTCACCTATCGAAGACTGAAAAGTTTTGCTAAAACTAAGTTGGTCAACTTTTGCCAAAAAGGGTGTAAACGTCTCGCCCGCTCGCACTCCTGCCTGCAGTCCCCATGGAGAGCAGGATGGCTAAGTGTCTTCGCTCAGACCCTCCTGGATACAGGGGGGCAGTGGTTTTCCTCAGGGCCAAGTTGATCAAAGCTGTTTGACCCAGCCTGCACTTCTGAGAATTCTGCCCCACAGACGTGCTCCCATATCTAAAGTGATGCTCACGTAAGGTTACAGGGGGCAGTGCCGTCTGTAGTAGCAAATGAAGGGAAATAACCTAAATGTGCCTCCGCAGGGGATCAGATGAAGACCTTATGGTTCTGCTCAGTGGAACCCTATGCAGGCACAAAAATACAAAGGAGACGACTGATCAACAGGTCCTCCAAAGAGGCTTAAACACCCACCAAAGTGCAGAGCATCGTGATTAATGCCACCCTGTGCATAAAGAAGTTGGGCGTGTTGGCCTTTCCCAGCATATGATTATCTCCAGAAGACAGCCTGGGCAGCAAGCCCTCAGAGAAGGATGGGTCCGGAGAGGGGACCGGAAGACAGCCACTGCACACCTGAATCCATTTGCCTGAAGCTCAATTCCTAGACTTTTAAATTACGTGCGTGGATGCACTTCCTTTCTCTCTTAAACCGGACTGACTTCGCGTCTGTCACTTGCCATCACGGAGCCCGTCACACAAGCACCTGGCATGCCCAGGGGTCCCCTTCATCACTCTGTTCAAGGGGATGGGCCTCGCGCTAGCATGCTGGCTGAACTGACAATTCCTAAGACAAACTACGCGCTCTGGCCACCCCATCACACCGGTGGCCCCAGCAGACGGTGCCTGGAATAATGCTCCGTCGTCTCAGATTCACTGGCCACAATCAGCCCCCTTTTACCTGGTGTCTGGAAATTGAGTGCCACCATCTGGGAGCCACACAGCCAGAGGCGGAAGGGGTCGTAGTTGGAGGAGTCCACCCGCTGTCCCTTGGGGTAAATGCGGGTCAGGCCCTTTTGATTGTATTTCAAGAGATCGTTGGGTTTCTGTCTGACGATGCTGTCAGCCTTTGTCTCCACGAAGGAGCGGATTTCTCGGAAGTCGGGGTTTTCTGCACAAAGAGAGGGAGTCGCGTTTATTCTGTGTCTCGCACATTTTCTTAACGCCTAATGTACTGGCGGGACGTGCAGGTCGTGAAATGAAACCAGGAATCTCTCCCGGATGAGACATTCAAGTGGTTATGATGATACTGCCATAATTGGTTCTGCTGTGGGCTTTCCCCTCCGGGGCCGGGGGGGGTGGGGTGGGGGCGCTCCCAGATATTAAGAGGGAGCCCAGTGTTCCCACAGCCTTTTAGTCTAGGATTATTGTAATTTACTTTTTGTTTAGAACTACCAGCAGCCTTGTACAAGAAACCACAAAAGCGGTGCAGTTACAGAAAGGGGTGGGGGAAATGGGATCCGCAGGGAGGAGGAGATCTGAGGAGTGGAAGGTGCGGATCTGTTCCTCATCAAAGGTGTTGCAGGCACAAGATGAGTGAACCCAGCATCTTGGTGGAGGGAGAATCGAATGCCAGCAGGAAGGGATGTGACAGGAGAGGGGATGCCTGCGTGGGTGAGGGAACAGTGAATGGGAGGAGACTTGTGGGAAAACGCAAACAATCCTTTGCTTGGATGAAGCTCTGCTGCTTCACATCCAGCTGTGGTAGGACAGCTCTTAACACGCTGAGCGTGGCCGCGTCTGGTTCAGAGCTATGCCATCTTTCCCTGCGTGTGGAGGTACCCAGGGACCAGCCTCCCAGTGACCATTAACGCTGAGGTTTAGTACTGCTTCTCTGGTCCTCTGCCTTGGAATTACAGATTCTGGAGATCAGAGACAGGAGTTGCTCAAAAGGAGGAAGAAAATATGAACAGGACCATTATTAGATGAAAGAACTTGCTACTTTGGAGGATTTGGTAGGAGATCCATTTTTGCATCCTTCTGCAGCAGGCCAAATAATGGCCCCCAGGGATATCTAGGTCCTGGTCTCTGGAACCTGTGACTGTGTTCCTTATATAGGAAAGGGACTTTGCAGATTGATTAAATTGAAGGGCTTGAAAGGGGGAGATTATCTGGCCCTAAATGAAACCACAAAATCCTTATAACTGAGAGGTAGAGGGGGATTTGACTACGTAGAAGAGAAGGCAATATGACCACAAAGGTAGAGACTGGAGTGATATGGCCACAAGCCAAGGAATGCCAGCAACCATCAGAGGTGCAAGAGGCAAGGAACAGATCCTCCTCTGGAGGGAGTGGGGCCCTGCTGACACCTTGATTTCAGCTCAGTGATACTGATTTTAGACCTCGGCCTCCACGACGGTGAGAGAATAAATACGTGTTGTTTCAGCCACCAAGTTCTTAGTAACTTGTTACAGCAGCAGAAAAACTAATCCACCCTTTAAGAGGGTTTGCCTTCTGAAGATACCAGAAGGGCCTGTTTCACCAGCATCCTCGCCCTGAGGACAGACTGAAGGGGAGGTTCCCACTTAGCACAGTTAAGACGAGTAGGAACAGTTTTCACAATGCCAGACTCAAATGGAATCAAGAGTTTCCCCCGAGGTTGGGGGGGCAGAGTGATGGGAGACGGTACCTAGGTTGTCCTTGGTCTTGCTGGTTGGTTTGCAGTAGACGACCAGGTCCGAGAGCTCGATGGCGATGGACTGGTTCTTCTCCCAGTACTTCATGTTGTTCTCCTGTGTGGAGCCAATCTCAAGTTTCAGCCCTCAAGCCGGCACCTGCGAAATCCCATCCTCCCAGCACCTGGCAGGTGTCTTCCTCCTCTGGGTCCCCTCTTCTCTTTGGCCCTCACACACGCTCACATCTTAAATGTGGTGGAAAGTTCTCCTCTCCCCTGCCCGTCCTCTTACTTTGGAAATTCTCCACCAAGCTGTCTCCACCCAGGATCGCTGTCTAGCTCAGTCTCTGACCACAACTCTCGAGAATACAGGGGAACGAGGGCTCTTCTTTGTCACCACCCCTCTCTCAACCCTCTGCTCTTGGCGCGCTGCCCTATCCCTCCTCCCGAAACCACGCTGTGACAGTTCATCAGATTCTAGTTCTCAAGCCCAGGACCGCTCTAGGCCATGGCCTCCCTGTGCTCACTCGCTGTCCTCTGCACCCCACCTCCCTGCAACGTGCACCTCTCTGTGCAGAGGACTCTCCATGGCCCGGGCCACACACCAAGGACTTGGGAGCCACTCGCCCTCAGAGGACCCACGGTCAAATCCATCTCCAGGTAAGGATGGGCTCTCACTCCACTCCAAACCAGACAACCCTCTCTGGCCTCACCAACTTCTGACCCATCCCCCATTGGCCAAGCGGGGGGAACCCTAGAGAGAATATCATTCACAGATGATAACATTCACCATCCGGGAGGTTGCTTAGCTTCAGGCAGTGCACACTAAGTGCTTGATGGATACTATACCTAAGCCCACACGTCCCTGAGAGGTACAGTTTATCTCCACTCTTCCACGACATTACAGCACACACAGAGGTTGAGTAGCTTACCCCGGGCTCCACAGCAGGCCGAGACCAGACGCTTAAGCAATCGGCCTCACCTGTGTTACCCCTCTGCTTCGCCCCCTCTCCACCCTCAGCCACCAGGTACGGGAGGAGGCCTGTGTGAAAGGCCGCCAGGTTCACATCCCAGGTCCCTCTGAAGCACAGCGACGACGTCCTGGCCCCTCATCCTGCCGCCCCCATCCTCCTCCCTCCTCTGCAGGTCCGTCGGATTCTGGACGCCACCCAGATCACTCCTTCCCCAGGACGCCTTCCTGGGTAACTCCATCCAGGCCTGGGAAAGAGATGCTGCGTCCCTCAAGCCTTCCAGAATGCCCACTGCCTCACCCGGTCTTGGCCTTGCACTGTCTCTCGTCCGACTATCTATGTTGGCGCCTTTCAACACTAGTGTCCAGACCAGTGTCCACACTGAGACACGTCCCTTGGGAGCAGGACCCTGCAGGGGGTGAGTCTTCTGGTGACAGGTGGTGATTTGGTGACAGGAGCATCACAGTGGTTACAACCGTGGGGACTGGACTCAGAGGCGGGTTTGAAAGCTGGCCCGATTTGCTGGCTCTGCCGACGGCACAAGTCACCTAGCCTCTCTGTGCCTCAGTTTCCTCAACTGTACGATGAGGCTAACTTGAATACCTAACCTCCTGGAGCTATTGAGAGAATTAAAGAAGGAGGCCTCTGCCCTCGCCGATCACGTGGCAAACAAGGGGTGCGACACGGATTGCCCCAGAAATGCCTTTCCGGGCCAAGGACAAGAGCATCCACTTTTTAAACAAGCAGGCGCGGGCACCCGATTTCTTCTGTAAGAATGCCTCCAATTCATGACTGCTGACAAAGATCCTGGGGCCCAAGTGGACCCTGGCAGTGACCAGCAAACGAGCTTTTTACATGAGCTCCGGCAGCAGCCACATCACCAGGGAAGATCAGAACGTGAAATCTGCCCTAGTTCGTCGAAGCACACCCAGCTTTCACCAGCCCTTCCCCACACTCCCTGAATGTTCCTGGGCACAAGGCAAGCTGTAGCAGCAAGGCTCCAAGGGCTGGTGTGGGTGGGACGGGCACGGAGCAAGAGACGAAGAAGGTGTCAGCCAGATCGTCTATGGCCAGATGCCGTCAGGGAGACTGAAGTGTTGTCTAAGCTCAAACCTCAGGTGTTCTTTCCTAATCCTTGTGTCAGTCTGGCTTTGTCCTCTTAGCACACAATTTTCCCCGCAGGTTATTTGGGGAGAGGAAACCCTAGCAACAACACAGCTCACTTCTCACGACAGTACGCCCGCCTGAAGTAAGGGTGGGTTGAGCCAAGCCACAGCTGTGTCCGCGTGTGGACCTCTGGCCTCACCAAGCACAGAGCCATGAAGGGTTATGGGGCATCACTTTTTTTCTCAACCTCAGCAGAGAACAGTATCAGTTCACGATGAAATACCAGTTGCTACTGCAAAATTGTAGAACAGTTACTCTCCAGACCCACAGACTTTGCCCATAGGCCATCTCAGAGTTTGAAATCACAACACACTTCATTGGTCAGGCTTTGGAAACTCACTAACTAGATGAATCCTAGTGACTGGTCTTCCGCCATTTGACCGAAAGAAGCCAGAGATGATGTGAAATTACAGAGCCCTGAGCAGGTTCCTAGGGCCTCAGTGAGGAGCTCCTGGCAGTGAGCTGAGAGCACACCTCGTGTTGCTTTCCCAGTGGCCGCATGGGTCCACCCTGCTTGTTCCCACACCGGCAAGCCCTACAGCTGGTTGTGTTCAGAGTGGAACCTTTGTCAATTCTGCTGACTCCTGTTCTGTTTTTTAACACTCGTATGAAATGTGATAAGACTAAGCAGATGTAAAAGCTAGTTAAAAAGGAGTGTAGACCAAGGCAGAGCACAGCAGCCTTCCAGAGCTAGGCTTAGCCTCAGAAACCATCATGTGCTGGGGAATGAAGGGGACAGCCTTCAAGTGAAGTCACATCTTCCTCCATTAAGAGAAAGGGAGAGAGCCAGGAAGCACCCGGCCGAGGGTGTCGTCGCCATGCCCCTTCCCTCCGAGCCCCACCCTCAGATGGGGCGTGAGCGCCTGAGAATAAAGTGGCTAAAGGCTTCCTCCTCACTGGTGTTTTTCTCCGTTCTCAGCTACACGGGCCGAGAATCCCAAGTACTGGAATATGCTCAGGACAGTCACATGCTCGCAAACGGTGCCGTGCAGATCATGACGACAACCACTCAGCCGACAATGAAAACACGTAGAAGAAGACAGGAGGAAACTACCTCTCAGAGGAACCCCAGGACAGTGGCAACCCCCTGGGCCTCGGAGCCCTACTGCATTGGAGGCACCGAGGGCAGATGAGATGGCCCCATGGGGGAAGGTGGGAACAGCCTTGTTGGCCACAAGCGCGTGGTTCATCCCAAGTGACTGATGTGATGATGTGACAGGTCTTGCGAAGGTTAAGGACCCGTATGTAGGGCCTCTGACTAGATTCTGGGATGGGGGAAAGACGGCAGGCCCTGCCAGGGAGGGTGCCCATCTGAACAGCTCCCGGCACAGAGTCTTCGAAAGAAGAGGACTTTACTCCAGGGTGTCGAAAGGATGAGTCAGGGGGCCACAGACTGGCCAAGCTGCGAAGTCCCCCACAGGGGGAAGAAAAAATCAAGCCAAGTACACTGGAGAAGGGAGACTCATCAATTATAACCCGAGGTCAGAGGGATCCAGGAGGTCCTGAGAAAGCCTTAAAGTCAGTCCTAGAAGCAACTGGGTACATGGGAAACCCTAGAACTTCTTCCCAGCTCCGTGGCCACAAGAAAGAGCAGACAGCACCTTGCTCCATCATCCAAGACACAGCAACACTTCCCCATGTCCTCCTGGCATGAAGACAACGTGATGATTAAATCCTGTGGTGACCTGAGCCCTTGCCGTGTGTCAGGTTCTGGGCCAGCACTTTCTATGCATCATCTCCTTTCATCTTGTGAGTTAGGTATCTGGCTCCTCATTTTACTGACAAGGAAACTGAGGCCCAGAGAGATGTGGTTACCTGCTCAGGGTCCAACCCTGCCAAGATGCAAACTCCAGTTGGCTTAATTCTAAATCTCCTGTTCTTACCTAGAACCTCGCCCTTTTCAAAAGACCTCCAGACAAACCCTAATGCTCCGTTGAGGATAAACCCTCAAAAGCTCATTCCCATCAAGACTGGAAGTTCCCCCCACAAGGATACAAACTTCTGGAAGGAAAGGGCTGTGTCTTGTCGATTACAGTATTCCCAGGGCCCTTTCCAGTCCAGTCCAGAGACGTGAGCTCAGTGAACGTGTGCCGCAAGGATCCAGGCTGCTTCGAACAGTATTTAGAAACAAGAAAACTTTCCAAATGAGGAAGGCAAAACTTTCTTGTTAGGACACACAGGACCCGACAGGCCCCAAACATCAAGGGACACTGCACACACCGTGAGCCTTCAAAGGTTCAAACCAGACCCAGCTCCGCAGGTGGACCTCCAGTACCCATTTCCTCTCCGCGGTGCTCCTGTCGTCTGAACATCCCCCCTCTAACCCCCGAACTCTGTGGGGCCGCTGGGCCTGCTCCTCCGGCAGCCCAGACCCACCCCACCTCAGCAGAGTACCACAAGCCTGAGAATATCAGGCCCACCTGAGCCCAGGAAAGCAAAAGGCTGACCTTGGTGTCGATCTTCCAGGTGATCTCCCGGATGCTCTGGAACCACTCAAACAGCTCCTCCACCTTGTCTGTGGCAAACTCCACCGGAGGGTCACCCTGCTTCTTGGGCTCCAAGATAAAGACGAAAGGCTTCTGGTTCTTCCCCTGTGGGGCCTTTACTTTAGGAAAGGATAACAAAAGGCCTGATCAGCATGTTAGAAAGCCAACGAAGACCAGATTTCCACTTCCCCAGGCCACTTCTCTTATGACCCCAACCCAACCATCACTGTCAAAGCACCGACCGGGACATCTACCTTGTATCAGGTAGCGGTCCACGTCTTAATGCGCAGTTCCTGTCAATGTGACCTTATTTGGAAATGGGGTCTGTGCAGATGTACGGAAGGATCTCAGGATGAGATCGTCCCTGCATTTTGGGTAGACCCTACATCTAGGAACCAGTGTCCTTCATCAGAGAAAGGAGAGGGAATTTGAGGCAGAGACCCAGGGGCGTTAGTTGGCCATTGAAGATGGAGGCAGAGGCTGCAGTGATCAGCTCAAGCCACGGACCGCCAGCAGCCATGAGCAGCTAGGCATGGAATAGGTTCTCTCTACAGGGAAAGCATTTTCTGGAAAGAGAAAATGAAGGCTACGAGAGGAGGAATTATCGGCCACATGATATCATCAACGAAGATCTCTGGGCTCACACGTGCCAGGCACTGCTCTGTATCTTCTTTAAGTCTAATCACAGCTTTTTGGGGTGCTACTCTTGTTCTGCCCATTTCACAGGAGGGGAAACAGAGACTTGTTGAGGCAGAGTAACCCACGGAAGGTCACAGAGCTGGTAGTGGCAAAGCTGGGGCTCAAGTCAGACCTGACTCCAAGCTCCCTCCTCATCAAGTTCAGCGCAGGATGATACAAAGGGTGACGGCAGGGAGGGCACGAGCCCCCAGTGCCCCAGACCCAGCTTGTCGGACAACTCGCAGTGGAAGCTCAGGCAGCTTCTGTGGTCACTACAGGGCTTGGTTTTCTCATCTGTTAACTGGAAATGGAACCAAGAATCCTTTGCCCACCTGCCTAGGCTAGTGGACTGACGGACTACAGGGGCCACGGAGGCCGGCTATGGAAACACGGGCTGCTCAGAGAAGAAAGGCGCTCTGGCTTCTTGCCCAGAAAGTCTCTCCTCACTGCCTTCAGCTCCTTCGTCTGGAAGCTGCTATATGCTCACTTCAAAGGCCCAGGAAGCACCATACAAATTACACCCCTGCCACCATGAGGCTGTGGGCTCCCTCCTGCACCAGACTCTGAGGGGGAGGCCAGGTTTCCTGACGCCCAGCTGAGCTGCCAGGAAGCTGCAGCTCTGAGAGGGGAAATGACAGGCCCAGGGTCTCGCAGCAACTGAGAGGCAGAGCTGGGCTAAGAACCAGACACCCCCAACTCTGTGCTCCACTGCAGCCCAGCCAACGTCTCAGCTCCTCCTAGAAAAGCATGGGAGACCCAGGCAGACCCCTGCAATGAGGACAATGATGTTGGGAATAACAACAGCCACCATTAGTCCAGCACTTAATATATACCCACCAGGGTATATAATAACACCAGATTATAGCGCTTTACGGATATTAACAGCATAGCAATCAAGATGTAAGATGACAGTCATTGACCAGCTTGGCCCAATACTCAGCTTCAGCAACCAAGTCAAAGCTAGAAGGACCCAGGACAGCTGACCCCCTGTCTGGGCGGTCCTGAGGCCAGGCTGGGGGGAGATTTGGGTGGAAATCTGGGCTGAGACCATGTGTGCACATACCAACATTATAGGTGTTGAGATCCAGTATTCCTCTGCAAAGAGACCCTAAGGGATTGTCTTCAATAATCTGTGAAGAAACAAGACATAACTCACGCTCGTCTTAAAGGGAATAATGAAAAGATACCGGTTTCCAAAGTATACCGTTTAGCAGAGGCACTGCCTCTGGAACTGTTTAAAATGCACTTTCATCACAGGCTACGTCCACGGGGGGAGAGCTAAATAACGAAGCATGTTGCTGGTGGGGACCCAGCAGCGAGCAGGTGCTGGCAGGTTCAGCGTTTCATTTTCCAATCTGTAAAAAGGCGCCTTGTGAATTCCAGAGCAGGTTTCGAAGCATTTCCGTGGATCTGGTTTCAGAAACACCCTAGACCCTTTCTTCTGACATTATCAGGAAATGGGACTGGCCTCCTTTCCAAGCCCAGCTCAAGAACCTTCTGTGGCTCCCTGTGTCCTATGGGAGCAACACCTAAGCTCTGCAGTCTCGCCTCAAGGCTTTCCGGGCCCTGCTCAGTCTTCCAGCTCTTCCTCTCGCGCGCGGCACATTTGAACCATCCCAGGGGTCAGGTGAGGTGGGGAGTTTCCTGGTCTCGGGAAAGCTGGAAGAACTGTGTATCTGCCCATCACATGTACTACCCCACCCCTCCCCCAGGCTAACGCCGACTGTGCGGGTAAAGGGCAATGCGGGATGGACACAGCTGGGGAGGGGTGTGTGGGGGGGCGTTCACGTCTCTGCCTCAGGCCGAGCGCAATGAACAAAACTGTGTTTCCACTACCACACCTTTGCTTAGGCTGTACCTCCCACCTGCAGTTCCCTTCTGCTGGTCTCTGGCTGCTGAACTCTAACTTGACTTTTAACACTCAAAGTCCTCTTCCTCCATGCAGCCTTCCTAAAGTGCCCCGAGTCCCTCAGAAGAAAGTCTTAAGATTCCAGCCTTGGAGCACTGCTGTCGCACTGAAAGTAGCTGCTCTTCGAGCCTTCTGAGCAAGAGGCAGCGGGGAACAGAAACCAGGTTTGCAATGTCACCAGGAGGGCCTCGACGCACCTTTCCCTTGGGCCGGCCTGCTTACACCAAGCACCTTCTGAATGTCAGGCTGGCCAAACGAAATGTTTCATTCGCAAGCCGCTTGGCCGTGGCCGTTTTCACTGCGGAGGGAATTCTGCATATGCAAAGCCTTCCAGCCCAGCGCAGCAGCCTGATTTAAACCTGTCTGTCTTGTCACAGTGACCGTCACCCACAACTCGGGGGACAGTCCCAATTTCCCCGTCACTCTGCTGTCCCTGTTCGGGAGCTCCTTGGGGAACACAGGACAACGCGTACAAAACGTGGAGCTGGCTCAGTGGACCCCCCAGAATAGGATCGGTGGGTCCCGCCCTGGGATGAACGATGGAGACTCACCTGCTTTTCCAGGTCCTCCCCGTCAGCTGTTGAAATGTCTTCAACGTAATTGGACGGGAAGTACTGCTGGATTCTGGTTCCGTAGTCTCCTTTCCACCTATATGGAAACACAGAGGGGATCAGAGGGCCTTGGCCGAGCAATCATCACCGCTCACTAGCTCCCAGCCGATGGGGGAGGGGGAAGGGGGCAAGTGACTGAGTGGCCGGAAGAGGGGGTCGTTATCTGTGACAGCGGAGCCTATCAAAGGGATCCTCTGCTTTTTTTTTTTTTAATCAGCAGTGAGTGCTGGAGGTCACGTCCTTCCCTTACCATGATCCTAGTGTTTGGTCAAAGCCACCAAAAGTCAAAAGTTTCAGTGCTTTAAGTGGACATCAGACGCCGTACAAGACGAAAGCTCAGCTCTAGCGGAGGCCCAGCCCCCTTTCAGGGAGGGCTGTGAATTTAGAGACGGGTGGGATAAGGAAGGTTCTGGAGCCAGACGGCCTGGAATCAAACCCAGTTCCACCATCAGCTACGAGGTGTCTGTGCCTCAGACCCTCCATCTGTACGTGGGGATCATCCCAGTGCCTCCCTCAGAGGGTTTTATTGGGACTATATGAGTTAACATACACTACAAGCTTTGAGTAGCACCTAGTACATATTAAGCGACCAACAGTGTTGGTTCTTGTTACTCAGCTAAAATCGTGCCCCCCACCCCCGACCTTCCCATCTCTGTAGCAACACTAATAACACCAGACATAATCAACTTTTGTACGTGTCTTGATTCAACCAAACTGGCGGCACCTCCAAGATGTGCCCCCAGGTCCGGTGCCTGGACATGCAGGGCTCCTCCTCCAACCCCTCTTGTGGGCCACTTTCTGCAGCCCAGGGGGCTCCTTCCAGAATGCACCTCTGACCCCACCATACCAATAGCTCCTGAGGCCTTCAAAATTAAGCCTAGACTGTTCAGCCTGGCGATCAGAGCCTGGAACGCTATAGCCCCAGGGGCTCCTGGACCCCGACTCCTACCTCTCTGTTACTTGAACCTGATATTCATTCCAGACCACCTGTGGCCACCTCCCCATGTGGCCCTGCCATGCTATCTAACTTCTATGCCTTGGTCCATGCCCTTTATAGCCAGCTTGCTCCTAACCATTTAAGACTCAGCTGGGGCCTTCCTCTTCCAAGAAGCCTTCCCTGACTGCCACCTAGGCTGAGTGCTCTTCCTCTGTGCTCCTTGGCATCTGTTCCCACAGCCGTCAAACCAGTCCGCGCCTTATATTTAACTTAACAGTTATACATCGGTCTTCCCCTCGACGTGAGACCTTTCTCGGTCTTAATCAAATCTATCCTCGGGGGCGCTTAACAAATGTTTGTTAACCTGAACAAGCAGAGAGGACTGACTGTCCCACGACCTGGTGGAAACACAGAATTGCCAGTTGTGAGCCTCTTTCACACTCTTTTCACCTTCATTTCTCCAGACCCATCTCCAGCAAAGTCTGGCTGTATTCAGGGCGACTGTATGGACCATTTGCCCAGAACTGAATGGTTTATACCTGTGGTCCAGATGTAGTGTCAACACTGCATTCCCTCCACTCTCGAATGCATCCTGGTTTGAACCACAATTATTTGGTCCTCTAGTATGGGAGGATGCAAAAAAATGTGGACTGAGGCAGACATCCCACTAGGTGGCAATACTGTCACCAGGGAGAGAATAAGAAATGAGGGGACCTCAGCTGGGCATAAGGTCTACCCTCAGTCCCTCACTAAAGGCACTTACTCCAGTCTCTTAACTCATCTTGAGACAAGATCTCTGGGGATCCAGGTAAGAAGTGGGTTGGAAAGAGGGGGTTCTCCAAATTAAAAAAACAAAAAGAAAGTCTGAACACCTCTGGATCTAGCACATGAGTAAGGAAAAAGTGTGGCCTCTTGAGTCAGAAGACCTGG
Organism: Leucopleurus acutus; assembly: GCF_964270905.1. Taxonomy (NCBI): domain Eukaryota; kingdom Metazoa; phylum Chordata; class Mammalia; order Artiodactyla; family Delphinidae; genus Leucopleurus; species Leucopleurus acutus. Next base: position 6,753,724 of record NC_139162.1, read on the forward strand.
CTTCAAATCTCAGGCTGCTGTGTGTCCCTGGACAAGTTACTGCACACTTCTCTGTGCTTCAGTGTCCTCGTCTGTAAAATGCAGGTAAGAACAGAACCAACCTTCTAGGATCACTGTGTGCATTAAATGAATTATTTCAAATGAAGTGCTTAAGACAGGGCTTGACAATGCTCCATTCAGGCTGCTGTTCAGATTTCTAAGTCAGGTCCAGCTATCTTGCAGGAGGAAGAGGTGCCAATTTTGTGAGGTGCTTGAGTCTCTGCAAGTGTTCACGGTTATGAACAAGTCCTTATGGCTCTAAAGTAGGAATCATCCCAGGAACCCACTTGCCTAGGGACCTATGGATGGGCAGAGACTTCTTATTCCCAGGTGAAAAAGGAGAAGAGAGAACTCAACCCTCAAACACCCAGGTGCCTTTGGCCTAAAAATGTACCTCTTCAGTCCAGGATGGGGCCATCGCATAGGGCACGGGACTAAGCAAATAGCACAAGAATTTGAATTTAAAATAATGCACAGGCTTGTGCTGTTTAGTAGCTGGACCTTGGAAAGCTTCATTCACTGCGTCTATAAGTGGGGATAATCATAGTCCTAACTCTGCAGGGTTGTAACAAGGATTTGGTTACTGTATGAAAGCAGTCAGCATAGTGCTTGGCACACAGTAAGACCTCAAGAAATAGCAGCTGCTGTTATAATTAAAATAATACATAATAAGATGTAATGATATGATAAAGGACATGAGAATTGTTCTTGTTATTTATCCACTTTTCTGAATACAGCATGCATCAGTCACCTGCCTACAGAAAGTACAACAGGTCAAAGCCAGCCCAGAACAGCAGATAAAGGGGTCAGAGCTCCCCTCAGCCTTACCAGCCCCCAGGCTCCTTGGAGACATTGTGGATGAGGGCGCCACGGCAGAAGCTCAGCTCATCGTTTTGCTTGGCTTTGTAGTCATACAGAGCTTTCACGGTTCTCTGAGGCTTTCAGGGAAAACAAGAGGGTAAAGGTCAGGCCGGGCAACAAGAGCAGAAGGAGGCGGCTGCATTTTCTGGCACATTTGGTTCCTCTCAAAAGAGAGGGAGGCTTTAGTCCAAGGTTACCGCGCCATCTGCTGGTGAAGGGCTGGCATTGCCACGGAGCCACGGCCCCCAGGACGTATACCAGGGAGTGGGGATGGGGACTGGCCTAAGTCAGAGCCTAGGGCACCTCAGAATGAGCCAGTATTGCTCGATTTCCTCAACAAGGAAAGGACATGCCTTTCACATTAAGCCACAACCTCCTCCTCTGAAGTCCTCAGTGCCTGTGCTCCCGGAAGTCCATCCTCCCGGAAGTTCAAGCTGAACACCGTTTCTGGACATCCCCAAGTCTCACCAGCATTTTCACCTAGGCCAGTGATCCCCTAACTAGGCTCCTGAAGGATGCTGACATTTTGCAAGAGTAACTGAGGTGCTCCTCCGTGAAATTCACCAAAAGGAGGTCTCTGCACTGGCAGAAACAAGACAGAACTTAGGACAAAATTTCTCTTCAGTGAACTTGCTTTAATGCCGGCTGCTTGGCAAGCATAAATCAATGACAAAATGAACACCCACACACACAGCAAGCAAACACTAACAGGAAAACCTCAGAAACAACCAGCCTGTTTAGATCAGCAGCCGCCCCTCCCCCAACCCAAGGAAATGGGGATGGGGGTTTTATAAGGAATCCATAAAACTGCTCCTCAGAGCATGGGCTATGGAGTCAGACACGTGGGTTAAAATCCTTGGTTTGCCCCTTCCTTGCCAGCTATATCATCTTGAGGCGCTCTCAGCCTCAGTTTCCCCATCTGTGAAACAGGAATTAAAACTTTACATACTTCACAGGGTCACTGAGACTATTAAATGAGATAATGCACGAAAGGATAAAAATGACAAGAGCTAGCATTTCTTAGTCAAAGCCCTGTTCTAGGCCTTTTATCTATAGTATCTCCTTAATCCTCACAACAACCCTCACAGGTAGGTAAGCAGTAGGAGTATATCCTGTTTTACAGATGAGGAAGTAGAGGTACACAGAGGTACACAAAGAAGTATCCTTGCCCAAAGTCAACCAACGGGTAAGTGACTGAGCAGAGAAAGAACCCATTAATATGAGTTACTGCCATAGTTCGTGATGTTCCATAAGAAGCAATGTGGGTTTTATGAACTTTGCCACAGGAACCTCCCACCAGAGCTTTCGCCCTTGACTCGCCCACCTGCAAACAGTGCAGGCTCTACCTGTGCATCCTGCTTCAAGGGCAGACTTAAGGACCAGAGCCACATCTTACCCCATGAAATCCTACACGTCACTGCCAGACTCCAAGGCCACAAGGAAGGTATAGCCAGTGGCGGGGGGCGGGGGGCGTATAACAGCTTCCAAAGGAGCAAGTCTCCAGCCTGACAGATGGCAGGAGAGGTCCTCATGGCAGGTCCCTCATGAACTAGAGAAATGAACCACCACTGGATGACCAAGCGGGCGTGTGGCACAGCAAACTGGCTAAGAGTGCACTCCTGGGAGCACCCAAATCCCAGCTCCACACCTTCCTCAGCAATTATTCAACCTCTGTGTACCTCAGTTTCCTCATCTGTACAACGGGCACAAAAATGGTACCTAATGCCTGGGGCTGTTATGAGGAATAATGAGCCAGCATGTGCTTGGAACAATGCCCGCTATGTGGTCATCAGTATGTGTTAGCTGTTATTACTGATCTAATCACTCCAGTTCTAAGAGCTCATGTAAAGGACATAAAGCAAAAGATACAGAGCCTCACAGGTGAGCAAGTTCAGTTTAGTGTTAATGAGAAGAGCACAGCCTAGAAACAACCCAAATGGCCACTGACGGGGACACAGCCAAATGGGCACAGTTACCCAGAATATTCTACAGCATAAAACACACTCTCTTTTTAAGTTAAAATTCCAGTCCATGTACTTCATCTAAATTGCTTGGCTTACCAGGTTAAACAAAAATGGTCATTAAGTAGCTTAGCAGTGGAGAAACTCAACCTGTGGCCAAGCAGCAGGTGTACAAAGCAGAATAAAAATGGCAGGTGCTGGTGGTGGTGATGCTAAAATACACCTCCACGCGGACAAAGACGAGAAGGGACGGATCCCCCAGAGACGCAGACAGCTACTGCACTGGGATGGTGAGACCAGGGCTGGTTCTTTTTCTTGCTTTCAAAGTGTTTTCTTTAATTGTTACATCATTTTTTCAGTCACAGTAATAATAATTTTATTTTGAAGCACTCACCATGGTCTGGCAGCTTGCGATCAAATTCTGCATATAATCATGTCTTACTTGGCTCACTGAGTGTAGGAAGACTTTCTCTACAACTTGGTTTAGTTGCCAGGATTTTATAATGGGGAGATTTCACCTCAAACATCCAGATTACTGGGTTGTCTCGAGAAATCAGGAGACCCAGCCTGATCTCTGGAAAGGCAGCCATCGACTCCCAACGGGGGGGCAGCTGCCCTTGAGATGGGCTGTGTGTCCCCAGTTTACCGTGGCCTCCACCAAACCCTGACACCTGGCTGACATGAGGCCATGTCATTCTCATAACCAAAGCATCTGTCACCTCTAATAAAAGTTTTTGCTATTTAGCCAAGTCCCCTAATGCCTTTCACACCCAGTTCCATTCACCCACAACTTTTCAAGACTTCACTTCTTGCTGAAAGGGATTTGCATTGGCCAAGGATTACAAGTTTAAACAAATTTCTCTCTGGATTTCTACAGAGCCCACCACAGCAGGGCCCCTTCCTAAGTGAGAACTGTACACTAATCGTGTACCAGACAGCCCCCCAAACAGAAAATTCGCCGCAGGCTCAAACTGAATTTGAGATGAAACCAGGAGCTGCAGGCTAACAGTAAAAATCCAGGCCCACCTGCATGAAATTACAGAGCAGCTGGGGTGGGAATGTGAGATACCGTTGGCACTGCAAAGAGGTCACTGAACCAAATGAATTTATGAACACCACAGGCTCAGTCACTTAGCAAGAAACATGTGAAAGACTTTTAATTAGAAGCTGTGTGGCCCAGAGGTGGTTCATCAAACTTCAGAATTTTAGCAAAACACAGTCGCGTTTGGATGGAATTCTATTAACCTCTTCCCTGAAACTAGATGTCGTGTTGTCAATCATCAGTTTCTTCTCAAAAAAAACATTTTGGGGGGCCAAGTTTTCCAAGATGCTCCCTTACCCTCTTTTAACTTGGGGGTGGGCCCCATGTCAATCTAGTGACTAAGGAATAGCGTGAATTGGAAGTTCGGCACTGTACCATGGAAGGACTGATTTCACTGGGATCCACGTACATCCTGCTGACATCATAGAGGGAGTTTATATCTCTTTCCTGAAAAAGAAGAGAGAAAAATAAATGGAGCCATCCAAGCTCCCGGGACAGCCCTTCCTTAGAACAAGGATGCTACACACCTTTGTGGTTTCCTGCTCTCTCGGAGAAGAGCTGAAACCTCATCGTTTACTCACCTTGCGGGTGGAGACAGTAAAAAGCTATTAAGAAGTTCCCCAAAACTTGGAAATTTTACCCCAAAATGAGAGCGGCCCCCATGTGGGCCTACATTGTGCCAGGCACTGTGCTCCTATGTAAGAAACAAACACACACCCTGAGATCCAGTGGCGTGCTGGAGCGAGCTCACCGCTCTTCCTGACCGCCACTCAACGTCACCAGCTTGACGCTGGCCACCGTGGGAGTATTTACACCACAGAAATTGGCAGATGCCACAAACCAGGGCTTTGTTTCACAGAGAGGTGGGTAAACCTCCACCAGCACACACTGAAGATCCCTCCTGCCCTTCGTCTGCCTCTCTCACTGGCCTTTAGCCCCACCAGCCACATTCCCGTCTCGTGCACGCCTGCTCCCCCACCCCCGGAACTGGCCTCTGCACAGCTTCCCGGCCAGTCTGCTCCCTGGGCTCCCTTCTCACCCTCTGCAGGAGGCCTGCTCCCACCTCTGTGGCCCCAGTCTAACGAAGTGCCCCATCCCTTAGCACACCATCCTGTTTTCTCTTCTTCGTTGTAACTCACCCTGCCCGGTGCGTGTGTGTCACCCAGCTCCCTTTTCTACAGCCCAAATTTCCCAGCGGCCGATGGTGTTCCACCATACTCCCAGTATCTAGAACAGTTCCTGGCACATGGTTGGTGCACAGTAAATCTCTTTTCAATAAGTTAATGACTCTATCTGATAGGAGCTGAGACATGGTAATCAGATCGGCTGTCTTCTCTGCTCAGAACCCTCCCAACGGCTCAGAATAAAAGCCCGTGTCTCACAGTGGCCCTACACCACGCAGTTCTATCCTTATTTAGTTCTGCCCCCGCCCTGGCTCACTCATCAGCCACAGCAGCTTCCTTTCTGTGCCTTCAGGCACGCTCTCACCTCAGGACCTTTGCACTGACTGTTCTTTCTTCTTCCTCATAGCTGCGGGCTCCCTCCTCCACCTCCTGTGTCTGCCCACATGTCTCCTTGTCAGCGAGATCTTCCCGGGCACCCTTGAGAAGTGCAGCCCCTTCCCCATCGCTCTATCCACTTATCCACCTGCTCAGTGTGTTTTTCTCCATAGCACTTATCACCCACCAGCTGATACATGCTCTGTATATTTTTTAAAATTTCATTTGTTGTCTGTCTCCCCTACACTAGACTGTAAGAGCCCAAGGGCAGGGTCTTTGTCCACGCTGTTGGACGTAGAGCCGTGTGGGACACACGTAAGTGCTCAAGAAAGGTTTGCTGAATGAACAAACAGATGAATCGTAACCTCAGACAAGATATTCCACCCAATCTCGAGTGAGTCAACCACCTACCATATTGTAGCGCTCCAGGAGCTCGGGGGTCACGGGGTAGCGCAGTTTCATCTTCCGGTAGAGTGCGTGCTTCTCGTAGTAGCTGACCAGCTCCACGAGGCTCTCGAAGTAGGCGGAGGTGCCCAGCACGAAGTGCCGGCCGTCCCGGTTGATGCGACAGTGCTTCACCTTGCCCCTGGCCCTGGGGGGAGACCACATGGTGCTGACATCCTGGCAGCCAGATGGTGGCCATATAAGCCCACCAATTAGAAACAACCTAGTCATCCAACCTAGGGGACCAAATAAATGAAGAGCACACAGCCCTCCCATGGAATACAATGATGTAGGTCTTTGCAAAACAGATACAGAAGAACCGGTACCTCAGAAGAAACACTTCAGAGTGAGCTATAGCTCAGCTATAGCTCCTCTGGCCCTTCCCTTCCTCCCCAACTATAGGACTTGACTACAGAACACCCCAGTGTCCAGATCAGGGCCAGGAAACTATGGCCCACAGATTAAATCCACCCCCCTCTCCTGTTTTTGTAAATAAAGTTTTATTGACGCACAGCCATGTTCATCTGTTTATGTACTGCCTGTGGCTGCTTTCACTCTGCAATGGCAGAGCTGAGCAGTTGCAACAGAGACCAACTGGCCTGCAAGGCCTAAAATATTTATCCTTTGATCCTTTATACAAAACATTAGCCCATCTCTACTGGAGAACTCTGGGACTTGATGCCCAAATCCTTAAATCTTATCTTTAGTGGTTCAACTAGTGCACAAATGGAATTTTTTTTTCCAAAAGGGGAAACAAATCTTTTATTTCCTCACCTATTTGAAACAAGAGGCAGAAAAAAAGCCAAAAGAAAATAGAATCCTCAGTCTTACTAGCTTTTATCAGCAAGAATAGAAATATCTGTGACAGTAAGTTTGACCCTAACTTTACAGCCAAGAGCACTTGAAAACTGCAACAGAAATAGTTACTGTGCTCAAACTACTTCTCTTAAAAATTTTGCACCTTAACAGACATTTTCCACTGTTTTAAAAAATACATCCCGTTAAGCCATTTCTTCCAAAACTCCTATTTAAAAAAAAAAAAAAAATGCTAGGAGACTACTTCTTCAGTCGCTTACGTGCAATGATATTTTATTAAATATTTATTTTAAAAAAGAAAAGAAATACTGCTGAGTAAATAAAACAAGTTGCAGAATGAAACTATAGTATGATCCTATTTGTATTTTTTTTAACGGAACAAAATACCACTAACAGAATGGCGCTATATATTTCCCACAGGTACATACATATGGGTGTAAAAGAAAATTTGTTTTTGAGTCTTGATGGAGACGCGAGTTACAAAACTGTGCTTTCTACCAAAACAAAGATTGAGATGGCAAAGACCATAGGGGGCTTTAGCTTTCACTGCAGTACCTGAATTTTTTATAAGGCTAATATACTTACGTAGTGAAAAATCAATTTTAAAACTTTATACAAAAGCTCCACAGGGCAGGGAGGCTCTGGGGTACCGAGGTTAAGAGCATCAGTCAGGTTCTGGCTCCTGCCCCAGGGAACCTCCCTGAGCCTCAGTTTCTTCATCCACACATCTGGGGATGCACAGCTTCTGTCTCAAGGTAAGTGTCAGGACTGCTGTCTGTTAGGTAACCCAGGGTAAGCCCTTTGCAAGGTGTCTGGCACCCAGAAGAAACTCAAGAAATGGATGGTTGGGAAAACATACACAGCCAAGCCAAAACTTCCCTGGGAGACAGAACAATCAAAAGGGGAGAACAGGGCTGGAGTATGAGCCTCCCGGAGTGTGTTGCTACGAGCCAGTGAACACTGACGCCTGAGGGCTTAGCTTCGCCATGAAGCCCCTCATCCCATGGAGGGGCGCCTCCCACCACTCACACCCAGAAAACAACCTCGTCTCTTTGCATGGATTTGAAAGCAGACACTTCCCTCCTGTGGAAATCTATACAGAAGGTTAGTATATGTTCCCAGGGCCTAGAACGGCGCCTGGTACAGAAGAAGTACGCCCACAGATATATGGGGGGAGGGAGGAGTGAAGAAGGGGAGTCACTTGTAAGTCCTGTGATGACACTTCTCATCCGCACCAGACCACTGGCCTCATGAGAGCAAGGGCTGGGCTGTTTTATCACTCCTGAATTTCTAGACCTGACCCAGAGCAGGGGCTTATCAAACATTTATTGATTTCTAAAAAAGAAAACCTCCAGCTCTCAGGGTGCCTCCAATCTCATGGGGAGGACAGATGTGCAAGCAGAACACGGTGGATGTATATAAGCTGAGTATCAATCTGGGAGCCCGCCGCTTCATCCATGCACTTCCAGTGACCCCAACCTCATCGCCAGCTTGAAGGTGCCCAATGAGAATCAAGTTACCGGGCTCAAGCAGGGGCCAGTGGGAGTACCTCACAGGACTCATCCTCTCTGTGGACGCTGTCCTGGCACCTCAAGGTAAAGTGAGAACAGAGCCAATGGAGTGTAACACTGAGATGCTCAGAGCTAGTCTCCTGAGGGTCACAGACGAGGCTTGTATCCGAGTGTGTTGGAGGCCAGTTTCACCTCTTGGGCATCTCAGCCCGTAGCCACTAAATCCCCACCTTTTTTCTTTCAGCCACAGAGTTTGGTTTCTGTCCCTTGCACCCAGAAGCACCCCGACTGACGACAGACTATAGCACAATGCGACCCCCAGCGTCCAGCCCAGTGCCTGGTACAGCACAGATTCAATTAAACACATTCAACTCCCATCCAGGGGTAGCAGGCACCGTAAAGAGTTGTGGGGAAAAGAGCAAAGACACCCCTCTGTTGGCGGCACAAAGCACAAAAGAGCCACGCTGGGTGGAGCTGGCACACAGTAGGTCCTCAATAAACAGCAGTGATAATGACCATCACCACCCCCAAGAAGGCAGCTCGGGGCTAATGGGGGGATGGGCGGCAGACTGGAACAGTAGCCAAGGGGGATGGGTGAGGGCAACAGGAAAGGGAGGACAGGAGTAGGCTGGCACACCAGGGCCCCGACTGTGCAGCCGGTAACCACCTTCACCACGGGGAACCGTGGGCCCAGAGCTTCCAACTCCTTCCATTTTTCATGAGAAGCAATCTGAATTTTCAGGTAAAACTTCTCCGTTTTTAACATCACCGTGCAGGCTGAGCAAAACACCCAGAGGCCCATTTTGGCCCACAAGCCTCTTGCTTAGACCTCACGGTAAAGCACGCAGGCTCTGGAGGAGGACAGGCCTGAGTCTGAAACCCTGACTCAGCCTAGGATGAGGCTGTGTGGCTTTAGACAGGTCAATTAACCTCTCTGGGCCTCCATTTCCTTACTAATAACTGGACCTACCCCTCATGGGCTACAGTGATGGCCTCGAACAGGTGAGGCCTTGAAGGCAGCCCAGTGTCCCAAACATCAGTTAGGAACTCAATATCTGGTAGCCAGCATTCTATTACCATCATCAAGAATACACAGGGAAACCCTGAAAATGGGGAGATGGAGGGAAAGTATGACGAACTGGGTCTGAACCTCCCCCACATTGCTTTTGGTAGAAATTGGAGGAATTGGGCATCTTGGGGTAGAATTAACATAGAGAACCACAGTCCTAGAAATGGTTGGTCCATACAACCACTGGCAGTGGGGTGTCAACTGTGGATGGGAGGAAACAAGATCTACAACATCACCCATCCGGGTTGCCAGGGCTGCCTGGGTTCGAATTCCAGCTCCACCACTCACAGACTGCATGTTTCAAGCAGGTTATTTAATCTCCCTGTGCCTCAGTTTCCTCCTCTGAAAAGTAGGGATCACGGTCATGCTGATCCCACAGTTGTTGGAAGATGAGATGAATTAATATAAAACACAGTGCCCCTGAGAATACAGACCAGCGCCCAGCACACTGAAAGCACACGTCAGTATAGTCTGCTCTCGCTCTTTACTATCGCCGTCGTCGTGGTTGACAGACACCCTGGGCGGAGGACACAGAGCTCAGCCTCCACCTGCAGTTCCCCCTTTGTTCTCCACACCTGCCCTTCCCAAGCCGTCTCTGCAGAGCACACAGTGGGCTCCAGCCCGTGCACCTACCTGAAGGTGATGGCGTAGGAGTCAGAACCTTCCCGCTTCCGGATCAGGAAGGCCCCATCCCGGGGAACCCTCATCAGCATGTCCTCCGCTTCTCCACGGCTCAGCCCGTCATAGTACCACCTGCAGCACAGGGCCAGGAAAATGGCCAAGGGAGAGGCCGCTGAGACTGGCAGCAGAGGAGGAAACGGTGGGTTCCCGGGATGCCTGAGACACGGCCCTGGAACCCACCACGGAAATTACACAGTGGGCCTCTGCTTCCGAAATCACCTCTGAAGACAGAAGTTTTTAAAAAGATCACCCAGACACAGTTTGGGGGAAGCGTTCATGTAGCGCGTCTGCTTGGAGCATAAGCGGATACATCAACTTACATCTTTACCCACCCCGACCCCCACCCCCGACCCAAGCAACAGAGGGTGGCACAGCCACCACAGTGTCTCAGAACAGCAGAGGCAGAGAAGATAGGGAATAGGGTATTTAGGTTGTTTTTAAAGATGTGAAATAGCACATTTTACGGCAATCCATCTGAATATGGACAAGAAAAGTAAAAAATAAAGGTGTCATAGCTACATGGCCTCCTGTGAAATGTGCATTTGAGCAGCCTTCTGCTTACAAATTACTCTTTGCTTTTCACAACTAGTCAACCCTTTGCAAGGCCTAACTGATACTCACTTTACAATTATTTTTTCGCTTTCAGACCAAAAGGAACGAGCTTGGACAGAAAACAGTAACACCGGGCCAAAATTATCTCTGAAAATCAACGCTCAAGACCTCAGGACCACGAAGATAAAGGACAAGAAAGGAAAGGAGAGGAAGAGGGAGAGCAGAGAGAAACAGGCCATAGGTAACCGGACAGCGGCCGCCCTGGGGACCTGCAAGAGACCCCGGTGGGCCCGGGTGAGGCGCCCCGTGGGAATCTGGGCCCCAGCACACCCTCCAGGCTGGTGTTTCTGATCCGTGAACGCAGTCGCGCCCCCAGAGCACAGGGCACACGTACGGCTTCGACTCGTGCGGGCTGGGGTTGGGAACTGGGTCGGTGAGCCGGAGCTCGAACTCGGCACAGCGCAGGTGCGTCTCGCTGTAGTGCTGGATGAGGGCATAGATGCTGGTGAACATGAGGTTGTCAGTCAGGTAATACTTCAGGGTCCCGCCCTCCATGGTGGAGCGGATCCGGCAGTGCTGGACGCGGCCCGACCGCCTGCCGGGAGAGGAACCACGTCAGAGCCCAGGCCCGGCCGGCTGGCCCTTCCCGCAGCCGGTATGGCAGAGAGCACAGGGTGGGCCACAGCTGCAGCCGGGGCCCCCAGAAGTGGATGCTACGGGCGGCCACACAAGCCTCCGTCTGCTCTTAGCACCGGCCCAGCGCTTTCACACAAGTTGATCCTTGGGGCTGGATTCCAGACCATTCTACCTACTTCCTCTACCCGCCGTCCCCTTTTACCTACGTAACTGTTCCTCTGGAGCCAGACAGCCTAGGTTCCAATCCTGACTCTGCCACTGAGGAGCTAAGTGACCGTGAACAAGTGACCTGTCCTCTCTGAGTCTCCCTATTATTACTCTAGTGGTCCAACAAGGACAATGATAGTATCCTCCTCACAGAGATGTTCTGAGGATGAAACGAGATCACACACAGCATGTGCTCGGAACGCTGCCTGGTACCTGGTAAGCATCTTACAGGCGTTAGCTGTCGCGATTATTTGTATGTTGTTAATATTAGAACTTTTATCCTTCAGGTCTCAATTTAAACACCACTTCTTTCAGGAAGTCTTCCTGGATTATTCTCCCAACATCACACTAGACCCCTCTCTTACAGACTTTCACAACGTCTTGCACTTTTCCCACTGCACATGTCACAACGAGAATTATGTATCATCTGCCTGATTCCTTTTCCACTGTTCATCTCCCTCCTGAAACTCTAATCTCCATCAGGACAAGGACCCTGTCTGTCTGTCACTGCTAAGTCACTGTGCCTAGCACAAAGCAAGTACCCAATAAATAAATATCTTTTGATGAATTCATGCACAGATGACTGAGTCAATGATGAGTCAATACAGCCTCACCCACAGTTCCGTAAGGCCACTTTACAATTTTAAATACTGCACTGAAATCTCGCTAATCTTGTTGACTAAGTTTGGGGGCCCTCACCCAAGTCTTGCCCCACACAGCTCACTAAATAAAGTCTGGGTTTCCAGCCCAGCCCCACCCAAGTCTGGCCTAAGCTGCCACCACTTGCCTCACGGCACCCCACCTCACCAGCCGGGAGGAGAAGGCGCGTGCCCCGGGGAAGACGGCCATTACCAGAAGGACAGGGTGTAGTCATTGGGGTACGTCTCGCTCTCCCGCACCAAGAAGGTCCCATCCTTGCCCCCCGTCTCGGCGCAGTATTCCTGCAGCAGCTTCTCGGCGCTTGTCCTCTTCTCCACCTTCTTGTGGAACCACTTCTCCCCGAAATGCAGCTCCGTGGGGGCTATATCCTGGGCCGCAAAGAGAGGAGGGGTTTCTGAAAACCCGGACCAGACCCCCAGTATCATCAGACTAGTCCCTCTGTGCATGCCAATTCCTGAATAACAGACTGGACTGGATAACAGACCCAAAACGGCCTCAGCTCACTTTTACCCCGAGAGGTCCGGGAAGCCAGCCTCCACTGCCCTCCCCACCCCCCAGCCACCTACTCCTGACACCTCCCCATTTGTGGTGGCTTCCTGGAGTTCTGAGTCCCGGGATAAGGGGTCCCCAGTACAGCCCTCAACTCTACTGTACAGGAAGCCTGAGAGCCGTAATACCGTGGGGGCTGCACTCAAGGGACAGTACCAAGGATGACCAGCAGCCCCGGGGGAGAGGGCAGGAGAGCCAGGAACAGGCTAGTGGGTAAGGCTGGACAGAACATCCAAATGTCCCCATCCTCCCCAGGGAGCACAGGCCAAGCACGCCTTTCAGAGAGCAGGAAAGACACCTGAACCTCACTGGCTAAGCACATGGACCAGCCAGCCAATCCGAGAAGAGCCAGGCAAGCCTCGGTACCCGAAGAGGCAGCTCCTTGGATTGAGCATGTCCGGGCCTGCCGGCCACAGGGTGAGAGCAGCATTACAGGAGGTGTCCACCTACCGGGGGCTGTTCATCTTCCATAGTCTGTTCAATGTCATCGCTGAAGGACAGCTTGGCATCAGCAATGGCACAGTAGTGCCGAGTCCATTTCTACAAAGTGAAACCAGCGTTAGGGCTTCCCCAAAGTCTCTGCTCCATCAACTCTGAGGCCCAAGGCCCCTGCCTGGCATCACCCCAGCATCCACTGGGGACTCGCCTTTCCCACTCTTGGAGCCATTTATGGTGGTTTCACAGAATTCGATCCCCTGTGAGACATTTCTTTTAAAACATCTATTTATTCTGGGGTTCTTCTGGCATTTTCAGGGCTTCTTTATTCAGTGTGTCTAAGGGTAGACACAACGTAGTATTGTATTCCTTTAACCTGAAGGCTTTTACGAATGATGGGATTGTTTTCTGTGTGTGTGTCCTCACGACTGTCTTTTTCTATTTCACCCATTTTTTAAGACTTTCAGGATTTCTCAGCCAGCCTGTCTAGAGACCCTTTCTTCAACATTTAAATGTGACTTAATTCTATATTTAAATTTCAACCATTTTTAATTTTTATTCCTAGAATATAAGAATAGACATGTAAAGACATACTCAAATGCAGAAAGACAAACATAACATGATACCACTTAATATGTAGAATCTAAAAAATAATGCAAATGAACCTATACACAAAACAGAAGCAGACTCACAGACGGAAAACAAACTTAGGGTTACCAAAGGGGAACGTTGTGGGGAGGAATACATTAGGAATATGGGATTAACAGATACAAACTACTACATATAAAATAGATAAGCAACAGACCTACTGTATAGCACAGGGAACTATATTCAGTATCTTGTAATAACCTATAATGGAAAATAATCTGAAATACATACATATATATATAACTGAATCACTTCGCTGTACACCTGAAACTAACACACCATTGTAAATCAAATACACTTCAATCAGTGAATGAATGAATTGATCAATACCTACTCAAATAGATTGCCATGTTAGGTTATGGGATATGAGAAGTGGCATTAACATTCAAAATGCCTCATTCCCATCAAAAAATAATGTTTCCTTGGGACTCCCCTGGCAGTCCAGTGGTTAGGACTCTGCGCTTCCACTGCAGGGGGTCCCGGGTTGGATCCCTGGTCAGGGGAACTAGGATCCTGCAAGCCACGTGGCTCGGCCAAAAATAACAGTAATAATGTTTCCAGTGGAACTGCCTCAGATTGGAGGACACTAAGGGGTTAGGACAACGAACTGCATTATCACATCCGAGATTGCATCCTGGGTCAGAAAAAGGACATGAGTGGACAAACTGGAATGAGGTCCACAAATTAGTTGGTAGTATTGTGCCCAATGTTCAATTCCTTGTTATGGTAATTATACTCTGGTTACAGAGGATGTTACTATTTGGGGAAACTGGGTGAAGCACGTATGAGAACTCTCTGTGCTTGTATGTGTGTGAGAATCTAGAGTATGTTACATTGAATATAAAACTACTTCAAAATAAAACACTAATGATGCAAAAGAAAAATAACTTCCTTAAAATGACAAATTCACTTGGCACAAGTGGGAGTGAGACAGGAATCCTCCCGGAGCTCTCCAGCAGGCCGTAACACATTCAGGGCTCTGAGAAGGGGCGCGAGAAGACGCACCTGGTCGATGGAATCCCACATGTACAGTTCACCCTGCTGCCTGTGTTCATCTTTCTTGTCCTCCACGTTGACATCCACGTCGCCTCGGGGGCCCAGCTTCTTATGCTGAGGGGAAAAATACACAAAGCCTGTCTCCCTAAGACCCAGGTTAGGATCTGTGAGCCAGCAAACGTTCATTCACATCAGCCAGGCATCCACCGGATCGTCCCACCTCAGGGCCTTTGCACTGTCTGTTCTCTCTGCCTGGCTTCTCTCTCACTACACCGCACTCTGTGCTCGGCGTCACCTCCTCAGAGGAGCTTCCCTAAAAACAGCCCACACTCCCCCTCCCACCCCTGCCACTCTCTAGCCCCTGGTAGTTCATCTTCACGCTCTTTAGCCTAAGTGTATCTACGTATCTATCTGTCTTCTGTCTGTCTTCCCTGCTAGATTATAAGCCCCATGAGGGCAGGGACTTTGTTTTGTTCCCTGTTGAACATCCTGCACTAGGTTAGCAGATAGCGCTCGATAAATATTCAATGAATCAACGATGCGCCCGCATTCTCCAGCACACAGAGGGCAAGGCAAGATCACAGCCAGTCCACGGGCACAGGCTGTGCAGGGCAGTGGAAGGCACACTGGGGATGTAGATTTAGAAGACCTGGGTGCAAACAGCACTGCTGCTGCTTTATCGGCTGTGTGACCCTGAGCAGGTGGCCGCACCTCTCTGAACCTCTCACGTCTCATCTGCAAGCCTAAGAGGATGATTACGACAACGTCCACCTGGGCGAGTTCACTGACTGCCCATGTGGACTAGCCTTGATAAGTCCCAGTTGTGGTGACCTGGTGGCGGGAGCTCAGGATTGGGAGTCAGACCTGGGCTTGAATTCAGGGCCTATCACCTTCCTCGCTGTGTGGCCTTGGCTGCATGACAATCTGTCTCAGTAACTTCCCCTGTAAAATGGGGGTAACAGGGACTTCCCCGGTGGCCCAGTGGCTAAGACTCCGCACTCCCAACGCAGGGGGCCTGGGTTAGATCCCTGGTCAGGGAGCTAGATCCCACACGCCACAGCTAAGAGTTCGCATGCTGCGACTAAGATACCGCATGCCGCAACTAAAGATCCCACATGCCACAACTAAAGATCCCACATGCCGCAACGAAGACCCAGCGCAGCCAAATAAATATATTTTTTAAATGGGGGTAACATAGCCCCCCTGTCCCGTAAGGCAGTGGGCGTGTAGGATACCTGTAGATAGTGCAGCACGACATAAATGTTCCATTTTGTTCCATCTTTGGCAGGAACTAACTGTGTAACCTCAGCTGAGTCAACCTCTAGACCTCAGGGTCCTCACCTGTCAGGTGGGCTGGGGGCCCGGGATTATCAGTCCTGCAGGTCTGCCATGAGACTGAATAACACTGACGACCGTGCCCAGCCCAGTGTGTGGCACTCAGTGATCACGTCACAAATGCTACTTCCACCCCTTTTCCCTGAAATTGAAAGGGCTGAACCAAGAGGTACCACAGGTGGGGCAGTGGGAGCTCTAAAAGGAGTCCTCACACCCTAAAACAAGCGCTGGAAAATACCTGGGGACATGCAGAGAGCTGTTCTAACAGAAAGGGAGGGAAGCCACGGGGGAGCCGGGAACAGAGAGATGCAACGAGGTTCCCTGAAGACTGACTGCCAAACCCGAGGAGCCCTGGACACCTCCCCAGCCCGGCCAAGCACCCTCTGCCTCTCATCCCGCCTTCCTCACGCTGGAAGCTTCCCTGAGCGTCTCAGCGGAACCTGCCCCAGCATCTTAGCCGATTTCTCCAAATATGCTGGTGCTTTGATCCCCGAGGGCACCAGCCTCCTCCTCTCTGGATGGGCCTCAGCCAAAGCCCCCTCACAATTTGGTGTTTCTCTGTCAAGCGGTTTGTCTCCCTATAAGACCGTGATCTCCTGGCATGTAGGAAATGTCCCCAATGCATCTTAGTGGTCCAGTGACAATCTAGGGAACATACCACGCGTTCACACTACCCCACCTTCATGGATGTCATCCCCGAAGCCGAAGGGCCTTCTCCCTTCTCTGCCTGGTAAATCCCTTTCTGTCCTTCCTACGAACCTGCCAGCTGTCACTGAAATCCACGCCGTTCCTCCCACCGACGGCTGCCCAGCTAGAGTCAGCCCCTGCAGATGGTGTGGTCATGTGACTAAGTTCTCACGCACTGGACACAACAGCCCAGGACTGTCCAACCGATGTCCCACCTGCTTACCAGGAATCACTCGCCCTGGACCCCTCACATTCCCGTTTCTACGAGCTGGAGCTCAATGTGCCTTGCAACCCAGCATGGACCACACACAAGGACGGTGCCCCCTAGGGCAGAGCCTTCGCCAGTTCTGTGGCATGGACCCCCTCTGAAGTCTGGGGAAGACTACGGATGCCTTTCTCAGAATAATGTTTGTAATGCATAAAATGAAAGGAGAATCCAATTATATCGAAATACAGCTACCAAGTAAATAAAAAATACTTGCAATATACTAATACATGCACTTCTTTACTAACATCTTCCAAAAGATCTACAGGCAGATCTAATAACCATCATAATTTTAAAGTAGTGACGAGCACACGTTATCTTGAGATATTGGCAACAATGGTAGAAGTGCTATGAAATTATCCATGATTTCTGCTGGTGACGAAGCCTCAAGCGGCTTGTTGCCAACATTCATAATGGAAGGAAATGTTAAGTTTTACCTACATGTTAATAGAGGCACCATTTTTGCCCAAAGTTCACACGCCACCACCTCACAAGTTTTATCTGTGGACTGTCTGGGGGTCTGCAGAACCCCATCTGAAAACCCCTTCCCTGGGAGACCGCAGACCAAGATGAGAACATCCTGAGTCCCCGGACAGCCTTGCGGACCAGAGCTCAGAGCTCCTAGACTACTCTCCCGCACATCGAGTCTTGAACTTACGTGACTGAAGCCACGGTCCGTCTGGTCTCTTGACCCTAGTAATATACATGCCCAAACGTCACCCCTCCTGGCATCTGTGGTGCAGCCGTCACTCACCCCTCCCCACAGCCACCTGTCGCCCCTAGTACACGCAGCCCTCTGGGGCAACTGTTCACTCCCAGCCCAGCCCCCAGGTGAGAACAGAGCCTGGTGGAACAGCCCCAGCTCCTCACGAGGGCCTGACGCAGAGCGGGACATGGTGAAGACTGGCCAAAACAAATGCACAGGAGTGAGTGAACACTTCTGGGGCACCTGCTGTGGGACAGGGCAGTTTCAAGCGCTCCGCACACGGCCTTCCACGTTACGCTCGCAGCACATGAACGACGCGGGTTCTGTGGTGAACCCCCAGACCGCGAGGACGCAGAGGCGGCGGGAGGTGAAGCGACCTGGCCCGGGTCAGGCGCGAGGTCAGCGAGGAGAACGGGGAGCCCGTGCCCCGAGCCGCCGGCTCTCCCCACGTGAGCGGCAGCCCCGGGCCGCTACCTTGATGATGATCTTCTCCCGCAGCTGGCTGGGCGACGGCAGCTGGTCGGCACTGGCCTCCGTGGGCTTGGTCAGCAGCAGGTCGCCGAACGCCTCCTTGAACACCCTGGCCATGTGGCGCTGCTGCTGCACGCAGCAGTGCTCCTCGATGGACAGGATCACGGGGAAGCTGCGGGCGGGGAGGGAGGGAGGGAGGGGCGCTCAGCAAGCGGGACGGGGCTGCCCCCGCAGGGCTGCCTGGCCCGGCCTCCGGGACCAGGGCGTGCCCTGTGCTCTCAGCCTAGGGGCACGCCAGCACTCAGCTGGGGCTTCTCAGCAGTGACTTTGGCCAGGATGGAGCCTGGGGTGGGCTGTGTGTGTGCGGGGGGTATCTGTGTCGCTATGTGGGGTGTACATGTGTGTCTGTATGTGGAGAATATACGTCTGATGATGTGTCTGTGGAGAGGGTGTCTGTGTGTCTTTGTGTTCTGGGGGTGTCCTATGCGGGCGGTGCCTCTGCACGTGAGCATCTGTGTGGGATGTGCGTGAATGTACGTGCGCGTGCGCTGGGGGGAAGGGGGCGTCTGCGCCCATCCGTGGGGGGACTGCCCGTGTCTGTGGGAGGATGTCTCTGAGTGTGTGTGTGTGTCCATGCGGGGTGTGTCTGCAGGGGGGGTATGTTTGTGTGTGTGTCTGTCCACCCAACCCTAGCCACCTTCCCCTTAAAGGTGAACCACCAGGAAGGAAATCAGACAACTGACCTCGAGGTGACAAAGGCATGGTCCTTGATGGCCTGCACGACGTCATCAAACTTGATCTTGGTGGTCCGCGTCCAGCCGTGGTAGATGATGGGCTTCCCGTCGGGCCCGTCCCAGCAGTCCACTGAGGGCAGAGATGTGCAGTCTCAGCACGCACGCCTCCCTAGTCCACTGAGGGTGGCCACGCTGCCCGGGTGACGACCGCGCCACCAGCCCCGGCCCCCGCACTGGCTCAGTCACCAGGACCCCGGGGCCAGACCCGGTATCGCCCTCAGGGGCCACCAACATGAGGACACGTGTTACCTATGCAGTTACAGGAAGATTTTGGTCATCTAATTAAAGGTCCCGCTGTCCAAAAGAAACGAAACGTTTCTTTTTTAACAAGAGATTTATCATGTGTTTTATCTTCTGATTTGACTTGTCTAAACCTTGGCTTGCTTCTTCTGCCAGCGGAAAGAATACAGAGCAATGGGAAATTTATTTTTAAAGATTCACGGTAAAATATTCAGACCGAACTAGGTTATGCAGAAGGTGAGCATCTTCTATATTTTTGACCCCCCAAAATAGGAAGAGGAGCTGACAGTTTCAAACTTGACTTTTTCACATTTGCTTTTTCCTAAGGGGGGACAAAGGCATAAATTAAGCAACACTCTGTAGGAATAACTGCCGCTAAGGCCTGATGCCGTGATGGATGCTTCTGATAAAACCGGAGCCTACATCAGTGGTTTGTGCCTCTTCTCAGCCCAGTACAGCCATGAGCCTCTGGCGCTGAGTCGGGCCGGGGGCGAAGGGTGGGGGGACAGGAGGAAGCACCGGTCCCCGGCCACGTCCGGGGCCTGGAATCACCTCTGTCGGGGTGGCTGTGAGCAACTGGGGACAGAAGAGTCAGGGCAGCGGCCGTGGCAGGGCCGTTGCTGAAGCACGCAGGGTGTCTGCTGCCTCGAACACAGCAGCCCAGAAAGAAGCCGAGGGATAGGAAGACAGTCAGGCCGTCCTGGCTACTGGCCTCCCAGCCCCTCCACTGTATCCGGACACTTTCTGGAGCCCAAGGTGCTGTGGCTCCAGCCTGGCCCGGCTCAACACCACTCCTCGTCGTGGCGACCTTCTCTTCTGGGGAAAGGTCCCCGGCTGGTGGCCGCGTGGCTCACCCCAGATGCTACGGGCACCTGGGTTCTCCCTCCATCTGTCCCGTGCATCCCCACTACTCGGGCCTCCAAACAAACAAAGCATCCAGCAACAACACGGCCAGTCGCAGCCCGCCGACCGCGTGGCCGCCAGCGCGAAGTGGGTACTCACGCTCAATGCAGCGGCAGCCCATCCGCAGACAGCGGATATAGGCCTCCGGGGACGACTCGCTCCGAAGCTGGTCACCCGTGAGGTACCTGGACGAGAGGAGGTGGGTGGCTGTGTGGGAGCAGGCCTGCAGCTCAGGGCATCCCCGGGGAACTTCTCAGCCCGAGCTCCCAAAGGCCCGAGTTCTCCCTGTCCACAAAGACCCCCATTTAGGATCCGGGCCAGACACAGGCAGTCGTGTGGCCGAGCCAGTCATGAGACTCAGGCCGTGATCGTGGGCTATGAAGGATAACCATCCTGGCAGTCCAAGTGTGGGCTCGAGCACGTGTGTTCTTTCGAGGAGAATTCGGTCAAAGGGTGTCAGGCGGGAGACTGACGTATGATGATAAATTAACCACCCCCTGCCCCGCCGCTGCCCACTAGGCCCTCAGTCTCAACAGGGCAGAGATGGGCCATCATTCTGATACCAGGGCCCCAGGCCAAGCACAGAACAGATGGGACTTACCACCCTATGAACTATGTCCACCAAAACTGACGTGAAAATACCTATTTTTCTCACTCTCCTCCTCACCACATTCCCCCTTTAAGAGTCTGTGGTGCTCAGCTGTTTTCTAGGTTTGGCAGGACTGACCATTCTAAGACACAAACGCAAACCAACGGACATGGTGGGGAAGAGAGAACCATGAAGTCAATTTGCCCCGGAAAAGGAAGGTACCTTCCAAAATGCCGGGAGGTGAACTTAAGGGCCTTCTCTCCAACTCCTGCCTGGACTGACACTTGGTAAAGTACCAGTCGACAGCTCTCTGGATGCCCAGGACCCAGGGCCTCCACCCCCTCACCTGACAAAGCAGACTGAGTAACAGAATTTGAGTGTAACACCCATTTCTCCCTTCCCATCTGCTCTTTTTTGCGATCAGGGCAATCTTCCAAAGATACGCATTTGAGTGTGGTGTTCTCTGGCCTAAAAGCTATCAGCGGCTCCCACTGCCACTGCCCTCGCTCTGACCTCAACGATTCCACTCAAGCTGACCCTCCTGTCCTCCTCTCCTGCCACTCACCCTCCCAGGTTCTACACTCTAGACCTACTAGAACCCCCCCAGTTCCTCCTGCCCCTGGACCTTCGCACATGCCGTTCCTCTGTCTGAACCCTCCTCCTCGCCTCACCACCTGTTCTTCTCTCACCAACTCCGGCTCATCGTGAAGACTCAAAGGAGGCCTTTTCCCCTCCAAGCTCATGAGGACGGGGCTGCTCCTGCCCTTTTCACTGCTGTATCCCCAGCACCCAGCAAGCACAGGGCCTGGCACAGGGCAAACTCTCAGTAAACATCAGTTCAGTGACTAATTCAGTTGCTTTCCTGTGACCACTAAGAATGAGATACCCAAACAGTGCCAACCAGCTTTGTTGACTTGCTTGTTAGGGCCACAGAAAAAGGTTTATTATTGCAAAACCAACTGGGAAAGAGAGATGCATCCCCCCATCCTCCAGAAGCTTTCATATATTCCAATCTGAGCAGCGAGGGCCTGCACTCTGCCCACGCGCTTTGCCAGAGCAGTGCCCTTGAGCGCCCACCGTATTGCCCTTCACCTGCCTGACCCGCTGCAGGCTCGCGGTGAAACTCACGTGTTATGTGATGAGGAGATCCAGTAATGAGACAAGGGGTTGTTCATGTCCTGCACATCCACCACGTCATACTTCTCATCCCAAATGCTGTTCTCCCGGGAAAACAGGTACGTGAGGAACTAGGAGAGTCACAAACACAAAGAGGGGATCATCACACTGAGGACGGGTGGTGCCGGGTTCTTTTGGGTCTGTGTCAACACGGGGAGATGGTACATGAATATTCAACAGATGGTCTCCAGACCTCAGTTACCCAAGTTTTCAGTGCAGAAAACTCAGACTGCAATAGGCTGTACCAACACATGTTTCACTGACCTATGCAGTATTTACCTTTTTAATGTGTATCCTCAAATATGTGAGGCTACAAGACTATATGCTGCCCATATATAAGTCTTAAGGCATAATAACATTACGAACATTTGTGAACCTACATGAGAAACAGAACATGCCAGTATCGTAACATCTAAAAGGCAGGAAATTTCATATCCCAGTTCCTGACCCCTTAAAAAAAAAAGAAAAATCAGAAGATTGAGTGACAGTGGGTAACACTATGTTTCCTGGGAACCACGGTACATGGGACTGGAGCTCCCCAGTTCCCCCTCACACAGGGCCAAAAGCACCCATTTCTCCATCGTGCAAGAGCCCCAGAAACCTTGGAATTTCCTTGCTCTGCTTGTAATGGTTAGAGACTCCCTGGCACCACACGCCCTCTAGTGACAAAAGCAAAGATCCCGCCCAGCCTACAGGATCAAATAGAGGAGGAGAAAAGTCAAAGGCTGTGACGGTTCAGGACCTGGAAGGAAAAAAAAGAGTTCTCCACTAAGAGAGCCAGTGTCGGGGCATCTAACGGCAAAGCCCTCCGAGGGAAGAGACCCAAAAAATACACCTCGGAGGACAGACACCTGAATCACAAAGCCATGCCAACAGGACCAGGGGCCCACTTACCTCATCCACGAACAGGAAGGGCTCAGCAGTTTCTCTCATCGTGTCATCAATGAACTTTGTCATCCGCTCACGGACTTTGTTCAGATCCTGAGCCCAGAGCTCCTTAGAATGATAAAGAGAACAAGAAATCATCAGAGAGAGGAAGTGCAAAATTCTTTGCCTCTCAGGATCCGGTTTCAGTCGAAGACCCAAACGTGGGCGTATTCTGCATGCACATGCAATTGAGGCCTTACCCTGTGCAGGGCCAACATTTTCCCTAAAGGACCAGAGAGTAAACATTTTAGACTCTGGGCCCCAACCATTCAATTCTGCTACTGTCGTGCCAAAGGAGCCACAGACAACAGGCACACAAAGAGCTGTGGCTGCGTTTGTAAATAAAACTTTATTTATAAAAACAGGCAGTGGGCCAGATTTGGCCCCTGGGTGTAGTCTGCCGACTCCTGCTCTACGCTAGTTCTTTATACGCGTTATCACAAGGAGGCGGGGAGCACAGTTACGTCAGACCCCTGGGGTTACTCGCCTGGCTGATGCTGAGCAGGTTACACACCTGTTCTGTACCTCCTCATCCGTTACATGGGAATAATGGTACCTACGCACAGAGGCTGCGACGGGCTGGATGAAATAAGGGTCTGTGCTTAACACATAGATTCCACTTTGACTCATGTTTCTGGGTTCCAAACATTCTAAAATCTCCATCTTTAAGAATCATAAAAGCACATGTGTTACCCGACGTGTGCAGTTGGATGGGAAGGGTCAGATCAGGACATTTGAAACAAGGAAAAGCATAAGGGCAGACACAAATAAGGTGGGTGCAAATCAACAATAAGCCTTGCTGTTCATCCTTGCAAATCTTCTTGGATAAAGGACACCCAATAGCTGGGAGCTGGGGGAGCATCCAGTTCATTTGAATACAGCAGTGATGCAATCCTTGAATACCAGAGCATGAAACTCAAATTGTAGGATACTTAATGCAAATGCCTTGCCAGCCCTAGACGCCCCCAAAAGCTTCCTGCTTCCTTCTCCTAAAAAGCTTTCGCATAAAAAAACACGGGTACTGGACTTCCCTGGTGGTGCAGCGGTTAAGAGTCCGCCTGCCAATGCAGTGGACATGGGTTCGATCCCTAGTCCAGGAAGATGCCACATGCCGCAGAGCAACTAAGCCTGTGTGCCACAACTACTGAGCCTGTGCTCTAGAGCCCATGAGCCACAACTACTGAGCCCGCGTGCCACAACTACTGAGCCCACGCACCCAACTACTGAAGCCTGCACACTCTAGGGCCCGCGAGCTGCAACTACTGAACCCGCATGCTACAGCTACTGAAGTTCGCGCACCTAGAGCCCATGCTCCGCAACAAGAGAAGCCACCGCAATGAGAAGCCCACGCGCTGCTCGCCACAACTAGAGGGAAAAGCCCACGTGCAGTAACGAAGACCCAATGCAGCCAAATAAAGTAATTACTTAGTTAATTAAAAAACAAAAACAAAAAAGTGGGAACTTAGCTGCTATAACCTGGAACTGCACTGGCTGTAAATAAGAAACCTTCTACCTAAAGGAGTTTAAAATATGAATAGTCTGGGGGGGTAGAAAAATGTATCTACTTGGTGTGGGGTATTGAGTTGGGCAACTATCAATATAATAATGAAAATGATCAGAGGAGTGATGAGAGGAACCAGCATGGTGAGGCCGTCAACACTGGGCAGGGGCAGCCCACCGGGTTCTGTGCTCAACCTTGTCACATGGTGGCTCATTTTGAACTCACATAAGCCCAGGCAGGACATATAATATTATTCTCCAGTTATATAAATAAGAAAGCTGAGGCTTCAGTCATTAATTAAGTTGACCTAATGATGAGCCCAAGACCAACGCAGGCACATCAGTTCCGGGTCAGTCAGTGTCACCCATGCCTCCCGGGGCTGGACTGCGGCGCGTTTAACCAGCCCTCGAATGGAAATTCAGATCAGTTCCAAGTTCTCACTTCTATTAAAAATGCTGCCATTATTTAGGATAAGTTCCTAGGAGAGCAATTATTTAATCAAAGTATATAAGCCTTTTTTCAAAGTTTTCATTTTAATTGTGTATTGCCAATGTGTTTTCTAAAAACCTGTACTAATTCGCACACCAAGTGCTACAGTGGTTATTCCACATACGAGCATCCACCACCCCCAACAAACGTCCCAGGTCACTGACTCTGCTCCATGCTTGCATCCCACAGAGCGCTGGAAGCTGGGACATTCCGGGTCCACGAAACGTACGGCTCAGGGGCCCCATCCCTGGCAGCACATCTTGTTCCCGTCACGCGCACCCACACACATGCTCATGGGCTGCCTGCGTCCTCACTCCCGGATGCGGGATCCTAACGCCCTGTACCTTGCTCCGGGCCCACAGCCATGATCTCTGAGGGCAGCCCAGCCACGGGGCCGGTGTAGGGAAAGCCTGTGACCCTCCCCTGGAATAAAATTACTGAGCATGAGGTGGTGGATTCCAGGATATAAGACTACTTGTCTCTAGGAGTTTAACCGTTTAACTTCAACGGCTCTGTACAAAACTGAGTAATTCAGCGCAAGGAAGCGCACGGCGGAAAAGCAAACAGCCTGGGCCTCTGTCTCTGCTTCACTCTCCTGGCAGCACCGCACCGTGCGTGTAATCGTGCTCAACAGAATTCACGGATCCCCCCTCGGTTCACCTGCCCTGGGTTGTAGTCTCAGGTGGGGCAAGGAAGCCTTCTCTTGGTCACTGCCATTCACCCCACGTGGGGAAAGCGCGACACCTCAGAGCCCTCGGTCAGCGTTCATCACGCACCACAGCAGCTACCAGCTCTGCCGCTCGCGCAAGCGTGCGTCTGTTTGCGTTCCCTACAATCAATGACATCTGAACGTGGGATGTGTACCGCCTGACACTAGGAAAGTCGTGTTCATTGTGAAAGGGGTAGCAGGGGTACTATGGCCATGTTTTCTAAAAAAAAAAAAAAAAAAGTCCATTTCATAAGAGAGACACGTTGAAGTATTTTCAAATGGAATGGTACACAGTCCGGGGTTTACTTTAGAATTTGCCAGCAAATAAATGGAGAAGGAAAGAAGGGAAGGGAGACACGTGGGTATGGAGATGGAGGATGGATGAAATCAAAGTGGCAGAATGTTCTTTGTCATCAGAGTGATGGGTACAGGGTGGCTTATGATGCCAGCCTGTCTACTTTTGTGTATGTTTGAGATGTTCTGTAATACACAGTATTTTTTTAAAGTAAATGAACTGAATATTACTATGAAAAAGACTATATATTGTTATTATGAAAAAGGTCTATTAAAAAAAAGAGAATAAAAGCAAATGAAACTCCAGTGATATAAACAAAAATTTGAAATAGATATGTGACTACGCAATAATATATGTACTCATACACACACACAAAGATCAAGGCCATGGGATTCCCTGGTGGCACAATGGTTGGGAGTCCGCCTGCCGATGCAGGGGATGCGGGTTCGTGCCCCGGTCCGGGAAGATCCCACATGCCGCGGAGCGGCTGGGCCCGTGAGCCATGGCCGCTGGGCCTGCGCGTCCGGAGCCTGTGCTCCGCAATAGGAGAGGTCACAACAGTGAGAGGCCTGCGTACCGCAAAAAAAAAAAAAAAAAAAAAAAAAGATCAAGGCCATCTTGTCTAATCCCCACAATGCTGAGAGGTAGGGTTCTCATCCCCACTTAAACAGGAGGAAAGTGGGACACAGAAAGGTCAAACCACCTGCCCAAGGTCACACAGCTGGTGAGAGGATGTCAGGTTTCTCTCACTCTAACTCAGTTTCTCAGCCGAGGCACTACTGACATGTGGGGTTGGGTAATTCCTTGTTGGGGGGCGGGGGGCTGACCTGTGCGCCTTTAGTTATTGAGCAGCAACCTGGCCTGCACGCACCAGATGGCAGTGGCAGCTCTGAGTCGAGTCTGCAGCCATTGCCCTGGGGCAGAACCATCCCCTAGAAAACACAACACAAACTCTGACTCAGCCAACACAAACTCTGACTCAGCCACCAGCTCGGAGCCCACACGCAAACATTCCGGGAGACGTCCACGTGTCATCTGTTTAAGGACAGCTGTGCCACCTTATCCCCCAGAGGACCCGCAGGCTCATCCACCTTAGTCACACCCTCCACGAGTCAGGGAAGGCTTCCTGGGGAAGCGACGCCAGAGGTGAGCTGAGAGGAGCAGAAGCCGGCAGGTGAGCACACCGTCCGCCCGCCCTGAGGTGTCCTCCTTCCCTTCCTCCAGCTGGGGCCTGGGAAAGGGGCTGATTCCAGAGTCTAAGCCCCCGAGGCGGCACTGAGCGGGGAGACGACACCTGTTTCATGACGGCAGGTGGTGAGAAGGTGAGCAACCGCTGGGGCAGCCCCACCCCAGAAGCCCCTGCCCTGCTGTCCTCTCACCTGCTGTTCATGTAAGAGAAACCGCTGGAAGTCGTGCAGGTGAACAGCGGAGGCATCCGGCCGGTCGGTGTTGCTGTCCTCGGGGAAAGGGAGGGTGTTGAGAGAGGGGCAGCCAACAGTCAGGAGGCGATCCCAGCCAGCAGGACGGCCACCCAGACACCCAGCCGAATGCCCCCCGCAGGGCCTGGTGCAGGCTGGCCAACAGGAAGACGAAGGTGACCCAGACGACATGCCTGACCCAGGAGGATTCAGAGGGGCCCTGACACCAGAACCTGGGAGAACTGGGCCCTGGAATCTACACTCGGCTGCTCCCAGGTGGTCCAGGTGCAAGGCAGAAGGAAGGGGGAGGGTGGGCGGGTGGGCACGGACAGGCGTGGACAGCAAACGCCCGGGCAGGGCTGGATGTGGAGAGCGTTTGGGGTAGGCGATGCTGGACAAATGACTCCAGAGTTGGCTGGGCCGTCGAGGGCTCTGAAGCAGGGGTGCGGGCCAGATGAAGCCCCCAACTCTGGCGGACAGGGAGAATCAGCTGGAACCTGCAAGATGAGAGCTGTGGAGCGAGCAGAGGCCCGCTGCTGGGAGAGTTTTCCATTTGACACGGACCCCTTCACCCTGAACAAAGGGAGATTCCACCTCGGCCAGCAGCTTGCTGACTGATGGCCTCGTGGAGAGGATGCTCATAGCTACCAGAAAACCAGAACCTCACTGGACTGGCAACCCTGTTCGCTAGGGCAAGTGTATCCGGCAGAGCAGGGCATTCCGGGGAAATCTGTACTTTTCCCTGAGCACATGCAGCGGGGGTGGAAGGTGGAGGGTCTCTTTTGAAATACAGGAGGTAAAACAAGCTTTAAGCTTTCTCTCTTTACTAAACACTCAGGGTCCAAAAGTCTGTTGTCTCTGAGTGCATTTCCAACCTTCTTTCCTAACCAGCCTCATGGTCCAACAATACTAATCTTTTCATTAAAATACCACATAAGAATTGGATTCGTTTTATATACATTTTAGAGTCTTGGGGTTTCTGGCTTAGAAGGTAACTGAGGGAACAGTTGCCAGGGCATCCTCGTCAATGAGGGCTGCTTCCAAAAAGCAGGCCCAGGTCAGCGGGCCGCAAATCACATTCTAGGCGCTATTAACTCCATGGCAAACATTTCTCCCAGGTAGAGAGGCTCGGAGGACATAGACCACTTTATAATTAGGGGAATTAGTAAGTGTAGTAGAGGTCCTGACAAGTCCTGCAGCACTTAGGCTTTAATAATAATATCACTGTCACTATTTACGAGCCCTGCCATGCACCACATGAAGCACTTGATATGCTTCGACTCATCTGAATTCAGTTCACTCTGCTTAGCCAGGAATTTCCCCAACTCACCTCTGGGAAAGGGGGTCCTGAAGCAAGCAGGCTTCTCTACAGAACCTTCTGGGTCACCCTCCCAACATTCCACAAGCCCTGTTGCTCTGCATGTTTATTCGTGGCGCAGGCTTGGGATGGCCAGTTCCCCAACAGGGGGACCCCACCAGTGCCTGCCAGAGAGGTGACCTCCTGGAGTTCCGATGGCAAGGCTGGGAGGACCCACAAGGGCACCAACGCCCGGCCCAACTACCCAGAACAACAACCCAGCAGAGGCGCCTCACCCCAAGATGAACACGGAGGAATCCTTTTTGAATTCGTCAAGAATCTAAAATAGAAAACAGAAGGAACACACCCATGAAACAACGTTAGACAAGTCGAGCCACTTAATGCAAATACACAGATGTTTTTGTTGTTAAAAACTTATCATTGTCATTTATGTGACTTGCAAATGTTCAAATATTTACATCCTTACACAAAAGGTGGAAGTCTTCCTCACCCCTTGCAGAGTCTTTTTTCTGAAAAGCAACCACTCCGATGGTTTGGCAGGTCTCCGTCTCCAGTTTGTTTTATGGATATTCATTTAATTCTATCTTATCATATTATAGTACATCTATGTCTCCCAACTTTTTGCTGTTGTTTCAAGCTTTACGTATTATTCAGCAACCTCAAAGCGCCCTACCTCACTACTTTCAAAACCCACAGTGTATTCCATAACATGTCTGTCTTTCAATTTTCTGCTATTATATCCAGTCCCACAAAGAACGTTCATACACATATATCTTTGTGCACTTGGGCCAGCATTTCCAGTGGGTAGTTTCCTGGGCAGGAAAGCGCCTGGACACGGGGTGTGTACTTTGGCATATTCACCAAATTGCTTTCAAAACAGCTGTCCTGACCCGCAGGCCCACCAGAGAATGCACACCCTTTTCTGCACCCTCACTGGTACATTTCCAATCCTTAATATTTCAATGAGCTCATTTCTAATCCTTGAATTCAAGAGAAAGAAACAAATATTCGACAGCTCTGGTCCTACACTTCATGGCCTACTGATCTCCCAACCACTGATGGAAGGATGGCGAGCTCCTCCACCAGGAAGGCCTGGGGTCCCTCCACTCACTGGCCACGCATTTTCCACATGCACGCGCACGCATGCATGCATGCACACACTCACACGCCACACACAGGCACACCCATACTGCGTCCATTTCTGGCTAGGTAGCATCACTGAAATAATCTTTAATGAGACTGCGATTGGATAAGCATTTGAGTAATTCAGGGCACAAATGGAAATGTAGCCCCTTGCAGGTTACAAATGCTAATGATATAAAACAACTCCTGCTCTAGATTCTCCAAGTCCTCTTGCCAAACTGCTTGCACTCCAGGATGACGTGGAAGCTCTATGTTCTAGAAAAGGTATCCACAGGCCCCTGGGAAGAATCAGGGGATCTGCATAAGTCTGTACAAATATGTCTGTTTGGTTTTTTTTCTGGAAAGATGATCCACAGCTTTAATGAGCATCTCAAGGAAGCAGGTCACCAAAAATGATGAGGAGTCGCTCTTTCAGAATGACTTAGAAGTGCTTCCTTTCATCTATGTGTCATTTACAGCAAGGCTATTGATTTCAAAAAGAAAAGGGATTTTAGGCAGTGCCAGCTGTTTGTTATCTGGAGTCATGTGGCCCTTAGATCACTGGGTCAATCTGGTGCTTAAGGCCGGATCCTTTCCAAACCCAAATCCCGAAACTGGTTTCCCTACATTGGAGAAAGGCCATCTGTGACCCCCCTTCAACTGTCCGCTCCATGCGGTCCTTACTTAAAACCAGCCCCTTCCTTGCCTTGCCTTGCGATGATGTACAGAAAAAGCTGCACCCCATTTCAGCTACATGAGGAGCTGGGATGCAGGAGGAGGTGCCTCTACTGTGGAGATGCTCCAGAGACAGGGAAGACGAGGAGCAACACCTCAGCTTCCCCACTCCTCTGCCTGCAATCTCCTGTCACCCCATTTGCTGAACCCCCTGGAGACAGAGGTGCCTGGGAACTTCTTTGTAAGAATCAGCCCCTCGGGGTACAGAGCAGGGCAGAGAACGCACTAAAATCGAAGAGGCAAATATGACCAGCCCAGGGCTCACCACTCAGGTAGCACACATGGAAGCAAAGCCAGTTCTCTCAGAATTCAAAGGCCAAGGTGCCTGAGGATATGTTAGGAGATGAGCAGAATGCACTGGGGGGCAGGGGGCATGGGAAGTGGGAGAGAGGAATCATGATTCCTGGGCTGTCCCAATGGGGCGGCCAGGTATGGGTTCATGGCAGTGGAGATGGGGGTCGGTGCTGAGTATCACGCCGCCTCTTCTGGACACTCTAGCGTGAGATGCGAGGCAAGCTGGCAGTCAGGGGAGTCTGGCATTCAGGGGAGACGTGGGGGCCGGAGATGTGTTTCTGGGAGTAATCAGCATAAAGATGCTATTTGAAGCCGGGGGACCAGATAGGATCACACCAAGAGTAAACAGAGAAGACAAGAGTTCTGTGGACTGAGTTTTGGGTAGGGATGTACAAAAAACCAGCAATAGCATGGTGGGTCTTTTCCTGAAAGCAGCTGGGAGGCCAGTCTGGGGGTCCAGCGGGTACTGGGCGTTTCTCCGCCTGGGTGTCAGCATAACTGCAGGGAAAGCTGTCCCTCACCATCTCTGGCCACAGACGCTTGAGGACACGCCAGTGCGTGTGAGCAGGGGGCTGGCTGAGGAGCTGACGGGCACTGGATGGTCCCCCGTGGGGTCCACTCAAGACTCTGGGGGACCAGCGGGTTGGTGGGGCAGAGGGGAGTCACCAGCTCCCTCCGGCAGCAACTAGTTTAACAACTGGTATCAGCACTTGCCGGCGAAGCACCGGCCTCACCTGGGTCATGCCAACCATCAGAAGCGGAGAAACCGAAGACCCAGCTAAAGAGGCTGAGAGCCAGCAGGAGGCGACGCACGAGAAGAAGGAAGACAGTGCAGCACCCAAAAGCCAAGCGACAACATCAAGGAGAGAGCGGCCAACTGCCACGCGGGTCACATGCCACGGAGCGAACAAAACAAAGACCAGAGGGTGGACCACTATACTTGTCAAGGCGGAGGTCAGTGGTGATGTGACAAGGTGAACTGCTGTGGGGTAGGAGGCACGGAAACACGACTGGAATGGGCTCCAGAGGTGGAGGGAGGGAAGCAAGCGCAGACGGTGGCGTAGATGGCACTCTTGGAACAGGTCACTCTACAGGGTCAGAGAAATGGGGCGGCAGCCGGAAGGGGGAGGTGTGTCAGGAGGATGTTCTAAAGATGGAAGAATGTGCAGCATGTGCTATGGGTAGAACCGCGTCCCCCAAAAGACACATCCAAGTCCGAACACCACCTGTGAATGCAGCCTTATTTGGAAACAGGGTCTTTGAAGATGCCATCAAGTTAAGTGGAGGTCATGCTAGATTAGGGTGGCCCTAAATTCAATGAATGGAGTCCTTACAAAGAGGGAGATTTGCAGACAGACACAGAGAGAGACGGTGCCCATGGGATGATGGAGGCAGAGACTGGAGAGGTGCGTCTACAAGGTAAGGAGCACCCAGGATCGCCAGCAAACGGCAGAGGCTGCAGAGAGGCGAGGAACAGATGGTCCCCTAGAGCCGTCAGAAGGGGTGTGGCTCTGCCCACACCTGGCTTCAGACTTAACCTCTAGAACTGTGAGAGAATGAAGTTCTGGCTCTTTTAAGCCACTCAGTTGTGGGTCCTTTGTTACGGCCGCCCTGGGAAATGGACACGGCACGTTTGCGAGCTGACGCAGGGCAGCCCCGACCTCGGTTACTCCTTGTGCCGATCCTATTAGGAAAGCAGTAAAATAAACCCTGTTTCAGAAGCAAGAAACGGGCTCAGGGAGCACACGTAATTGTTCCAAGGTTATATACCGAGAACGTCAAGGGGCCAGAGTTTCAACCCAGGTCCACCCTGGTCCATCGCCACTGCCCCACACAGTATGTGCAAAGGCACATAATATAAATGACAACATCCCAGCAACGAGGGCAGAACGCTCTAGATACTGTGAGCACACAGGGGAGGCAGCAATTAACTTATCTTCACATTGCCGTGTACGGTTACATGGCCAAATCCTACCAAGCCAGGGCATTCAGCCCTCTGTGACTCTGGGCAACACCTCTGACGCCCTGCGACCCCAATAAAGGCTCAATAAGGTCAGGGTGACGTCTGTTTAGTTGACCACTGTGCCTTCTTGTGTCACCCGTTTATTGAATGGATGACTAAAATTATAAATTAATTTCTCTGGGGAAAAGTAAAAGGCTACAGGGAAACTAAATTAAATTAAAATTAAGTTAAGTTAAAAGGTTACAGGGAGGGCTTCCCTGGTGGTGCAGTGGTTAGGAGTCCGCCTGCCAATGCAGGGGACACGGGTTCGGGCCCTGGCCCGGGAAGATCCCACATGCCGCGGAGCAACAAAGCCCGTGAGCCACAGCTACTGAAGACCGCGCGCCGTGCTCTGCAATAAGAGAAGCCACTGCAATGAGAAGCCCGCGCACCGCAACGAAGACCCAACGCAGCCAAAAATAAAAAATAATAATAATAAT
This sequence comes from Leucopleurus acutus, assembly GCF_964270905.1. Lineage (NCBI taxonomy): Eukaryota > Metazoa > Chordata > Mammalia > Artiodactyla > Delphinidae > Leucopleurus > Leucopleurus acutus. The sequence continues at coordinate 6,786,746 of NC_139162.1, forward strand.
AAAAAAAGGCTATAGGGAAAAGTAACCTATGACTTTTGGTCCTCAGGAGAAGAGGCAGTTACCAGCTAGACAAGGGAAGGGGCTATGCCAAAGGGAGGGGACAGAAATGACGGCCCAGAGGTCCACCTAAGGTCAGGGAATTGCATCTTCCCACATCGTTGTGGGTGATCACATCCTCTGGGGCTGTAACTTGCCCTACACAGTGTCTGTGCTTTGCAGGTCATGTGAAGCGGCCATGGGGACAAACTGCAGTGATAGGAAAGCTAACCCGATTCACTGCTAACTTCTGCACTGGGGACCCTTCTCTCCCCTGACCACTGATTAGGATAGCCTGTGATACTCCCTAGACTCCTCCACCAACATATGACAGAATGTTAGTCGCTCTCTTCCCACGCGCTCGCACCCATGGAAAATCTGGAAGAGTAAACGTCAAACTTCTTATTGAACGTTTAATTGTAGGCATAATCACGGGTAGGCTTGCAGGTAGTTTAATTTCCTTTTTATTTTATAATGCACTTTCAACTTTTATGGACAGAATATGCATTACTTTGCTTGTAGTAAAATGTATCCAGATATCAGAAACAAATTTCCTGCAAAGGGCTGCCTAGTCTTCTGTTTCAGTACATGAGATATCAAAGGACATGCTGGGAAATCCACTGATTATGACCAAGATGGTCTTTTTTAAAAAATTTATTTTATTGAAGATTACAATGCTGTGTTAATTTCTGCCGCACAGCAAAGTGATTCAGTTATATACATATATCTATATAGATAGCTATATATTCTTTTCCATTATGGTTTATTACAGGATACTGAATATAGTTCCCTGTGCTATACAGTAGGACCTCGTTGTCTGTCCATTCTCTATATAATAGTTTGCATCTACTAATCCCAAACTCCCAATCCATCCCTCCCCCACGCCCCCTCCCCTCTCCCTTGGCAACCACGAGTTTGTTCTCTACGCCTGTGGGTCTGTTTCTGTTTCACACATAACTTCAGTTGTGCCATGTTTTAGATTCCACATATAAGTGATATCGTATGATATTTGTCTTTCTCTTTCTGACTTACTTCACTGAGTATGATAGTCTCTAGGTCCATCCACGTGGCTACAAATGGCATTATTCCATTCTTTTTTCATGGCTGAGTAATATTCCATTGTATATATGGACCACATCTTCTTCATCCGTTCCTCTGTTGATGGACATTTAGGTTGCTTCCGTGTCCAAGATGGTCTTTTAGAAACAGGACAGAGAGCAAGTGCACCAGAGGCCGGCTGCCCTCACCTCCTCCCAGGGGGGTTCTGCCTCGTAGAGACAGGCTGACAGTAATAGCAGATACCACGCTCTGAGGGCAGCTTTGCACGCCAGACCCGGTGCTGGCTGACTGAGACCTTCCAGTTGTTTTTTTTCTACCAGTTCTTTTAATCTTCGCAACAACCATCTAGGATAGCCACCGTCGCCCCATGACGGTCAGGAAATTTAACACTGCTCCTAGCCAAAAGCAATGCTAAAGGAAAATCAGTGCCACCTGAAATTATAGCAGAGTTGTTTTCTACTTTAACAGGCAAACAAGCAACAGAAATCACCTATATTCAGACCCCAGTGGGATAGTAATGGGATGGCAGAGAGCTGTGTGTGTTTATGTTCCCTGGCACCTTGCAAGGCTGGGAAGGCATTTGTTCTTTCAACTGCACTGGACATAATTTGTGAGTCGATTACTGATTATTTGTGAGCTGCTGGAGAGCGACTCAGACTTGGGTTCATGGGAACCCATGGTGGACAGACAGCCCCAGGATCTCCACCTCCTGGTACGCAAACCCTTGCCTTATCCCTGTAACTTGCAAAGGTAATGGAGGTACACAATTATGTGCATATGATTACATGATGATGTTTTTATATGCTTGGAGAACCTGTCTTGCTGGCTTTGAGGAAACAAACAGCCAGGCAGGGAGCCCCATACATGGAGAAGCCGTGGGCAGCCACTAGGAGCTGCGGGCAGCCAACAAGAAGCTGGAGCCCTCAGTCCTACAACTGCAAGGAACTGAATGCTGCTACCACCACATGAGCACGGAAGCTGATCGTTTCCCATCTGAGCCTCAGATGAGACCACAGCCTCAGTGGAAATCTTAAATGCAGCTTTTTGTGAAACCCCAAAGCCGAGAATCCAGCCTAAGGCACACCTGGATGCCTGAGCCCCAGAAACCGAGGGAGAGAACGTGCATCGTGGTAATACTGTTATGTACATGCCAGCAGTACAGAACTCATACACATAATACGTAAGCAATACGTGAGTAATACAGAACGCTAACGCGTTTCCAAACTAATCTACCAGAGGGCAGCAAGAAGAGAGCATGCGAAACGGCAGGGGGTAAAAACAGACGAATCAACGGTAACCCAACCACCTCATCCCATGGGGTTGAAACTCCAGTCCTGGGCCGAGACCAAGAGTGATATCAGTCAACCATCTTCACTCATAATCAGGGCCTGTAAATGCCAGACCCCCAGCCTCCAGTAACCAAGGGGGGACTTCACAGGTTTGCTGGGGAGGCAGCAAAGTAGCAGTGATGAAGCTGGGTATTAGATTCAAATATTTAAGGAAGAAAAAACACAAGGTCTTAGGTTTGCTTCAAAACCATCTGAGGAGAGGGAGGTGGGTAAGGGCATAGATGAAATAAGATGACCATGAGTTGACCATTGCTGAAAACTGGCTGCCAGGTGCTTGGGGGTTTGTTATACTATTATCTCTGCTTGTCTCTGTTTGACATTTCCCTTAATACCAAAGTTTAAAAAATTCAAAAGAAGTACCAGCGGGTGGGCAGTGAAGCTGAGCACAGGAGAACTCAAATTCTAGCTCTGCAGCTCTACTAACCTCACGACCTCCGGCAAGTAACCCGAGTGTCAGCAAGTTCATCCCCAACATGAGGATAAGAGCAGTACCTCTCCCACAGGGTTGCCAGGAGAATTCAATGTATGTAAGACATACAGCACAGCGCCCAGCACAGAGGTCACACTTAGGAAATGTTAGCTCTGATCTTTATTCCCAATACTGTTATGACAGCCTAGTTAGAGGTATGTCCCCCCGCCCAGGGGGACACACATGGAATTAAATTTCTTATCTTCCTGCTGCTGCCAAACTTTTGGAAGCTTTGAGGCTTCACAGCTGCAACGTAAGCGGGTGGTTAGACACAAGGAGGGATTGGCAGCTTCAAGCTGGAAACCTGGAGCTACTGATAAGCAGGACCCCACTCCCTGGATTTAGGTCTGGGCATCATCAATCAGCACGAATGGCCCTGTCTCCCCAAGGAGCCCAGGAAAGCCAGCTGAGCCCCTAAGAGCACGGAGGTAATGCTTTTCTCTGCCCTGAGCTTCCAGTGAGGAGATCAGTAAGTAAATGATATGCTGACAAGGGAGAAGCACTTACCTACGCAAAAGCACTGAGGCCTTCTCAAGTTGGCCAGTAACTATCTATAGAGCCCGGGGCTCTGTTATTCAAATTCCAAGTCACTGAATTAAAATATGCAGTGGCCAGACTGGACAGTTATACCCTCCAGTGATGGAGAGGCTGTTGACCCAGAAGGTCTTAGGGACTGGGTAGGTGACATAAATTAGCAGAGAGAGCTGGATGGGGGGTTGGGGGAAGGGCTGGGGCAAACCAGAGAAAGCATGCTTCCCTCCGCTCAGAGGTTGCCAAATATAGCCAGATCTCGATTTTTTTTTTCCCAAGAGAAGTGAAAAATCTGGATCTTAATAATAAATCTCCCAAGTTTTAAATGTAGGCAATTCATTGAAAAAACATTTAAACCATTAGGCCAAGTCAGCCGAATGCTGGCTGAATGTGGCATGCTGGCCACCAGGGTAACCTCTGGTACGTACAGATGTTTTTCCCCAAAACTGGGCCATCTAGGGTACCCCCAGAAGACTCAGGGATTCTGCAGAAATCTGACACAAATTTCTTTCCCTTCCTTCTCCCTCTCAAACACACATACATGAGCTTTAGAAAGAACCGCAATGCAAAGTGCTCTTGTGTGGAATTTTATCGCGGTGGAGACCATCGGTGGCGGGTAACCTGTATTGGCAGGTGCAGCAGCTTTTATGCGAACCTTATTCCCAAGCTTCGCCTGCTCTCTGCCTGATGAGACAGTATCTTGAAATTTCCAGACAAACGATTATAAAACCTATTTTTTGCAACTACTTATCTTGAGCGAATCAAGTTTTTCTCAGTTCTGGTCAACTGCCTAAGACAGCAATTGTCATTATTCTGGATTTCATTTATATACTATCATCACAACATTTTCATTGCTCTCAAGAATTGATTATGAATGAAAGATACAGATTTTAACATAAACATAAAAAGTGTTCTGATCGGCTTTTATGCAGCAGAGTTTTCTTAATTAAGGTTTCATACAAAAAAGGGGAGCAGGGTTAGATAGCTTTAAAGTTGTATAACCAATGACCTGATTTAATACCTTCATTTTACAGAGGAGGCTGAGTGACGGGGGGGAAGATGGCTTTCCCCAAAATCACTTGGTCAGTTAGAGGTCAAGTCGGGGCTGGAACACAGGTCTTTCAACCTCCAAAGCCTACGATCTTTCTACTCTATTTGGCAAACCAAGAACTAATTATCATTTGTGTGAAAAAGTGAACACACTGCAACTGAATCTTTTACTCTATGAAATAATGTATTTTTCCCCAATCTACACAGACAAGAAATGCTTCTCCCATTTCTCTACCTCAGATACATCCGAAGTCCCAAGGCCAGTGGTCACCTATCAAGAGGCCTCATCCTGCGCCCAGCCTGCAGGGAGAAGGCAACTGATAACTGTCTTTCACACTCATCACTTTAAAATGCCTGCACTCTTGACCTCCAGTCCCTCGTCAGTTCTCCGCAGAGCCCGGTGGGGCAGGAATCATAGCCCCAATTGCACAGATGAGAAGACCGAGGCTGGGAGTGGTCAGTGGCTGGCCCAAGATCACACAGCCGAAGAAAGCAGATCTGTCTTGCTGCAAGTCCTACCCACTCTCTGCTCCCTGCAAAGCCCTTTTCCAACAGTAACAGCAGTAACCACACACCAGGCACGCCACTCCCTGCATTGGACTGAATGCCTCCCTTTTTAAGCCTTATGCTTTATGGGACATTTTTTTTTATTGCAAAAGTAATGTGCTACTTGGAACAAGTTGAAAACGGAGTGGTGCAAAGACAAATTTAATTATCTCTCCTGAGCATCTTTCCAAATCCCTCCAGGACATACACAAACTCAACATTAAATATGAGGGACCTCCCTGGTGGCGCAGTGGTTAAGAATCCGCCTGCCAATGCAGGGGACACGAGTTCGAGCTCTGGTCCGGGAAGATCCCACATGCCGTGGAGTAACTAAACCCGTGCACGACAACTACTGAGCCTGTGCTCTAGAGCCCGCAAGCCAAAACTACTGAGCCTGCGCTCTAGGGCCCACCTGCCACAACTACCAAGCCTGCGTGCCTAGAACCCACGCTCCGCAACAAGAGAAGCCACAGCAATGAGAAGCCTGCGCACCGCAACGAAGAGTAGGCCCCTCTCGCCACAACTAGAGAAAGCCCACATGCAGCAACAAAGACCCAATGCAGCCAAAAATAAATTAATTAATTAAATAAATTTAAACCACAGTAATCTATTAAAAAAAAACATTAAACATGAGGTGTGTATACTCTTCCATACCTTCTCCTTGTTCATAAAAAACACTCACAAACATATATAGGAGGAGTACTGTTTGTTACCAAAAAATCAGACCTAGCTCCCTGCATGAATCTGCAGCTGGTTTTCCTCACAAAATACCATGAACATCCCTCCAGATGGACAGAAACACAATGGACTCAGGCTTCTTAATCAGCTGCACAGTGTCACACAGTATGGATGGACCATAACTTACCCAGCTTTTGCTCTACTGAGAGGCATTCAGATGGCTCCCAAGTATTTTGCCAGCATAAATAATGCTGCAATAAACAATCTAGTGATACACTCTTAGGTCTCAGTGCTTTCACTTCTCTAAAACAGAGGCCCCAAGATGCCACTGTCAGGTCAAAATGTACGCACATCTTAATTTAATTTTAAAATAGCATATTATCTTTTCTTTAATAAATTTATTGATTTAAATTTATTTTTGGCTGCGTTGGGTCTTCACTGCTGCCCACAGGCTTCCTCTAGTTGCGGCGAGCCGGGGCTAGTCTTCGTTGCGGTGCGCAGGCTTCTCACAGCGGTGGCTTCTCTTGTTGCGGAGCACAGGCTCTAGGTGCGCGGGCTTCAGTAGTTGTGGCATGCGGGCTCAGTAGTTGTGGCTCGCGGGCTCCAGAACACAGGCTCAGTAGTTGTGGCACACGGGCTTAGTTGCTCCGTGGCATGTGGGATCTTTCCGGACCAGGGCTCAAACCTGTGTCCCCTGCATTGGCAGGCGGGTTCTTAACCACTGAGCAACCAGGGAAGTCCCAATAGCATATTGTCTTAATCGAAAAACATATTCTCATTAACAAGGAATAAAAGTATAAAAAGAACAACATACAAAAATCCCTCAACCCGGAGACAAGTTACTATTAATAATTTGGTAAATTTCCTTCCAGAACAAGATGATAGAGTTAGTAGAACTTTTTTTACTTTAATAGGCTCAGACTAAATTCCAATCAGACTGACGGCCACTCATATTCCCACCGCGAAGGTATGAGAGCGCCATTTCCCCACACTGTCCCCATAGCTCTATAACATTTAAAACTTTTGCCAATCTAACAGATGAAAATATGATGTCACTGCCATTCCCACTTGATATTTCCTTGACTAGAAGGGAGACAGAACACTTCTCATGGGTCTCTTAGGAACATGCCGGACTTTGAAACACAGGGGGAACAAAAATATCATTCGATCATTTGCTCAAGAATCATCTTACCCATGCAGATGGCCGACAGGCACAAGAAAAGATGCTCAACATCACTAATCATCAGGGAAATGTAAATCCAAACCACAATGAGATACCACCTCAGACTCATCAGAGTGGCCATCATCAAAAAGAACACAAATAACAAACGCTGGGGAGGGTGTGGAGAAAAGGAAACCCTCCTACCCTGTTGATGGGAATATAAACTGATGCAGCCACTGTGGAAAACAGTACGGAGATTTCTCAGAAAACTAAAAACAGAGTTACCATATGACCCAGCACGTCCACTCCTGGGTATATACCCGAAAGAAAGAAAAGCACTAATTCGAAAAGATACATGCACCCCAATGTTCACAGCAGCATGACTAATAATTGTCAAGATATAGAAGCAACCTAAGTGTCCACCAGCAGATGAACAGATAAAGGAGATGTGATAGATATACAGACACACACACACACACACACACACACACACACAGTGGAATACTACTCAGCCATAAACAAGAATGAAATATTTGCCATTGGCAACAACACGGATGGACCTGGAGGGTATCCTGCTAAGTGAAGTAAGTCACACAGAGAAAGACAAATACTATGTGATATCACTTACATGTGGAATCTAAAACATACAACAAACTAGTGAATATATCAAAAGAAGAAACAGACTCACAGATACAGAGAACAAATTAGTGGTTACCAGTAGGGAGAGGGAAGGGAGGAGGGGCAGTATAGGGGTAGGGGATTAAGAGGTACAAACTATTACATATAAAATAAGCTACAAGCATACACTGTACAACACAGGGGCTATAACCCATATTCTATAATAACTATAAATGGAGGATAACCTTTAAAAATTGTGAATTGTACACCTGTAACTCATATAATATTGTACACCAACTATACTTCAATTTTTAAAAGGAAGGTAAGATAAGACTATCAAAACCTTCAAAAAGGGAATGGGAAAAAAAGAATCATCTTACCAATTTCTGCTGTTCAAACATAAGTTTTTTATAGAAGAGATGGAACTGCTCAAAGCTGAGTTCATCTTTGTGTGCGCCTATTTCCTGTAAATATATAAAAAAAGTGACCACACGATTTTTCTTGTCCACCACAAGAATGCCTCTTCCCTGTTCACAGAAATACCATGGCTCTGCTACAACACTGCTTAAAATCAAACTTGCATTCCTCTGAACCCAACTATCCACAAGTTTCCTAATTTATCTGCCTGGAGAACATACCCACCAGGGATCCCTGGTGAGATCCTTCCCTTGACTCCCCAGAAGGGAAGGATCTTAGCCAGAATTCCAAGCGCCATAATGCAGAACTCCTCCTTCTGGGGGCAGAAGACACTTTCAAATCTAGACATATTTATAGGGTATGTACAGATAGGTCACTTTTAAAAGCATAAGAAAATGAACCGAGCCCTTAGAATTAACAGAGCTCAACTCCAGTCAAGGTCTGTCCCCTGAATGGCTTAACAGCTTTGGGCAAATCACTTGACCCTCTCAGACCCTCCGTTTCTTCATCTGTAAAATGGGAGAACCACCATTACCCTCCTCGGACTTCCTTGAAACCAAACCAGAGAACATCCACATAGCACCTGCTTGGTAAAGGCTTGATAAGGAACAAAATTCCAACTACGTGGCGGTCAGTGGTAAATGTCTCTCCCATCTCTTTTCTGTCAGTCCCCACCCTTCTCTGGTTTTGCCTTCTTGGACCAGTTCGAATGATGGGGGCGGGCCAAAAGATGGCTTGATAAGCCATAAAGTGGGTTAACTGATCCGGGAGCTCACTGGTATAAAAATGAATGAGCTTCTTCAGCTGAGGAATCCTGTGACATGCCCCCGGGAGTCCACCAACTGGGACTATTGGGATGGAGTGTTGTTGGGTTCCTTGACGAGAGTCAATCTCTCTCTGAAGGCCAGAAAGAATGCCTATGGATCACCTCCATCCTTACACCCTTCAGAAGAGCCCCACCTGACCTATGCTACCCCATCACTCATGGAATGGCCCGCCTCAGATCTACCAATGGCTTAATTACACAAGAACATAAACAAATTAAATGATGGGCGGAAGGAGGGATGGAGGGATGGGAGGATGGGTGGGAGGAAGGATCAGTGGATGAAGGGAGGGGTGGGTGCGAGGAGAGGGGAAGGGCAGAGAAGAGTCGCCTCTGACAACTACGCTATCAGGACCTGAATACAAAACGCCACATCCCTGGCAACCTACATAAGGAATCTTCCATAATATTTTCCAGAAGAAACACATGTGTTCATATTATTAAAAGGAAAACAGGCTGTGGGGTAGTGAGGGAAAGGGAAAGTTGGACTGGTGGAAACGTCCCAAGTCAAGCAGCTCAGTGAACATGGTCTTCGTGGATGACGTCCTCTGCCACGACTGAGAACACGGGCTTAAGGTCTTCACACAATCCCTCTGTCTGGACTAGGATGGATGAATCTGGAGGCGGGGGACTTCCCTGGGCACCATTCAGTGGAGCTCAAAGGCACAGAGTGGCTTCATGGGAAAGGCACACGTAGCCCTGGGTTCACAAAATCGCCAGGCTGAGAAACAAAACTTACCACGAACTTATCTTTGAGGAACTTGGCGCTGCTCACTTTGAAGTTGACCAGGGGCAAGATGGTCTTCAACTCTCGGAGGCTGATGCTGCAAAAGAGGGGAACCCCAGCCCCGTCAGCCTTGAGGGGTGTCAAGAGTGGAGGATCTGGCTACTCCCGTCAGCTCCCATCTCTACGAGAAGACCCACCACCAGCTGTTAGTGAGCACTAACTGGGAACACAGACTCTGGGATCAAGACACCCGATGTGCAAGGCTGGTCTCCACCCTTCAGGGATGGCTGTGGACATGGATCACCTTGGAGATTTGCAGTGAGGGCAGAAATGGTGTCGGATAACCTGGGCAGAGGCGAAATGTCACAGGGGTTCCAGCCAAGACGAGGTCACTGAAGGCCAGAGACAGGCAGGGGAAGGAGCCAACCTTCTCTGAACACCTACTATGTGCCAGGCTGCCCCGGGGATCTCCAGGCAATGACGTCACCTCACCCCTCGCTACACCTCACCCCCCACACAGTATGCATTCTCGAGCCCCAGGGTTCAGAACAGGCAACGGGGATGGGGGCAGGGTATGCGGCTGTGGGCATATGTGGGCACCATTATCACTCCACGTGGCAGCTGAAGAAACCGAGGCTCAGAGACGTTGGGTGCTACCACGCGGCGGAGGCGGACTCCAGGGCAGCCTGCCTCCGGGTCTGCCTGTAACCACTGCATTTGAAGCCTCTCAGGGAACGCCATGAACAGTGACAGAGGGCGGCGGGTCAAGGGCCTGAGATCCAGACCCTCGGGGCTGCAGAGCCAAGTGTCCGGCAGAGTGAGAGAGGGTGGTCTGGGCGGCCTCTGGTGTGGCCAGAGAAAACTGCTCTGCGTTCCTGGAGACGTCAGACTAGCAAGGGGCTGTGCATGGCCAGGAAGGAAGTCTGCCCGGGCTGTGGGCAGGAACGGCCCAGCTTCCGCCACACTGTCTACCCGGCCTCTGCCAGCACGCCCGGGAGGAAGCAGCAGGCCACACTCAGAAGCTGCCCCGGGAGACCGCCAAGAGGACTCCTGGCCACCCCAGTGTCCCCACCTCCAGCATCCCTGTCTCTCGTCTAACGGCCTCCCTAATGTGGGAGACCTTTATGGGCCACGTGTTCCCCACCTCCCACCACTCCTGGGGCCAGCACCCAGGGCTTTCCCAGAGAGACGGTGAGGGCAGCACAAAGCCCTCGGCAGGCCTGGCGGGGCTGGCCGCGCAGAGAAGCGAGCAGGCTGGCTGAAACCCCCTTTCGGACCCTGCCCCCGGGGTGTCCACGAAGAGCCTGGCCAGGGCAGGATGAAGGGCGAGGAGTGGTGGGGGATGGCGCTGTAAAACAAGGCAGGGAGAGGGTCTGGCCTAGCTGGTAGCCGAGGCGGCTCATCTAGGACCAAGGAAGGGGTCGGCATCCCCTGGGGACCCAGAACTTCCAGGCAGAAATGGGGCCAGGAAACCTTCCCACACCCAGGAACAAAGGGACTGGGGAGCTGGGAGCCAGTGCAGCTGCCGGGGGGGCCAGTGGAGCAAACACAGGGCCCGGGGGCACGAGAATCTGAGCACTGGGGCGTCTGAGCCCACCGGCTCCAAAGGTCCCGCCTTACACTGGAGCAACTGAGCCCCCAGGTAAAGGTGGGGGCCAGCGAGCTTCTCTGGGCTCCTGTGCAGGGACTAGCCACTCCACTCCACTCCCCATGCCGCGCCCTCACTCCCCGCTCTGGGCACGTGGACCAGGACTGGCCCGTGGAGCTGCTGGCGGGTAGGAAGCCAGCAGCTCCCAACTTCACCCCTCTCCCCGTCCAGGACTTGTCATCAGATCTCAGCCAAGATCATGGTCTGCCCTCTGGCCGTAACTCAGGACAGCTCTGCAGGGCCTCCCCGGAGCTCCCCACGGGGCCAGCTGAGGCCGTGACTGTGACTGCATCACAATCCAGCTGCCTTCGCAGGTGTGGACCCGCACACACTCCCCATAAGCTTCCGGCACACAAAACCCATCTCAGATTCTGCTTCCTGCAGGCTCGGCCTGTGACCGTGCGCTAGGGAACCAGGGCAATCCCTTTGGGGAGGGATGGCAAAAACTACCCCCTCCCCACAGGCACTGAACAATCCTGTCAGCTTCCCTCCTCAGCTTGGCATGCTCCCAGATGCTACAACGCTGCCCCCTGGGGCAGCCTTTACCAAACAACTGAGGTTGGCAGCCCCGGGAAACTTACCTGCCACCCTGAGGCTGGTAACCAACACCTCCACCACCCCCAGCTTCTTGTAACAGTAATAAACATTCATTAGTGTTTACCGTAAGCCAGCCACTGGCCAAGCACTCGTCACAAATGAACCCACTGAATCTTCAAACCAATCCCAGGAGGTAGGAACTATGATCTCTCTTACAGATTAGGAAAGTAAGGCACAGTGACTTACCCAAACTCATACAACCAGTAAGCGTTAGTGCTGAGATTCAAACCTCAGCGCTGCCCAACAGAATTTTCTAGGATGATGGCAACGTCCCGTATCAGGGCTGTCCAATGCGCCTAGGGCGACCAAGGAACTGGATTTTTAAATTTTTATTTAATTTTAATTACTTTAGATTTAAAGAGTCACATGTGGACAGTGCAGCTCTAGAAGCCTGCTTCTCTAAGTAGGGTCCCTGGAACGCCAGTATCAACATCAGTTGGGAATTTGTTACAAGGGCACATTCATGATCCCCACCCAGACCCAGTGCAACAGAACTTCTGCAGGACAGGCAGCGCACCTCTGCGGGTAAAGTGCCCCCAGGCTGTCCGACGTGCTGGAGCCAGGACTGCTGACCACAGGGAACCTATTTGCATACCTGCTGAAGACAGAACTGGACCGCACACCTGCCTCCCACCTGCACGCCCAACCCTCCCACCTCCTGAAGGCCAGGCTGAGCGAGAACAGGAAGTGCACACTCGGTTTATGCAAAGTCAGTGTCACATGCCGAGGGGCAAGGGGCAAAGTGGGAAAGAGATGTCCACAGAGACAACCTGCTCCCAGCCCGTAGGTCTGCTGGCCCCTCTGCAGGACTCAGCCCGTGAGCCTCGCCCTGAGGAATGCAATTCCAGTGACCACCCTCCACCCCCGAAGGTTCAGGGGCTTTCGCAAGGGGTATTTTGACCGAAGAAGTTTTCCCCTAATGCACTGACCTTAGAACCTAATTCCCAGGTAAGAGGCAACTAAACTCTAGAGACTCAAAAAGAAGGGGTTTCTGGAAACCTGGTCAAGATTAATGTTAAACAATTCATGCCTTTGACTCAGTCTCCCCAGGCCTGGAAATGTTATAAGGACGAGAACGTTCTGGTTGTCCCTTGTTACGATGCTACGTCTACGAATGAAGAGGGAGGGCTTCGTTCATCTGACCAACACTACAAAGACCGAACCAGCCGGATCCCCGACCTCGAGAGCCCCCACCGGTGTGAACAGCAACCACAGGGGGAAGACTCTAAGAAAGCAGAGAGCGTCCGGCCGACGGGACAGACTGGCACCAAGACCGAGAACCCTACGACGACCCGAAACACGCTTCTCGTGAGGGTCACTCCATAACGTTCCCTCTGAACGCAATTCAGTGACCATTAATAAAAACCGGACACAAACTAAATGACAAACAAAAGGCAACTTTTCAAGCCAAATATCAGATCCCATTGGTTGAATTACAATGTAGGTGTTAATACTGTTCCCAAAGAGTTGCAACAAAATGTAAACGTGTTTATGGTTTAAGCTGAGGTGAAAATAGTTTCCCCTCCTTGCATGCGGACTGGACTTAGTGACTGATTCCCAGAAAATAGAGCGGGGGCAGGCGGGGGCGGGGGGAGCCTTCACAAAGGAGAGATCTGGAAGACACAACCTTGGCCAAGTAATCAAGGTTTCCATCACCCTTGACAAGCCATGGTGAAAGCAGGCATCTCTTGAGCAAGGTGAAGAAAAAGACCTTCACCTCCGTGATATTCTTCCCAAACACAACCTCAGGTTACCCTTAACTCCAGTCTAATCATGACAAAAATATCAGACTAACACAAATGGAGGGACATGTTACAGAATACCTGAGACCTACTCCTCAAAACTGTCAAGGTCATGCAAGACAAGGAAAGATGGAGAAACCGTCACAGCCTAGAGGACACCAAAGGGGCAGAACAACTAAGTACAATGTGGGGTCTCGGGTGGGATCCAAGACCAGGAGAAGGACACTGGTGGAAAAAATGGTGAATTCCAATAAAGTCTAGGGTTTACCTAACAGTCATATAGCAAATGTGGTTTGTCAAGTTTTGACATGAATGATGTGAACCGTAGGGAAAACTGGCCAAAGGGGTATATGAGAAATCTCTGTACCATCTTTGCAACTTTTCTCTAAATGGAACATTATTCCAAAATTTTAAAATTAGTTAAAGAAGAACACAATGTAAAGTCATATGTATGGTTACATATTAATGAAGTAAAATGAACAGCAAACCAATAAAGTTGAGGATGGAAATCTACTGAAAACAATTGTACCCAGAGTTAAACAGTGCCTACCATTTAATGTCAAACTCACACAAATTTTTTCTAGTTTTCAGTATTTCCAAAATTTTCCATAACGAACATGAGTTACTTTCATAATATATATACACTACCAAATGTAAAATAGATAGCTAGTGGGTAGCAGCCACATAGCACAGGGAGATCAGCTCGGTGCTCTGTGACCACCTAGAGGGCTGGGATAGGGAGGGTGGGAGGGAGACGCAAGAGGGAGGGGCTAAGGGGATATATGTATATGTACAGCTGATTCACTTTGTTATAAAGCAGAAACTAACATAACATTATAAAGCAATTATACTCCAATAAAGATGTTTAAGAAAAACAAAAAAACATAGGCTTGGGGGTTCCCTGGTGGTCCAACAGTTAAGCCGCTGAGCTTCTAACGCAGGGGGCGCCAGTTCAATCCCTGGTCAGGGAACTAAGATCCCACATGCCTTGCAGCACGGCCAAAAAATAAAATTAAATAAAACATAGGCTTGTTTACCATATCTAAAAAAAAAAGTCCATGTGATGTTTTTAAATGGGCAAAGGACTCGTCTAGACATTTCTTTGAAGAAGATATACAAATGGCAAAAAGCACGTGGAAAGATGCTCAAGATCTGTAGTCATTAGGAAGATGCAAATCAAAACCAAAATGAGCTACTACTTTACACCCACTGGGATGGTGGGAGGGAGGGAAGGGGGGTGGGGGGGAAGAAGGAAGGGAGGAAGGGAGGGAGGGAGGGAGGAGAGAAGGGGGAAGGAGGGAGGAAGGAAGGAGGGAAGAGGGGAGGGAAGGAGGGAGGAAGGAAGGAGGGAAGAGGGGAGGGAAGGAGGGAGGAAGGAAGGAAGGTCAGGTGTTGGCAAGGAAGTGAGAAAAAAATGAAATCCTGTTGCCCTGCTGGTGGGAATGTATAATGGTTGCAGCTGCTGTGGGACACAGTAGGCAGTTCATCAAAAAATGGAACAGTATTACCATTTGATCCTGCAATGCCACTTCTGGGTAATGCACAAAAGAACGGAAAGCAGAGACTAGAAACCCATATTCACAGCAACAATACTCGCAATAGCCAAAAGGTGGAAGCACCTGGAGTAAGTGTCCGTGGACAGATGGGCGGATAAACACAACGTGTTATATGCACACAGTGGAATATTATTCGGCCTTAAAAAGGAAGGAAATTCTGACACTTGCTACAGTAACGTGGATGAACCATGAAGACATCGTGCTCAGTGAAGTACGCCAGTCACAAAATGCAGTGTCCTTCTGCTCACAGGCCCACAGGAGTCAACTTCGCAGAGACAGAAAATATTGGGTTGGCCAAAAAGGTCGTGCAGGTTTTTCCGTAAATGTCATTTTACAGAAAAACCTCGACCTTTTTGGCCAACCCAATAGCACAGCGGTTACCAGCGGCTGCAGAGGGGGTAATAGAGTGAGGGCTAAATGGGTACAGAGCTTCAGTTTTGCAAGAGGGGTAGAGCTCTGCAGACGGATGGTGATGGCAGCACAGCAACATGAACGCACAGAAGCGTACACTGAAAATGGCAAGTTTTATGTTATGTATATTTCACCACAATGAAACCCATACGTAATTTTCAGTCAAAGGAGGTCACCGTGGGGAAGGGAAGACTTCTGCCACTTACCAGCTCAGTGATCAGCTAAGCCACAGCTGACCAGCTAGGTTGCTGTGGACAAGTGATCTAACCTCTCCTGGCCTCAGTATCCTCATAAAATGGACCAGAGGGTGCCCAGCTCGCCAGTCTGAGAGCCTTCTTTCCATAAGCTGTCCCCAATTCCCTAAGTAAGGAGAGTGCTCAGAACGGCGGGGGTTATAAAGTGACTCCTCACAAACGCCAGCTGCTGCCATGCTGCCTCTCGACAGGCTGAAAAGGGAAACATGCTCAGGCCAACAAAAACCCGGGATTGGACACTGCCCGAGCCGGGCCAGCCCACAGTCTGCCTCCCATCCACAGGCTCTTTCCTTCGTGCTGCAGCTCCTTTGTTTTCTTCCAGGAAACGGGACCACTGTGCGAGACAGGAAAGGAGGGAGACTGGCAGAAGTCAGTTGCCCTTTCATTGGCACCTTGGTCAAGTTCCTTTTGAAAAACTCCCTCTGGGCCTCCCAGAACCACAGGAAAGGTGGGATTTTCCACGTGTTGACAGAGCAGCAGGGCTCCGCCAAGCGGAAGGGAGGTCGGGGAGCGGGAACGGCAAGCAGGGAACAAGGAATCATGGCCAGAGACAGACTTGCTGTCTGCTGAAGGTTCTGGAAAGGACTTCTCTGTAAAGGACTTGCAAGAATCCATTCTGAGCGAGAGAGCTGGAGGGAGGCTCCCACTTCTTGACAACAGAAGTTGGAGAAGCAGACTGTGGAACCAGATCCACAACGCCATACCCCACCATGTGGAGAGAGGGCCCAGGAGGGCTCCCTCTCTCAGCTCTGTGCCAACCTCAGCTGTGAATCACCTCAAAGCCACAGAGAAGGGAAACAGTCATGGGAGGCTCCACCTCCGAGACTGAAAGAGGCCAGTGTATATAAAATCCCCCAGCGTGGGGACCTCATTTGATCCACCCTCCGTAACACGGGCCAGGCCCAGGTGTGGGACCACAGAACGCTGGCTGAGAGGAGGAGGGAGGGAAAGGAAGATGGACAGAGACACGGACTGAGCTGCTGGCTGACCTAACAACGTCACTAAACTCTTCACCGCTTCCCGGTTACCATCTGCAAAGCATCCCGTGGGGCACGTGTACAAGAGACCACAGAGGCTCTGAAATCAACAAGTGATGGATGACACTAGCCTGACACTAGAATGCCTCAGGGATGGAAAGACTTTCAGGAACAAGAGAGGTGAGTTGTAGAGGTTACTTGTTGCCTCACTGACGTGATGCTGACACATCTTAATGGAGAACGGAAGGAAGGAAAAACATTTAAAAACTTTCAGAGAGGTCTGATGTGAGGCTAAAATGATACAATTGATTGTCAAGTGCTCAGTACAGTGCCTGGCATGCTGGGTGCTCAATAAATGGTGTTTTTTTGGTCATTACATTATTAACAAGAACTGGATCATAACCGAAAAAAAATGGAGAGGATGTTCAACCTCGCCCATAAACAAGGAAACGCAAATTTAAGCCAAAATCCACTGCTGCCTTTTACCCACAGATTAATAAAGGTCAAACTCTGGAGACATAGTGAAACAAGTACTTTCTTGCACTGTTGGTAGAAATAGAAATCGCTACCACCTCTCTCAAAAATCTCAGACCCGAGGACACCTGGCCGCTGGAATTCCTCCTCTGGGAATTTATCCTGCTCATACCCTCATCACCTAAGTTTACAAAAAGGGAGATGTGAAGGCTTTCACGGTACGATAATAAAGGACCAGGAACAACTTCATGTCCATCAAGAAGGAAATGATTTCTCATCAATTAGAGAATTACACTGCATCCATCCAAGGACAAACCGCATTGGATACAAAAATGTCTGGCACGGAGCGTTGTGTGTGCCGACAGGGAACCACTCCAAGACGTGCTGTTCAGTGAACCGGTCAAGGACGCTGAATTACGTGTTATCACATCGCCCCACTCACGTCCACCCAGCCCTTACGACCATCGCTACTGAACTGGGTTTACCTCTTGATGGTCAATCCCCCAGCACAGAGGAAGGGCAGGCACCATGGTGACCCTGTTTCTCCCCGGGACACAGAAGGGGCTCACATGTGAAGGCCTAAAGGACGTGCTGCAAGTGCTCCACAAAAGAGAAGCCACCTCTGCAGGTGGACCGGGATTTTCCACCGCAGTGAGGTCCTGCACGGGTGGAGAGCCTGTCACCGTGACCCCCGCCACCTAGCACTGTGTCCGGCACCTTGTAAGTCAAATCTAACTTCGTGAGGAGCTTTCCACAGCCGAGAACTTGCTCCAACCCCCTCAGAATGTTTAAAGAAAGAATGAACATCTGAGTCCAAAACGATCGGGAGAAAACTACAAAAATGTGAGCGAATCTTACCTGTTTCTCCTGGTCTGATCCACAGAATAAATCTGCTTTCTCAACCAACTGGGAAGAGAGACAAAGAAAGAAAGTTAGGAAACAGCACAAGTCTGAGTGAGTTCTATAGGGAAGAGAGTTGAAGAGAGTTGACACAAAGAAAGAAAGTTAGGAAACAGCACAAGTCTGAGTGAGTTCTATAGGGAAGAGAGTTGAAGAGAGTTGACACAAAGAAAGAAAGTTAGGAAACAGCACAAGTCTGAGTGAGTTCTACAGGATGGGACAAAGGAAACTGGAAACGAAAAGGAGGGTTTTCCAACTTTCTAACTCAGGCGACTTGGGAAGAAGCAGTTTCTCCTTGTGGTTGAAATGCTGCAGCTGAGCCAGGAGGCCCCTTTGACAGAGGTTGGCAATCTTTAAACTGACAATTCCCTCTGATTCTATGAGTTAATCCCCAAAAAGCTGGTAAGGAAAATGGTGTAAATCAGAGGGCTTTGGTTTGCTGGAGGGACAGTAATTCACACACCAATCCCACCCAAAGGGAGTGGCAGGTGGAAAATCCTGGACCTCAAGCCTGAGGTCCTTTGATCAGTGAGCTTAATCCCTCTTCCTAAATCCTTTAAGAAACAAGTCTCGGGCCCTCCCCTCCAACCCAACATCAGTACGAGCTTCTGTCTCAGCCCCAGGGCCCTCCTCACTCCAGCAGGCGAAGACCAAGGCCCAGCACTGAGACAGGCTTTTCTGTGAGATGCTGCAGAGTCCACAGCCACGAACGGGCACCTACTGCACACAGGACACTCAATGAGCCTCCAAGACGCAATAGTCCCTTTTTCTTTCTTTCACCATATTGGCTAAAGGGAGCAGAATAAATGCCTGAGTGAGGGAACACAGAGGTGAACAGGCCAAAACCGTCACCTCTCAATGATGGTGGGGGTGGATGCGCTCATCACTTCCTGGTGCAAGATCTTCAAGCCAGAGAGCCACTTAGTTGCATCTTCTTTAGAATCGGCTGCAGAGGTGAGGGGACAGAAATGCTCTGTTACTCCCTGGGAAGACAGACCGCTGCTTAGGGACCCCCGCCCCACCTTCCCAGCCCCACACAGCCCACCTGGCTGGGAGGAGCCTGTGCTGGTTCCTAGGACCTACTTTTTGTCTCAGATGAGGCCATATGCCCATGGTGAGCCTCCTACAGCAGGGGTGACAAGCCGGTGACTTTTTAAAAGTTTTAGCCCTATGCTAACAAACAAGAGGCAGGACCTGGGATAACTTGTACCACAATCCTGAGCAGCCCTGAGCATCTCCCCTGTTTCCCTTCAAGGCCAGAGAGAGGGGTGGAAAGTAGGTGATGCTGATGCCTGTAAGGGAAGCGGCAACAAGTACCAGTTAAGAGCCTGGCATCATCGCCAAGTCCCAGTGTACCGCTTCAGGGCTGTGTGAGGTTCAGTTGGTTACTTAACCTCTCTGTGCCTCATTTCCTAATCAGTAAAGTGGAGATGGCAATGCAAACAACTAGTCCAGTTATTAAACATCTCCAAACTAGGGAGTTTGCTAGTCTAGATAGAGCATGCTGAGGTTTCTGCTCTCACTCTTCCCGTGTGGACGAGGAGAAAACTACAGCTCAGAAGAGTGACGGGACCTGTCCCAGAGCCAGTAAAGAAGAAGCTGGGATCCAGACATCACCCTGGGCTCCACGTCCTGCTTGGGCTTTCAGGGCCTCCCTACCAAGAAGAGCACCCAGGCTTCAGCCTGCAGGGGGGCTACGTGGACAGAGCTCAGGGACACAGTCACGGGCCCCTCTCTCCTGCCCCATCTCTGCCTCCTGCTACACACCATCAATCAGACGGCCACCCAACACTTCCTACATCCAGCTTGCTAATTTCCCTCCTCCAAGCCCTGGCACATGCAATGTCCTCTCCCTGGACCATCCTCCCTCTTTAACCCCAACTCCTACTGATGCCTTAAAACCCAGTTGAAAAGTCACCTCCCCTGCAAAGCCTTCCAGGGAATGAGGCACTGTGTATTCCTGCAGCACGCTTATGTTTGGACTACTGCTCTTATCACAGAGTACTCTAAGTTCCTGTCCACACATCTGTCTCCCCAAGGAGACTGTGAGCTCCTTAAAGGCAGCAACTGGGTCTTATTCCTCTTTACAGCCCCAATGACACGTAGTACAACCTGGCACAGGGCATATGCTCAAAAGATGCCTGATGCAAGCATGAATGAGAACTCAAACCAATGAGACCTATCTGACCCTAAATTATATGTCTTTTATAACTGAGTTGTAATAGTTCTTAAATATTCTAGATATGTTTTGTATCAGGCATACGAATTGCAATTATTTTTCTCTATATTGTGGGTTGTCTTTTCACTTTTTTTTTCTCTTGGCCGTGCTGCATGGCTTACAGAATCTTAGTTTCCCCACCAGGGATCAAACTCAGGCCCCCTGCAGCGGAAGCTCGGAGCCCCAACCACTGGACCGCCAGGGAAGTCCCTACCTGACCCTAAATTCAAAGTCTCTAACGCTACTCAGCTTTCACGGTTTCCCCCCACTTTGGTCTACTTTTAATGCTACTTACTTTCTCTCTCGTCAGTCATGATTGTACGTCAAGTTCTAAGTCAATACATTCTGGGATTAGACCTGAAGGCAGCTACAGGCTTCTGCCCCTGAGCAAAGTGCCTGAGCTTTTTCACAGCCCTTCTCCTGGCTGCTCAGAGGCCTCTTGGACTTTCTGGTGGACTCATAGGGATGGCCTGAAATCTCACCTCCAGATACGTGTGTCTCCGTGTGTGCACGTGTGTGTGTGCATGTATGCGTTTACTGTTAAGTGCACGTACGCATGTTTACATGTGTAAGGTGGAAGATTTCAGGATAGTTCCTTCAGATCAGTTAAGCTGAATAAATGGTGCAGGCCAGACTCTGCTGGACGAAAAATGTACCTGCCTTCAGCTTTCTGCACGAGCCAGGTAGGCCCTTAACGTAATCCTTTCCACGTGCCAGTGGAGTCGGCATTATTGGGCTCCCCGTTTCACAGCTGAGCGAACTGCAGCTCAGAGAGGCTGAGTCGCTTACCCAAAGTCACACAGCTAGAAAGGGACAGGGTCAGGATTCAAAACCATGACGCCCTAAACACGCATTAGCGGTTGGGCAGGTGTGAGCATCCTGCTGGTGAACTTTCTAGGAAGGAAACAAAGACCCAGGGAGGGAGAAAAGCACATGCCATGCACCCACCTGCTAAGCTGAGCGTGCTGAGGACGAACTGGGTGCCGTACAAGATGGTGAAGCAGCACTCTTCCTTCTGGCGGACTGCTTTCGCACGCTCAAAATCCTTGGAGTTCTTCCCTGGGCGGATTTCCTTTATTTCCATGATATCCACTGAAGGAAAATTAACATCAGCCAATCAGAAGCTGGAGTTCACTCCATCTGAGGCTGCAGCCATGTGCCTGCACCCCAGACACACAGAGCCCAGCTCTTCACTCCCCAGAGTGAAGACAAGCTGGGCCAGCCCCACAGCCCTGCCCGGCTTGCAGGATGATGTGCAAAACATGAAATGCTTGTTGTTCTGAGCCACTAAGTACCGGGAGACTTGCTGTACAGCAATAGATGACAGAAAAGGCGGAAACCCATCCTCCCTAGAACCCCTGCTGCCACGTGATGCCAACTCACTCCTAGCCAAAAGCTACCTGGCCAGGGTGGCAGCTGACCCAAGGGTGACCCCTCCCTCCATGGGATGGCCATCTCATCTAAGGGTGACCCCCACACACAGGGTGGCCATTTGGCCCAAGAATGACCCCCTCCCCTCACAGGATGGCCACCTGATGCAAGGGAGACCCCCCCTTCCTGCCATAGGATGTCCCGTGAACTAAGGAGTGTCACAGAGTGACAAGTCCATCCATCCTTTCCTCCCTTTCTTCTGTCAAAAAAGCACCTTTTCCTGGGATGAACCCATTTCACGTGCTTGAGGTGAAGATGATCCACACCCCGGCTCCTTTCACCACAACAAGTCGAAGGAGGGGCCAAGGGTCCCAGGAATGACCACGATGTCCCACCCCTGGCACGGTGATGGGCTCAGGGATGAGCACACGGCCTAAGCTGCCCCCATCAGCATCCTCCTGGGACTTACGCGGCCAAAGCTATTCATCAAATTTCTCCTGCTGCTGCTGCCAGGCTGGGGGTAGCAGGCCATGTGGCCTGCCATACAGAAAGCAAAGATTCATCCCTGATGCACTACTGAGCCCCTGGGTCCATTTGGGCTTGAAGCCACTTCTGCCCTGGAGCATGCTACCTGGGTGACCCAATAAATTCTCTTTTCTGCTTTGGTTAGTGGGAAATGAGTTTCTGTCACATGTAACCATAAGAATCCTGGGACATACATCTTTGTTCTTACACTGCACAGAGATACAGGAAAGAGGTATTCCTGGAAATGAGAGAGTAGGGAAGGAGACCTCACCTTTGACCTGAGATCAAGGAAGCAAACAGACCCAAGTGAACACAGGCATTTTAGAGTCAGAATTGAACTGGCAGGAAAGGTTCACGGCCACTCACACATAACAAGAGGAGGAGGAGACAGAGTATTAAATTAGGGGAGGAGGGGATGGAATGAACCAAAGCCTTTTTTTTTTTTTAATTTATTTTTGGCTGCGTTGGGTCTTTGTTGCTGCACACGGCCTTTCTCTAGTTGCGGCGAGCGGGGGCTACTCTTTGTTGCGGTGCACAGGCTTCTCATTGCGGTGGCATCTCTTGTTGCAGAGCACGGGCTCTAGGCACGTGAGCTCAGTAGTTGTGGCTCACGGGCTCTAGACGCAGGCTCAGTAGTTGTGCCGCACGGGCTTAGCTGCTCCACGGCACGTGGGATCTACCCGGACCAGGGCTCAAACCCGTGTCCCCTGCATTGGCAGGCGGATTCTTAACCACTGCGCCACCAGGGAAGCCCGAACCAAAGGCTTTTCACTTTCTTACCATGGATCTAGCTAGACTGAAAACAGTCAGTTTGGGGGACAAGAATCATGAAGTAAAGTGAAAAGACTTTAAATAAACAGCATTTGCTGTGTACCCTGTGTGTGGTGGTAGCTACACAAGTCTAAACATGTGATAAAATTCCTTGAAACTATACACCAAAACGAAAACAAACAAAAGTTGAGTCCACATAAAAAATGGTGAAAACTAATTAAGGTCTGACTACTCAGCCATAAAAAAGAACAAAATAATGCCATATGCAGCAACACGGATGCAACTAGAGATGATCACACTTAGCGAAATAAGTCAGAAAGAGAAAGACAAATACCACATGATATCACTTATATGTGGAATCTAAACTATGACACAAATGAAACTATCTACAAAAAAGAAACAGAATCAGGGACATAGAGGATAGACTGGTGGTTGCCAAGGGGGAGGTGGGTGGGAAAGGGTTGGACTGGGAGTTTGGGATTAGCAGATAAAAACTGGTATATGTAGAATGGATAAACAACAAGGTTCTACTGTAGAGCACAGGGAACTATATTCAGTATCCTGTGATAAACCACAATGGAAAAGAATATGAAAAAGAATGTATACATATGTATAACTGAGTCATTTTGCTGTTCAGCAGTAATGAACACAATACTGTAATTCAACTATTATTGAATAAAAAATAAATTAAAAAAAACTAATTAAGGTCTGTAATTTAATAACATTATACCAGTGTCCATTTCCTGGGCTTGACAACTATGGTTATGAAAGATGTTATCACAGGGGGAAATTGGATGAATGGTACACAGAAACTCTGTATTATTTTTGTAATGTCATCATGAGTCTAAAATTATTTCAAACTAAAACATTTTTTAAAACACTTATCAAGGGACCTCCCTGGTGCAGTGGTTAAGAATCCGCCTGCCAATGCAGGGGACACAGGTTTGAGCCCTGGTCCGGGAAGATTCCACATGCCACGGAGCAACTAAACCCATGTGCCACAACTACTAAGCCTGTGCTCTAGAGCCCGCAAGCCACAACTACTGATCCCACGTGCCACAACTACTGAAGCCTGCACGCCTAGAGCCCGTGCTCCACAACAAAAGAAGCCACCGTAATGGGAATCCTGCGCACCGCAACGAAGAGCAGCCCCCACTCGCCGCAACTAGAGAAAGCCCGCGCACAGAAATGAAGACCCAACACAGCCCAAAAATAAGTTAAAAAAAATTTTTTTAAACCCACTTAATTATGGGTGGTCCTATTATGGGGGTGGGGGTGGGGTCAAGGGGTCCTTCATTCCTCAAAAACTAACAACAAAACACAGA
Organism: Leucopleurus acutus; assembly: GCF_964270905.1. NCBI lineage: Eukaryota > Metazoa > Chordata > Mammalia > Artiodactyla > Delphinidae > Leucopleurus > Leucopleurus acutus. Next base: position 6,810,980 of record NC_139162.1, read on the forward strand.
GTCTTTGTGCGCGCTCAGATTCACAACCTTCTGGGGGGTTAAATCAGCACTGCTGATTTACCTGCTTCAGCAGTTATCTGAGAACATCTGAGGTATTAATGTTTGTTCTCAGAAATCAGTTACTTACCCAACCCAGCTGACTGCCAGTTAAGAGTCTAGTGACCTTAAGCAATACTCTTTTTTTTCCTAGCTGGTCTAACAATGATTATCTAACCATTCTCTTTCCCCGTAAAATATCTCTAAGAGGGAATTTCTGAATTGGCCAACTGTGAGCTTTTTTCCTTATAGCAAAATTATAATAAACATTTGATGCGTTCATAACTAAAGAAAAAAATTTCAGATAATGTAACACTGTCTTCAGGCAATCACCAACTCTTATCTAAATCACTCTTGAATCTATCTTCTACACATTCCCAGGGCTGACACCATAATCCAAGCCACTGTCACCTCTCGCTTGCACTACTGAAGTAGCCAGGAGCTACCCCCATAGTCTTTTCTATGAAATGCAGACGTGCTCCAGCCACCCCTGGGCTTCAAGCTTGCTGATGGCATCCCAGTACTATTAGGACTAAGAACCAAGGCCACGTGATGACCCTGCCGACGCCATCTGGATCAACTGTGCATCCTCACTGCTGTGCTCCAGCCACACTGGCCAGCAGCTTGCATTCACTCCCCCACAGGACACCACCGCTGGCTCTGCTGGGGACGCTTTTAGCCTAGTTAGCTCCACGTTCTCCCTTCCAGTTTCAGCTCAATCACCGTCAGACGCACAGAATACCCTCCAACTACTGCCATTACACACACCAAGCCCCTCTTCCCCACAGCACTGAAGACGCCAAGTGCTTAGTGGTGTGAACCGTGGATTCATGGCCCCTTCCCTAGATGGTGCATCTTTCCTCACCACTGTATCTCCACCCCTAGCAGAGCAACTGGTACACAGTTGGGCCCAATAAATAGTTGTTGAAAGAGGAAGCGGACAGAGAGAGATGGAGACACAGACAGAGACAGAACTGGAGATGGGACAGAGGGGGAGGCAGAGGGAGACAGACACACACAGATGCGAACACACACAAATGGAAACAACCAGACAGGGTAAAAGAGGGGCAGAGACAAGCAGATATGAACAGAAGACAAGCCATCCAGATGAGGGAGGGAGGGAGACACAACCATGCAACGTACAAAGTCAGAGAGAAAGAAACATGGGAAAAGACTAAAATATAAACAGCCACTCTGATGATGCAAGCAGCCCTGACCAGCCCTACACCGCCTTTCACTTCAGTGCAAGCAAGGACCCTTTGGAGGCCAGCCCTGTCCCAGGAAAGGGCCGCAGGCATCCACCCTCGCCAGCCACGACTGGCTGCCTCCATGACGTCATCCTGTTCACTTCCCCCTTTCCTGTCCCGGGATAAGTACTGGCCTATTCATCATGCTACTGATAAGACAATGCTCTCTCCATTGGATTGCCTTTGTCCCATTGTCAAAGATCCGTTGATGATGTGTGTGGGTCTATTTCTGTTCTCTCTATTCTGTTCCATTGATCTAATTGTCTATTATTTCCCCAACGCCTCACTGTCTTGATAACTATGGCTTTCTAGTAAGCCTCAGAGGGGGGCAGCAGACACCTCTGACTTGGTTCTTCTTCAATACTGCACTGGCAATTCTGGGTGTTTTGCGTCTCCATAGAAACTTTAGGGTCAGATTGTCAATATCTACAGAATAACTTGCTGGGATATTGATTGGTGTTGACTCTACACCAAGTTGCAAAGAACTGACATATTGAGTCCTTCTATCCATAAACGCAGAGTATTTATTCAGCATACTTTGTCAGCCAGACACTCTCCTGGATGTACACACTCCTGACCTCCAAAGGTCCTACAGACACACTAGCTTCATCCATGAGACTAGAAATAAAGGCAATAATAATAATCATGTACCGCTCTTACAGAGCACTTCCTGTATGCCAGGCACAGTGCTAATGCTCTGCACATGTCACAGGTCGGTTCCCTGGAAGCCAAGCCTGAGGCAAGGATTCTTTTTTAGGTTTTTATTGGGCGGTGGGGTGGCGGGAGGGTGCTCAAAGGACAAAGGACTGCAGAAATAGATGAGGCAGGAGAATAAAGCTAGGCTGTGGTCCCAGCAGGGGACGGGCTTCAGCGTGGTCACAGGAGGCGCTGGAGCCTGGATCACACCAGGAAAGTGAGTCTCCTGGAAACAGCGAGGCTGTCCTCTTGCGCTCTCCCATGACTGTCCCCATTATACAGATGAGGAAACAGGCATGCAGAGGTGAAGTACCTCGGCCAGGGTCACCAGCCAGCAAGTGGAAGAGCCAGGATTTGAACCTTTACGTTGCTTCTCACGGTCAAGCAGGCGACGCTGAGAAGCCACGTTAGGACACGCAGCCCTCTTCCCACCGCGCTCCAGTCAGCAAGTCTCACCGTACATGGGCCTCCTGGCTATGTTGGCTCTCATTTAAGTGACTTCTCGACACCGCCTTCCTTCTCCCCCTCCCTGCACTGATCCAGCCCGTCATTTTTACATCTGTGCCATAGAGTTCCTCACCAGCACCACCCGCATTCATAGGTTTCTTTGTTGGCTGCCTATCTGCTCTCTCCTCTAAGCCCCAGGAGGACAAGGGTCGTGTCTGCCCTGTTCACGACCGGAGCCTCACACCCAGCTACGTCAGAGCCTGGATCAGAGCAGGAATTCAGACTGCCATGGAACACAGGATTAGGTTTCCTGGGTGTCTCAGCTTGGCTTCCCCCAGAAGCGGACACTGAGACAAGGATTTGAGCACATGCAGTGTATCCAGGAGCTGATCCCAGGAAACACCAGCAGAGGAGCAGGGAAGTGAGACAGAGAAGGGAAGGCGCTGATAAGGAGGCTGCTATGTCATCATCCTGGTACCCCAGGGGCACAGGGAGCTGCATGGGGATCTGGGAGCCCCTTAGAGTTTGCCCCACCAAGAGAGGGAGGGAGCTGGGGTGTTATCCCCCAACCTCCAACTGCTATTGGTTGAGGGCTGCTTTTAGGGGGCCCTTAACTCCCCAGGCCTCAGGCAAAGTGCCTTTAACGTGCAGCAGTGACTACTATGGCAGCAGGGTTAGGCCTCGGCATCCTCTGCTATATCAGGTTATCGAACTGGTAGTTTCTGTGCTACCCCCATGGAACCCGACGATCAGATGTTTGAGCGGTCGAAGCTGCAATGTCTCTCTAGTTCAGGCAGAACGGTGGCAGATGTGGACAAGTCCCAGCTGTTGAGGGAACAGCGTCTCTGGGCTCCCCCAGGAGAGATCCTACATGGAGACGGGACGAGATGTTACTGTCCCTGTACATTCTGTAGCCCCAGAGGTATCCTGGATCAGCAGGTGGTTCTGGAATTACAGGTATCAGTGCACTCCCTTGCTCACTCTCTTTTTTAAGATATAGTTCACATGCCATACAGGTCATCCACGTGAAGTATACAATTCAATGACTTTTAGTATATTCACAGACTTGTGCAACCACCACCAGCATCGATGTTAGAACATTTTCATCCCCCCAAAAAGAAACCCATACCCTTCAGCCTCCACATTTCCCACTCAGCCCACCACACCAGCCCCCGGACAACACTCATCTACTTTCAGTCTATAGAGACTTGCCTGTTCTGCATGTTTCATATAGAGAGAGGCATACGATACGTGGTCTTTTGTGTCTCGCTTTTAAATTCATTTGGCAGAAGATCTCTGAGATTCCTCCGTGTTGTAGCACGTGTCAGTACTTCATTTTTATGAATGAATAATATTCCACTGTATGGATTTGGTCTATCCATTTACCCACTGATGGACATTTGGGTTGTTTCCACCTTTTCATTATTGTAAATAGTACAGCTATGAACATCTGCAGACAGGTTTCTGTCTGAACATACAGGTTTCTTTTTGAACACCCGTTTTCAGTTATCTCAGGTTTCTGGTAGGAGCAGAAATTGGTCCTCTATCGACTATACCCTCAGGGCTGCAGGTGTAACGGTGACGTGCCCCCTTCATGCCACGCGGCTGGCCAGCCACCAACCCGGGCCAGCGATGGTGCTCGTGTGTAGGTGGCCAGTCACTTGCTATGCATGAGCGAGCCCTTCAAAGCTGTCACCACTGCTTCCCAGGCCTTCTGGGCAAGCAGGGGCCACCTCCAGAGACACAGAGGTGCTCACTCTCTGGCCACCCCCTTGATTACCAGGGGTCCCAGGAAGTCAGGAAGGAAATCCCTGGCCAGTGGGAGTGGTTTTCGATTTGATAACTGGCAGAGTCTACAAGTGCCCTTTGGGCATTTTTGCTGGCATGCCCAGTACTTGACCTTGCATCACACGGGGGCACCTTCCTTGCTGAAGGGTGGTCCCACCACACCAGGGGTGCGGAGCAGCAAGAAGCGTAAGGCCGGCTGCACCCAGCTGGGTTAATCCCAAACCACCTTTCGGACCTGCCGCTGGGAATAAAACCCTAGTGCCGGGGATGGAAATCCACAGGTTTCCAAGGGTCCCCCGGGTCGTGACAAGCCCATGGCTCGTGATGAGCAGATAGACTCTGGAACCAGTCCACCCGGGTTCAAATCCAGCAGGTGGTTTCAGGCAGTAACTTCACCTCTTCCTGCCTCCGCTTCCTCATGTGAGCAATAGGAGAAACAGTGGTCTCCCCACGCGGTGTTCTTTGAGGATTAAATGAAAGTGTGTCCGTAGGTGCGCGTGCATGCACGCGTGCGTGTGAATTAAAATAGTGTCTGGTAATTTTAACTAATGAAGATGTAGTAACTTCTAAGTGCGTGTCAGCTACTATTTTTTTAATTATTAACGCAGTGGAATACAGCTGAACTCGTATAAGGCCTAAGGAAAAACACCATCTCTCAACTTATCTGTTGTGGAAACGGAAGAGGCAGATTCTTACGTAGTGATGTGGAAAAGCTCCACGACAGCTTACATAGACAGGATACCAGATTTACGTGCCTGCATCTGTGCGTGTGTGGGTCCACATGTATGTAAAAACGTGTGCGTGCACACCTTGTATACAGGTGCCCCTTGCTGTTCAAATTCTCACTATATTAATATTTACTGTAACTCGCAAACATTTTTTACCTACAATGCACCACAAAGATCACACACCTGCTACAGGAAGGTCAGGTGCAGGCACCTGTGGAAATACTGCTGTGTATCAGTCTGCATTAGAGAGGAACATGTCCAGTGCTCTGACGCTGAAAATCATCACGCAGCAAACCTAGTGTCCTGCCCACCCTATTCAGTCTTAGTGTCTACTTCCGGCAAGCCACAGTCCAATTTAGATGACCTCTTTAGTATTTTTAACAGATCTCATTGTCGTTTCTATCAAGTTACAAAGTAGTTACAGGACAGAAAAAAATCAAAATTCAGAACCAATACCGTGTAGTATCATATGTATGAGTAATAAGTTCATGAAAGCATCAAATCATTAGGTATTTGTTGCTGTCAATGCTTCGTATGCTTACAGAAATATTTGATGGGCTGGTTTCTAGGTGATTAAGGGTGTCAAGCAATACTGGGGAAACTGGTTGGGTTTTTTCGAGCTGTTGGTAATGTGCCACCACTTGTATCCATGTAATATGACATAATACACTGCTATCCAAAGAAAGATGCTCTCCACCGTGTTTTCAGGAATGCATTAGGCTCAGCTAAGGAGGGATGCCTGTATTTGTACATGTGCTCGTATGTGTGTAAAAGCATGAGAAAACGTTAAAGAAAGAGATTCCCACCAATTTGCTGACCATAGGGATTACTGGTGGGAAGGGGGATGCGCAAACGGTGGCAACGGGAGCTTGATCTGCACTGGTTGAAATTCTGGCCAAGGGGCACAGAGCCGGTAAGAGGACCGACTTTACTTTCCAAGTCGGCTCTGGTGGCCAGAGCTCGGGCCGAGTGTGCTCGTGCAGTCGGGCTCTGCAGCCGTGCTTCCTGCTTGAAGAAGTGAGATAACACAGCCACAGAAGCAAAGCCTTGTCTCTGAAACCTCCCTCTGCTTCCCGGCATCACCTCCGGTCTTCCCCAGGTCTGGCCACCCCTCCCCACCCATCACCTACAGATGCACACTTGGGGTTCTCTGCCCCCTCTGTCGGTTGTCCCCATGCCCCTGTTCTTCGACTCCTGTTTCCTTCCTCCTCCCACTCTTGGTTCTGGGCCGCGTCTTGCTGACCCGCCGCACGCCTGGAACATCCTCCTATCCTCACGTGACCTATTCCCCAATTTCCTCACTCGACCTCAAGTGGCACCGCCCCCAACAAGCTTAACAAAGTATCTTCAAGGAAGCTCCAGATGTACCCAAGGGGAAGAGACAGAGAAGGTTCGGGGACCTTCCTGCACATACCCACCACCCTCCTTTTTCCATCTTTCAGTCATTCAACCAACCAGGTAGGTAGTGACCATCTCGCTGAGTGCCAAGGATGAAGCCGACAGGCACGGTCCCCGTCCCCAGAAGCTCAGAGCCTGGGAGGACAGACCCTGTCCGAACCTGCACAGAAGCACGTAAACCCCCCACCATGCTAAACACCTCAAGGGAGCAAAATCAAGTCTACACGGGGGCTTCTTCCCAGCAAGGAGAAGAAAGGCTTCTCGGGGGCATGCATCTTGGCTGAGTTCTGAAGGCTAGAGTTATCCTGGTGAAGGGGCAGCAGAAAGCCCTGGAAGGAGTCCCGGGCTCCAGAGACCCTGGTTCAAATCCCAGCTCTGCTCCCCAAAGACGCCTGGGAGGTTGGGCAAGTCACCTCCCTTCTCTCTGCAATTTCCTCATCTGCACTCACAGTGGTACAGTAGCTCCTTCACTGAGCTGCTCTGCAAACAAGATGAAATTACATTAAATAAAAGCTGCAGTGGCCCCCAGAGGTCTCACAGTCAGGGTTATTGAGCTCTTGGGATGAATGTTCTTTCATAGCATCTTTCAATAACACCTTCACCACTGCTGGTGGTTTCACTTTGTCTCAGTGAAGGACCCTGCTTTACAAAACCAAGGGTGTGGGGTTATTTCACATACACAGCAGCATCTGACCTTGAAGTCAGATAAAAAAACTGAGATGCACCACAGAACACAGTTACAAGAGGTTCAACGTGGGAGAGGAGAAAGGGCCCAACTTTAAAAGAATCTAGAAGACACGTGCTTAAAGTTCCACTCTACTTGTCCCGGCTATGCAGCCTGGGACAGGTTTCTTTATTCTAGCCTAGCCTCTGCCTTCTTATAGGTAACATGGGGAAATAATATCCCTCCCACAGGTAGACATACCTAAAAGAACTTGCTAAAACATTAAAAATTATTTTAAAGCCTAGAGATGGGAAGTGAGGGGGGCCGTTCTCATCTTCCTTGTTGAAAATGTAAGAAACAATGGATGAGACTGTGCTGACAGCCAGAGGAGAATATGCCACCTCATGCTTCCACAGAGAGACTTTTCCAGAATCACAACACGCAAATAATTATTTAGCTGTTCCTAGAATGCTCTGTATCCAGGCAGAAATGTCTGAAGGACTGTTTTATGGGTGTTTAAGAGTTTTAAGTGATCCTGGAGAAACTGACTGGCCTCCTCTTCCCTCCGGGGACTCCCTCTCCCCATGGGAGCAGGGAACGCTCTCGGACAGCAGAGTCTGGAAGAAGGAACCGGGCTTGCCCAGCTCAGCCTCCTGGTCCAGCTCTGGTCCAATCCATCCCCCAAGAACCACACGCCCTGCCCTACTCCCTGCCACATGGAGTGGACATCCAACAGTGCCAGTGACAGAGTGAGCAGGTCAGGGGTCAGGGGCCAGAGGTCAATTCTAAACCAGACTCTTAAGGCAGCTCAAACACAGAGCAAACCTTCTCATAGCCAGTTATGAGTTACCTGTGTCTCAGTTCTTGTTTCCAAACTCAAGAGAACATGAGAGAAAGAGGAGTCTTATGAACTGGTCAGCTGAAACGCCAAGCACTAACTAACCACCAAATATAATTCTTTAAATATGCATTGTTTCAGTGTCACTTAAACTTCATGTTTCCTCCCTCCTGCTGGAAATGAAATCATCCCATGCGTGTGATATGGGAGAGGACTTTAATAAGAGTAGCTACATTTTTTTGATGTCTTAATTGTGACGTATTTTAATAGGAATTGGAAAATTACAGATCTAGCAGCCTCTAAACTGTGAGATCAAAGTTCCTTCTCTACAAATTTAAGTTAAAAAGAGTCCATTTTAAAATATGTATATAAAACAGGTATTGTGCAGATATTTCAAACATCATTAAGGCATTAAAGGAAGGACTCACTCCCTTACGCCCAGCCTATTAAAATTTTCATTTGCTTTGCCTTAGACCAGTATTGTGAATCAAAATTACACAGAAGGCCTTCGTTGTACAAAGACTATATATAGATATTTCCCCCACTGGGTCAACCAGTTTTTGGTTTGGGGTTTTTTGGAGTCATATGTGCTTTAGACACTTTCTCAAATGTCAGTCATTTGATTATCAACTTTGTCAAGTGAGCCGTACCTGCATGGTGCTGGCACTGTTTGTCTAATATTTATCTTTAAATCAACTCACCTTTTTCACTTGAACAGATGTATTTTAAAAATGGGTTTATGGGGGGCTTCCCTGGTGGCGCAGTGGTTGGGAATCTGCCTGCCAATCAGGGGACGTGGGTTCGAGCCCTGGTCTGGGAAGATCCCACATGCCGCGGAGCAACTAAGCCCGTGAGCCACAACTATGGAGCCTGCGCGTCTGGAGCCTGTGCTCCGCAACGGGAGAGGCCGCGACAGTGAGAGGCCCGCGCACCGCGATGAAGAGTGGCCCCCGCTCGCCTCAACTGGAGAAAGCTCTCGCACAGAAACGAAGACCCAACACAGTCAAAAATAAATAAATACATTTATTTAAAAAAAAATGGGTTTATGCCTTACGGTAAAAAGAAAACCAGTCCCGCCCACCATACATTATAGGAATTGTAAAATAACGCAGTCAGTGGAAACAGGACAATGTTAAATTCTGCCTAAAACCAGCTGATGCCAAAAGGAAACCCTCATGTGCTTCTGCGTTGTAAGAGGACAAAAGCAGGCGTGTTAGAGGGCGTGAGGCCGAGTTCACCATAGTAAGACTCACAGAAGGACACAGAAGCAAAGCGGTGGTTGCCTCGTGGGGACAGTGGCCACAGAGCTGGACATGTGTAAATTTGAGCTCAGGCTCACCTCGCTTGCCTTTTACCATAGGTTTGTTATATCTTATTAAAGAAAAATGCCTTTCAAAATGAGACGTGTTAAAATTTTAGAAATGCAGGTGGGTGTGGTTATTAAGAGGGATTTCGGTGGTGATGGAACTTCCAATATCTTGACTGTGGCGGGGGATACGGGGACCTACCCATGGGATAAAATCGTACAAAACAAACAGATACACACAGAGTATAAGGACAACTGGGGAAATCTGAGTAAGTCGGGTAGTGGACTGAATCAGTGCCAGCGTCCTGGCTGTGATGTCACACTACAGTTCTGCAAGATGTTACCACTGGGGGAAACAGCACAGTCCACCTGGAAAATGAATCTTCATTTATCTCAAAAGAATCTTCAATTATCTCAATGAAATTTTCAATTAAAAATACAGAGTATGGGGCTTCCCTGGTGGCTCAGTGGTTAAGAATCTGCCTGCCAATGCAGGGGACACGGGTTCGAGCCCTGGTCCGGGAAGATGCCACATGCCGCGGAGCAACTAAGCTCGTGCGCCACAACTACTGAGCCTGCGCTCTAGAGCCTGTGAGCCACAACTACTGGGCCAGCGTCCTGCAACTACTGAAGCCCGCACGCCTAGAGCCCATGCTGCCCAACAAGAGAAGCCACCGCAGTGAGAAGCCCGCTCGCCGCAACCAGAGAAAGCCGGTGCACAGCAACGAAGACCCAACGCAGCCAAAAATAAATGAATAAAAAATAAATAAATTTACAAAAAAAAGAAATACAGAATATCAAGAAAGAAAGAAACCAACCATGCTAGTAGCAAACAGATATTCTCCCTGACATGACCAGAAAGACCAGAAAGGAACTTGGAAGGGAAGGATGCTCCCACCACTGGCTCACGTTCCACAGGCCCTGCCTGGAAATCGTGCTTTGCCAGGGCCCCGAGCATGGTCTCCCCTGGGGGACACTGGGGACAGCATCCCTTACCCCTCCCCACAGGCTGATTCTCCATTCTAGGAGCCAGCCCTGTGCTCCTCCCTCCACCAGGAATCCATACTATTTCTAGCCGGACCAGAAACAGACGCGCATGGGGCTGGCCGATAAGTCAGTCACTGAAACCCAGAGGAAGTGGCCTGCAGGGGACCCACGGCGGGGCCTAGCTTGGGGCCCCACTCATTCTGCAAAGGCCAAGGACGGCAGCCAAAAACACAATTTCTATGTACGTCCGCAAGGAGCCTGAGTTCTCAGCACCTGCAGAAGGACAGCGTGGGTTCCCCTTGTAACAAGAGAACAGCCTCTCGTCCCATCTTCCCCCTGCCTGACCTCAGTCCAACCAGCAGCACTACACATAAACACACACTCATTCTTTGAGTCTGATGGTTCTTTTCTTGTTATTTTTTCACAGGAAAAGAAAGGTTCTGAGAATACAGACCATTATCTCAACTTTGACCAGGTTTGTGTAGAGAAAATTCTCGAGGTTGACTGATGCTGAATCTTCCCATGGAAACCGCAGTCCTCGTCTTTCTACCAGGAACCTCTTGGCTTCAGAGGAAACCAAAGAGGAGCAAAAGGGCAGGGAAGCCACATTCACAGAAACATCTAGTACAGCCAGGCAACATATCAGGGATTCTGATGTGAGCCGAGATCGTCATCTGCGTCCCAGAGATGGGGACACTGAGACTGAGGCCACACTGGTGGAGCCAGGACTTGAACCCCAGCAGTCTGGTTCCCAGCCTGTGCTCTTAATCACTATACAGGGAAGAAAGACCTCCCCGCTGCTCAGACCTCACCCTGGGCCAACTGGGTCCTGCTAGATTCTTCCTCTCAGGAGCATCCTTGCAAGGGTCCCGGCTCCGAAAGCCCTACACAGACAGCAGCAACTCTGACAGTTCACAGTTTACCGACCGCCAGCCAAGTGTAATACTTAGTGTCCATTACCTCAGCGGTGCCTCCTGCAGCCCTAAGGGGTGAGCGGCCACCGTTGTCAGCACCCCCACTTTGCAGAGGAGTAAACAGGCTCTGACAGGCTGGGTGACCTGGGTGCGAGCCCTGCTGGTCCAGCTCCAGAGCCGGCACACTCCAGCACCCACCCAGGCGGACTCAACAACCAATTCCGCCAGCAGAAAACGGAGCCCGGCCAAGGTCAAGCCCAGGGTAGAAACACCTCAGTTGGAGGGAAAACAGACCAGACCCTTCTTACAAAATATTTATTAGGTGCCAGAGCTGACCTCACCATCTCCTTAATCCTCTGCCAACCTTGGGAACAAACCCCCATTTTCCAGGCTCAGCTCAGGAAGGTGAAGTCATTCCCTCAGGGCCACCTGGCTGGGCCTCGATGCCAAAGGCAGCAGGGTGGCGATGTGGTTGGTGGTGGTGTAGAGAGAGAGCCCCGCCAAACCGGGGAGCCTGGTCTCTCCCCTCCCCACTTCTATTTCCGAGCGGGCTGCTCCCCCAGGGCCTCTCCGAAAACCCTTGCGTGAACAGGACAGATACTGGCTAAACGTAGCTCCTCTGTTTGAAGCCAAGCCTCAGGGGGCGGAGGGAGATGCCAAGTGTATTCGGAGCTCCCACTGCCAAAGTCAATCCCTGGATGAGACAGGCAGAGATACCTTTTCACCCTCCGGCTTCTCCTGCAGGTACTGGGCCGTGCTGGCCAGAAAAACGGCTCAGGACCCTCGGCGTGACTGACAGGGCCATGATCAAGGGAAAGGGCTCCGAGGGACGAGGACAGACCGCGAAAGAAGGCCCTGCTCTTCCAGAAGCCGTCCCCAGAGTCCTGCGGTGAACACACGACACACTGGTCATTCCCACCCGGCCCTCCCGGCCTAGAAAGCCCTCCAGAGAAGTAAAGCCCTCATCCTTTAAAGGGGGATTTCATCCTGGGGTCCGTGGGCCTTCGTGGGGTCCTTAAACCCCCAACACAGTGCCTTCCAGGCAGGGAAGGAGCAGACTCTCCGGAAGCCCAGAAGCAGGAAAGAGCCTTCATCTCAGCTCAAGGCCCAGCTCAAATGCCCCCTTTCTGGGAGGGCTTTCCTTCCTCTTCTCAACTTCCCCTTTCCGGGTCCTCATCACACTTACGGTAATTACTCGTTCCTCTGCTTTAGCGCTACAACCTTGGCGCCGGCGCCGGCCCCGGCCCCGGCCCCGGCCCCGGGAAAGCATGGCACGCTAGAAGCCTTCAAACAGTTACAGGCGCGGACGCCTGGACCTCTGGGAGCCTAACAACCGCCTGTGCCGGCTCCCATCACGCTCCCTTACAGCTAACTGGGCACGCGCGGTCTCCCCCGCCAGACGCAAGGCAGGAGGGCCGGCCTCTGCCTCCTTCTTCAGCTTTGCAGGAATGGGGTCCGGCCCTCACGATGCCCTCAGTCAGCTCAGTATCAGACTGCTCACAGAAGGTGAACTAAAATGGCAAATTCTGCTCGAAAAGGAAAAGGAAAGAATGCATCAGGAAATATGCCTTTATCTCCTTGCTGCTTAACCTGAGGATTATTCCTAAAAAGCAGCTGCCATGTAGAGCGGAGGCCGGGAGAAGGATGCCGACCATCTATCGCCACCATGGAAATGATGCTAATGGCCTCCCGGCATCCACAGTGCGTCAGGCACTGCGTGCATCTCCTCATCTGAGCATCAGAGCACCACAATGTTATTATGATTACTCCCATTTAACAGAGGGGAAGACTGAGGCTGGAAGACTAGAAAGCCGGCAGCTGGTAACTGGCTCCAGGCTCCCAAGCCCAACGGCGGGGCATGACCAGTTCCAGCAAGACAGCAGCCTGCAGATGTCGGTCCCTTCTGCTGGGGGCAGAGAAGGGCCCTGTGGCCCCTGCTTTGCCTTTGTAAATGAGTTTTCACTGTGGTTAGCGAGCCAGCCCTTCATTTCCCCACGAGGCTCAGAGTTTTGCAAACCAAGGTTGCGGGGTAGGGGGTGGCAGTTCCTGTTACAACGAGCTAGAAGGTGAGAGCCTTCCTTCCCTTTCAGAGAGGGCAGGACTGGGGCAAGAGGGTCCCCCAAGCACTCCAGTCCAGGCAGGTCCACCCCGAGACCTCCCTGCACAAGGATATGAGTCCAGCGTGGGGGCGTGAACGACTGTCTGACTCCACAGCCTGGGGCGGAAACGCACAGCGTGCCTCCTCTTTCCCAGTATTTGCCAGGGAGCCAGGCTGTGCTCCCAACTGGAGCTCGGGGCAGCAGAGGGTCAAGTCCCAGCCCCAGGTCACTCCACCCACAACCCTGCCGGCTCCCATTCCCCCTGCAAAATAGAGACACATTAAGTAGGGTCAGGCTCATGGAGGTGATGCGGGGATTTAAGGAGTCGACAGCTCACATCAAAGAGGTGCGCAGGACACAATCTGGTGCTAAATGCTCGCTGCTGTCACCCACAGGTCATCACGATGAGGGTAATGCCCAACCACTCATCCAGTTGGCAGAGGCGCTGAGGGTCCACGGGCCTGGCCCAGTGGCAGGGGCTGTGGATACCAAGCAGACCAAATCCCTGCCCTCAAGGAATTCTATTCTAAGGAGGCAGACAGGTAAATCAATATGTATTATATCTGGTGGTGGTAAGTGCTATAAGAATTAAACCAAAGCAGGGACTTCTCTGGCGGTGCAGTGGTTAAGACTCCGTGCTTCCAGTGCAGGGGGCGAGGGTCTGATCCCTGGTTGGGGAACTAGGATCCTACATGCTGTGTGGTGCAGCCAAAAAAAGAACAAAACGAAGTAGAGTGAGGCCTGGGGGGTGACGGGGTACGGGAGAAGCTGGGGTAGCAGGTGGGATGCGGGAGGCCTCCTCGGAGGAGGTGCTCTCTAAACTGAGGTTGAAGGAAGCAAGGGCAGATCCATGTAGATGTCTGGGGAAGAATATTCCAAGAAGAGCACACAGCAAGTGCAAAGGCCCCGAGGGGAAATGTGCAATGTTGTGTTCCCAAGAGGGAAATGTGCGTGTGTGTCCTGCATTCTGCTCAGCTCCTGGATGTGAGGAACAGAAGGGCGCTGCCCGGACACACGGCATGTGCTCCCTGGAGCCTCCATGGCCCCCAGTGCCTGCCCATCTCACCTCTCCCACCTGTACACTCTGATCACACCAGCTCCACATGTGTACATTCAGTCATTCCTCCTGCCTGGCGCACACACCTGTACGGCCTTTGCACCCGCCTGGAGCCCCATCCCCGCACCTTTCTCATCCCTGTCCACCGTCACCCACTGTAACCAGCCGGCTCCCTCTGGGGTCCTCTGGAGTGTACTGTGCCCCTGGTGGGTGGTCGCGCCATGTTTTTTTATATACTTATGATTACAGTCTTACTATAAAAGACAGAACTCAGGAACAGCCAGATGCAGAGAGAGGTACAGCAAGGTTTATGAGGGTCCTAAACACAGAGCTTCCATCCCTTCTCTTTGGGGGATCAGGGCTCAGCACTCTCCTGGCACCTCGGCATGTTCACCAACCAGGAAGTACCGACAAGCTTCGGTGTCCGGAGTTTTTCAAACTGGGGTTTCATTACATGGACATAATTCATTGAACGTAGACCTCATGATTGAACACAATCTCCAACCCCCCTTCCTCTCTTCTCTCACTGGAGGTCAGGCTGCTTTAACATCCCAACCCTCTCATCACAAGTCTGGCTTTTTGTTGACCAGCCCCATCCTGAGTCATCTCATCTCATTAGTATAAACTCAGGTGTGATCCAAACGGCTCTACATAATAAGGACACTTATTTTACTCGGGAAATTCCAAAGATTTCGATTCTCCTTCCCAGGAACCAGGGACAAAGACCGGTCCAATTCTTTGTTACACAGCAGTAGGTCTTCCTGAAGTCCCTGCGCTGCTAACAAGGAGGCTTCTGGCCATGATTTTTTGAGACCCACTAAATGGCTAACTGTCCCCCTCTCACTTCTGCATCTGCAGCATTCAGTACCTGGCCAAGGGGGGACTCAGCCAACAGGCAGAACAAGGCCCCTGGACGGTGACGTGGCAATCACCAATGGCCCTGGAAACGCACACTCCTTCCCCAGGCGATTCCACCTCTCAGAGTCCATCCACCCACGAGAAACACCCACCCAGGTTGACTGTGGGGCAGCTCACACCTGCAGAAGGAGAAGAGGATCAACGTGCGCGTCCATCACTGGAGGAGTTGAGCAAACTGGCTCTCCTCATCCACGGATCCCTCTCCACCAATTAGAAAAGATAGACCTACACATAGTAACGTGGATAAATCAAAACAACCCAGTGCAACGTGCTGCTCTGGACGGATCCTGGAACACAAAAATAGCATCTGTGGAAAAGCTGGTAAAATCCAAATGAAGTCTGAAATTTAGTTCAGAGCCACGCACTGATGTTAATTTCCTGGTCTGGGCAAATTCATCACGTAACATAAGATGGGAGCGTAGGAGAAAGGCACATGGGAACTCTGCATCTCTGCAACTCCTCTGTATATCCAAATTATTCCAAAATTAAAAGCTTAGTTTCAAGAAATGCTAAGCACAGAAAAGGTTGCAAAAGTTTGAAATTTTATACAAATGGTAACGACTTTTGATTTAAAAGACACAAACCAGGGCTTCCCTGGTGGCACAGTGGTTAATCAGCCTGCCAGTGCAGGTGACACGGGTTTGAGCCCTGGTCCGGGGAGATCCCACATGCCGCAGAGCAACTAAGCCCGTGCACCACAACTACTGAGCCTATGCTCTACAGCCCGTGACCCACAACTACTGAGCCCACGTGCCACAACTACTGAAACCCACGGTCCTAGAGCCCATGCTCTGCAACAAGAGAAGCCACCCCCATGAGAAGGCCGCACACCAGGACGAAGAGTAGCCCCCGCTCGACGCAACTAGAGAAAGCCCACGTGCAGCAAAGAACCAACACAGCCAAAAGTAAATAAATAAAAGAAAGAAATTTTTTTAAAAGAAAATAAATAAATAAAAGACACAAACCAACTGTCATGCGTATCTGTTATTCCAGCTACCCCAGCGTATGAAAAGTGTAAGACATAAAAGAGAAGGGTAGGGACTTCCCCACTGGCACAGTGGTTAAGAATCCACCTGCCAATGCAGGGGACACGGGTTTGATCCCTGGTCCAGGAAGATCCTACATGCTGCGCAGCAACTGAGCCCGTGTGCCACAACTACTGAGCCCGCGCTCTAGAGCCCCCAAGCCACAACTACTGAGCCCACACGCCACAACTACTGAAGCCCGTGCTCCGCAACAAGAGAAGCCACTGCAATGAGAAGCCTGCACACTGCAACGAAGAGTAGCCTCCGCTCACCACAACTAGAGAAAGCCCGTGCACAGCAACAAAGACCCACTGCGGCCAAAAAAAAAAAAAAAAAAAAAAAGAAGAGAGAGAAGGGTACACATCTTCATCACAAAATGGTTATTTCTGCGAGAACCGACAGAGGGCTTTATAGCCGTGTCTATAATATTTAATAAAAAGAGATCTCTAGCAAATATAATGAAGAAAATGCTAAGAGCTGGTGAAACTGGGTCATGGTGCATAGGTACGGTTTATATTATTTTCTATGCTCTGCTTTTTACGTTTGAAATCTTTTATAATTTTAAAACTCAAACATGTATTTATTAAAATAATTAAAAGTTCATGAATGAGTGAAAAGCACAGAAGCAGAAAAAGACAGGACAGAGCTAAGGCACGTGCCTGAGCATCATTAAAACCCAGATTCTGTGACGCTGTGACTATTTCTGAGTCTAGAAATCTTTAAGAGATTCAACACTCACAGCAGAGACTTCATTCAGTGTTCCCTCTAAAACCAGGATGCAGCTGGTGAGATAATATGACACAATCTATTAAAATGTTCAATGTGCACACCCAGGAATTCCACTTCTAGGAACTCACCCTGCAGCAACAGTAGCACTGGTGCACAAAGATGCAGGTCCAGGGGCATTTCTATTCTGGGTGATTGGAAGTGCCCTCCTGTCCACCAGTAGGGAACTTGGGTTAAAGAAACGACAGCGCAGCCACTGTCTGGAACACCAGGCAGCCATCAAAAGAGAATGGAACAGACCCACGTGTACTGATGAGACAGCTGCACAGAGCACAGTAAAGAGAAAAGGCAAGCTGCAGAACAACGTGCGTCGTGTGGTCCTACTTCTGCTTAAAAAACTGTACATAAACTTATGTGTATAAGTGTGCATATGGATATATACATACATAGGAAAGATGTAAAAAGAAATACACTAGACGGTTAACACTGGTTACCTCAAGATTTGGGAGAAGGAAGGACAGAACATTTTTTTTCCTTACTTACATTCTTTGAGTTTGTTATAGTAAGCAGGTAATGCTTTTGTAATAATACAGCAAGAATGAGGCCCCTTTGTCTCAATGTTCACAGTGGGTAACTGACAAAACAAAAACCTGGAAACATAGTAAAGGCAGAAGAATAGGTGATTTACCTTTGGTTCAGCCACACCACGGGTTATTATGTAATCAGTAAAAAGGGCGTAGTAGACTATCTGTGTCAACTGAATTGGAGAAATTTCCTGAGCTATTATTCAGTGACAAAAGCAAAAAAAAAAAAAAAAAAAAACCCTCTGTGTACATAGGTGGTCAAACTATAAAGAAAAGTGAAGGGCTGGTTGGTAAGGGAGGAGGGGTGATCGGGAGGATACAGGAGAAGCTTCTGGGAGCTGGCAACATTCTCGGTCTGGATTTGAGTGATGGTTACATGGTAGTTCGTCTTATAATTAGTCATTATACTGAATATTTAATGTGTATTGTTTCAAACTAAAAAAATAAAAAAAGCTTACAGTCATACGGTCGATGCCGCAGAGTCTCTATAATGACCACATGCGCACAGCTCAGCCACCCTGCTTCTCATCAGCACCCTACCCTCCTTGCCTTTTTTTTTTTTTTTTAAACACAGCAAATGCTCTCTGGCTACAGGACCTTGGCATTTGCCAGGATTCTCTTGTGGCGCTCACTCTTCCCTCTATGCCAGACTGCCAGGTGCATTTCCAGACCCGAGCCAAGTCTGAACAAGACCAACACAAACAAACGTGAAACCCAGACAGAGGGCTAGGTGTCAGGATGCCTGGGAGATGTGCCGTGTCTCCCTGGAAAGAGGTCTCTACGGATAAACACCAGGGTTCTCGGCCTTTCTCAGCTCTTTTTTAAATTTTACTCCAAAATTTGGAAAAGAGAAGGAATGCAAATTGATGGGCAAGAAATTCACATTTACTGAAACCTTGGATGGAGCACACCTTTCACGCTCTGAAAAACACTGCAAGTTCAACCGCCACAGCGGCTTCGCAAGGCTGGTGCTATAAAGGTCAGCAGAGTCTCTGAGGAGTTCTGTAACTTGCTTAAGGTCACACAAGCATGTCTTCCCAGGATCCTCTGTGGACCCTGCAGCCCCACTGATTGCAACTGTGGCCGAAACGAGCAAAGGACAAGGCACCACGTGCCACGCAACAATAAGAATCACAAACACCCTCATCGGCCTAAAACAGACTTTCACTCGTTGGCCAGGGAACTGCATCTGACTGCAGACGTGTTTGGTTAGGTCAAGATCGTGTTGCTTATTTGTTTAAATGAGTCAGCACGTTTTAAAAATGAGCCGATTCTGCATTAACGACCTACGTTTCCAGCTGCGGATCTGTCGACCCTGAGCCTACACTGTGGGGTACGATCTGCTCACCTCGTACCGGGCACACACGGGCTCCCCACCCACCACGGTTCCCACCCGCCCTCGTATCTCACCCACTCTGCGGCCCAGGTGTGCTGTCATTCATTCCCTAGACCCTGTCCAGTTCTCTTATTTAGGTCACCTGCCTGGCCTCCTACAAATAGATGACTTTCTGGTCCTTCACCTGGAACAGAGGAGGTAGAGTTTTAAAGGAATAAGTGCAAAGTTCCGTTTTTGGACCTGAAAACTTAAACTGATGCTGTACAGAAGTAGCCAGAGCCCCAGAACAACAGAGACCTTCTATAACTGCAGCAGACATGAATTTACTAGGCTCCTTCTCACACATCCCATCTACGGGGTCCCAGGAAAATGCCCAGTGAGTCTTGACTGCAGCACAGGGTCACAGGGAAATGCACCCTCAGGACACTCAAGCACGGTGACACACAGTCCGTAGATCATGAAGCAATTCCTTAGGAGACTGAGGAGGCTGAACCGAGAGAGGAGTTTGGGGCCAAGTGCCCTGGCTTCAGTCACCTGGTCCAGAGGAAGCAGGAGCCTGGTTCTGCTCATCTCCAGCAGTAAGAGCCAGACTTCCAGGTGGGTACAGGAAGAACCTTCAAAAAACCCAAGAGGTGCTCAAAATTGTCTCAGGCCACCTTGAGAGACATACTGGAAAAAATCATGGCAGAGCCATTCCGACTAAGTGGCTTCAGGAAGGTCTCGCCAGTTTGTGAGACTCAGTTTCCCCATCTGTAAAATGGGGAGGCTTTATAAGGAGGATTTATAAAGCACCAAGGACAGAGGTTGTTAAGACCCTTCAGAGGACACGGAAAGTGGCTGCTGCTGTTAGGAATTTTAGTGCTTCTCCACCAACCTCCACCATTTATACAGGATATCATTCTAAGTCCTTCACATATTTTAACATCTTTAATTCTAAAACATCCCCATGACATAGGCACTATTTTTATTCCCATTTCGTCCGTGAGGAGACTGAGGCACTCAAGGTGAAGCACCTGGACCTCAGGAGCACACTGCTAAGTGCAGAGCTGGGATTGGAACCCGGGAAGTCCATCTTTAGAATCCACCCTTTTGGCCATGACACTTACGGCCTCCTACTACCTGTATGAGGAAACCGGTTACAATGGATGTTTTTCTCAATCCTCCCCTCCGTCTCTGAGCCCGGATCCTAGTGCTGTGCATCTAGCAGGAGGGAAGCATACCTCCAGCTGGGGATAAAACCCACAGACCTTGGGGGCAGGGTTGGTGTCAAAGGTGAAGGAGAGAGAGTGGAGTCAGGAGGACTCCAGTTTTCTGGCATGAGCCACTGGGTGGGTGTGGTGAGCTTCTCAACAAGGTGGAGAAACAAAGAGTAGGTTTTAAACAAGGAGGCCTTAATTTTTTTTTTTTTTTTTTTTGGCTGGACCACACAGCACAAGGGATCTTCCCCGACCAGGGATCGAACCCGTACCCCCTGCATTGGAAGCTTGGAGTTTTAACCACTGGACCACCAGGGAAGTGCAAGGCCTTCTTTTTTTTTAGTGACAAGTGCCATTTTAAACAGTTTCAGCTTAAAAGACTTACTAGAGGTCCAAGTAGGGATAACCAAGACGCAACTGGACATTTCTAGAGTTCCTACTCCAAGTTCGGAGATCCTCCCAATGACTTTTATGAGAAACCTCCCGCGGCCCCCAGTCTGGTCCCACGCCTTTCCGGACAATTCCACGGCACCCTGCACATACCCCTGTCGTAGCATCATCACCTCTTGTCTATCTCCCCCGCAGACTGTGAACCTCTGAGAGATGGGATGCTGCTTTATTCAGCTTGGTCACCTCATTGCCCAGCAGACTGTCTAGAACATGGTCGGTGCTCAATAAATCTTTACTAAATGGGTCAATCTAAAAGATCTTGGAAGGAGATGCCTATTTGGGAACGTATTCATTTCCTGTTACTGCTCTAACAAATGACCACAACTTAAGAGGCTTAAAACAATATGAATTTATGATCTTACATCTCCGCAGATCAGAATTCCAAGATGCGTCTCACCAGGGCTGCTTCTTCCGGAGGCTCTGGGGAGAATCCGTTTCCTTGCCTTCTCTGGCTTCTAGAGGCCGCCTGCGTCCCTTGCCTGTGGACCCTTCATCTTCAAAGCCAGAATCTTCCAGCCTCTCTCTGACTCTGATCTTCGACCTCCCTCTTCCATCTTTCAAAGACCCCGTGATGTCCTCGGGCCCACTTGGACCATCCAGGATCATCTCCCATCTTAAGCCCCTTAACCTACTCACACCTGCGAAGTCCCTTTTGCCATGTCAGGTCACATATCCACAGGTTCTGGGGATTAGAACCTAGACATCTTTGGGGACCACCACTCTACCCACACAGGGGGGTGTCCTGGGAACAGACCAAAAGGTTAGAGGTCACAAGATGGCAACCAGTGAGATGACCCCCGCCATGGGGTGTGCTTTATGCCTCTGCCCCAGTGCTGTTCTTTCATTACAACACGTACTACTGAATTTCAATGCCCAACGCCTACCACGGCCCATCACCTCACAAATGTGGCACATGAGGAACACGGCAAGAAGGCCCATGACGCACCCAACTAGGGTCCCATCAGAGAAGCACGGCCAGCCCTGCAGTCAGTCCCACGCGGCACCAGGGCCTGCTTCTCCACGGAGGTGGGCAGTGGTCTCACATCTCCAGGGGTCATTTAGTGCCACATCCCAATAAAAGAATCGTTTAAAAAAATTAAATACAAGCCCACACCAGACAGAGAGGAGCTCGCCTCAGAGAACACCGGGTAGCGGAGTCCCGTCCCCGCCCCACCTGGAACCTGACACAGCGGTGGGCGAAGGCGGCACACAGGAAGCCTGGCCCCGAGAACGCATGGCTCGTTTCTCTTCCTGCTCGAGAGAGGAAGCCTTTGTGCAGCAGTTCCCCTAGCCACGGGGGCTCGCGGCCGCCTGACCACAGAGACCGAGGCGCCGAGGCCAGGCCCCAGGGAAGCCAGAGTATCTCACGTCCCAAAGGCCTGAGCAAAACAGTCCATCCAAGCCAGAAGGGTAAAAAACAGAAAAATGAGCACAGGGGCCATCACGGGAGGTGACCTCCTACGGAACCATAGCAACATCAACCTGGCAGGCTGTGCAAGCCTCTGATGGCTGCTGTAACAAAGTCCACAAATCTAGTGGCTTCAAGCAACATAAATTTATTCTCTTTCCGTTCCAAGGTCAAAATCAGTCTCACGAGGCTAAGCTGGGTTATCCAGGTATGGGCAGGGTATGGTCCCTTCTGGAGGCTCTAAGGGAGAACCCATTTCCACACGGTTTTCAGCATCCAGTGGCCTGGCCGTCTGCACTCCCTGGCTCGTGGCCCCTTCCTCCAGCTTCCAAGGACATCTCTGCAACCTCTGCTTCTGTCATCGCCTCTATTAACTCCGACCCTCCTGCCTCTTACTTAAAAGGATCTTCTTCGTGATCACACTGGACCCACCTATCCAGACCATCCAGAATGGCCTCCCCTCTCAAGATCCTGAACTTAATCCCATCTGCAAAGTTCCTTCTGCCACATAAGAGAACATATACCCACAAGTTCTGGGTATTAGGACGTGGACATCTGTGGGGCCATTATGCACACCCTACCTTTCAACTCTCCCTATCAGTGATCTGCAGAGGAGCACGGTATTACTTCAAAGACAGCTTTGCAAGTATCTTTCCAGGAAAGCCAAAGCTTACCCTTCCCCTCATGCCAACCACATTTCCAGACACTGAGGCACAAGTTCTGGGACAAGGAAAGAGGGTAAATGAAAAAGAAAAAACAAAAACAACTCCTATTTGCAGCAGCCCACCATGTGTCAAATGCAGGGCAAGGTGCTTTGCATACACACTTGAGAGTCTGGTCTCACCTTTGCCAGTTAGCACAGAGGAGAATGAGGCTCAGAGAGGTTAGGGAACTTGCCCAAGATCTCACAGCCTGCAAATGGTGCATCCGGGGTTCAAATCCAGGCCTGTCCGGCTCTCACACTGGGCTACACAGAAAAAACTTGGATCTTTTTGAGATTTTTTTTTTCTTTTGGTCCCGAAAAGTTGTTCACAGTAAAACCCCTTCCTTTTGGGTAGGAAATTATGCAAAGCATGTGCCACTGCCTCCACTCGCTTGGAGACTGAGCAGAGAAAGATCTATTTGGGGGCTTTACGCTCCAGTGATCTGCTTACTCGGCCTGAAACTCACCACCCGCTGCTTATACATTTTTTTCTACAGAGGCCACTTCCTGAGGCTCAAATGAGGCAAGCTGGGGAGCCTGCCCAGCAAGACCAGCGCCGGCTCAGAGCAGGATGCAGGGCAAGAAGCAGGGCCAGCTCCGAGCAGGTCAGAGGCCCCAGGGCCCGCCTCCAAACAAAACCGAACCACGTTAGAAGCGGCAGAGTCCGCCCGTGAGCCTGTCGCCAAAATGCACAGCGTCCAAGCCTGCGACAAAGGCAACAGCCATGGAGGCTGCCCTTTTTATTATTTTATTCATTCATTCACGTTATTCAAAGGAGCCCCGGACTGAAAACGCCTGCAATGTCCATCACTTAGTTTTGGGGGTAGTTTGTTATAAGCAAGAGATAACTGAAACCATTATTACTACTCTCAGTAACAACCACCATCATTTAGCACTCGCCGTGTGCCAGGCATTCTTCTCATCACTCCCAGGAACTCATTAAATCCTCACAGCAATCCAGCGAAGTGGACCATATTTCCCCCCATTTTACAGAAGGGGAAACTGAGGTGCCCAAGGTCATCCATCAGAAGGGTGGGTGGAATACCACTCATCAACAGAAAAGAACAGACTACTAGGACCTGCAACAACACACATGAACCTCAAGGACACCACGCTGAGTGAAAGAAGCCAACCACAAAATAGCACATACTGTATGTGCTATTCCATTTAAGTGAAATTCTAATACACACAAAACAAGCCCAGAAAGGCAGAAAGCAGGTCAGGAGGTGCCTGGCGCAGGAGTGAGCGGGTGGGTGCTGACTGCAAAAGGAACACGAGGGAGCTTTCTGGGGTGATGGAGGGGTGGTGGTTACACATGCGTACACGTGTCAAAATGCACTTAACCATATTCTTAAAATGGGACCATTGCATTGCATGTAAATTATCTCTCCATAAAGTTCATTTTTTAAAGTTTTTTTTTAAATACCAGATACGGGCTTCCCTGGTGGCGCAGTGGTTGAGAGTCCGCCTGCCGGTACAGGGGACGGGGGTTCATGCCCTGGTCTAGGAAGATCCCACATGCCGCGGAGCGGCTGGGCCCGTGAGCCGTGACCGCTGAGCCTGCGTGTCCGGAGCCTATGCTCCGTAACGGGAGAGGCCACAGCAGTGAGAGGCTCGCGTACTGCAAAAAAAAAAAAAAAAAAACCCACCAGCTCCCATAATGCTCCCCTCCATCCTCCTCCCTTATGCCAAGTTGATGAGGTAGGCAGCCCTCCGTTTCCATGGAAACTCATGACAAGGGGCACCCTCATGGAAACTACTCCAACCATTTCCTTCTGCCTGCGAGTGCCAACCAGGCCTGCCACATCTGACGAAGGCTGTGCTTGGATGGGTGGCTCTGGCCTGGCTGTCATCCAGACCACAGAGGCCTCCAGAAACACTGCCCTCGCTGGACAGATGGTTCCTGAAGCTCAGGTCTCCAGAGCTGCATTTCACTACAGCTGAAGGGTATCGCTAGGCTAGGCAGGGGAAGGATGGCATTCATCCACTGAGATGATGTGTACAGTGTACCCAGCATGTGCTGGTCACTGGGCAGTGCCCTGGAACACTGAGCAGAACCAACACGGCCCCCCTTCCAAGGGCTGACACAAATGCAAAACCCACAGAAATAAGGAGTGACCACCAGCTGCGCAAAGCTCCCCAGGAGAAGGGCGTGGCGGAATGAGAGAGAGTAACGCGCACGTGTGCCAGACAGGGAGGCAGGAGGCTAGGCGTCAACTGAACTCAGATCCGGAGCCAGAAAGGCCCGCGCCAGGGAGGAAACGGAGGCACAGAGGGTGGAAGTGGTCAGAAAAACTCTAAGAGCTTAAGACACCAGCTCACTGAGTTCTCACGACCGCCCTACGAAGTCCTGCAATCCTCACTTGACAGATAGGGCACTTGGGCCCGCAGAGAGGAAGTGACTGAGCCACGTCACATGGTGGGAAGGAACAGAGCGGAGATGACCCCCAGCTCTCTCCGTCGTGCCCCTCCCTCCCAGAATCTGACTTCTCCTTTCAGTCTTGCTCTCAACCCCAAAGATTCACTTAATCCTTTTTTCCCTCCCCCAGAGAGGAAGGGACACTAGACTAAATGCTCCGTGCAAGCAGGCAACGTGTCACGACCAGGCACATGTGTCAAAAGTACTCAATAAATGTGTTACGTGACAGAATCATCACCTACCCTCTGAAATGCTGCATTCACATTTGCAGTCTTTCCTGAAGGGCAGGTGCAGTTGGAGAACTTCACTTTGACCAACTGTGCTTACTGAAGCTGTAGTCACACAATATACAACTGATAAAGTACCCTGACGAGGCAGTAGACAGTGACCCTCAAGTGGGTGCATTTCATCTCACACCTCCTCCCACCAAGAGGGGTATCCCTCACCTTGAATCTGGGCCGGCCTCGTGACCTGCTCTGACCAACAGGATGAGACAGAAGTGACACTGTGCAAGTTCTAGAGCCCAGACATCAAGAAACCTTGCCGCTTCTGCCTCTGAGAACATTTCTTTCTTTCATTTTTTCTCTTTTCTTTTGGCTGCCCGGCATGTGGGATCTTAGTTCCCTGACGAGAGATCAAACCCGCGTCTCCTGCATTGGAAGCGCAGAGTCTTAACATCTGGACTGCCAAGGAAGTCCCATCAGAACGTTTCTTTGAGACTGCCACATTAGGGATCCAGGCTGGCCTGCTGGAGGATGAGAGGCCACACGGAGAACAGAAGCCCCCAGCCAACAGCCAGCACCAACTGCCAACCACGCGAGTGAGGCCATCTCGGAACGTCCACGCGAGTGAGGCCAGCGCAACCAGCAGAGGAATGGCCTCAGAACCGTGCAACGTAACAAATGGGTGCAGTTTTAAGCCACTAAGTTTTGGGGTAGTTTGTTACAGAGCCATAGCTAACTGAAACCATTATGACCACTATCAACAAAAACTACCGTTCGTTTAGCAGTTACTGTGTGCCAGGCGTTCTCCTCATCACTCGTCCATTAACTCATTTAATCCACACAACATTCTGATAAAGTGGATAATGTTTTCTCCTACTCTACATAAAGGGGAAGCTAGGGTGTCAAGAGGTGAAGTGACTTACCCAAGGACACCCACCGGTGGCCATCTGAACTCATATCCTCTGACTCAAGCCGACAATCTTAATCCCTTACCACTAATAAGAGCTTACATTGATTCAGCTTTCTCTGTACGTTAGCAATTCAACAAAATGCTTTGCATGAATTAACTCACTAAAAATTCACCACAACTGGCAAGGTAGTTGTGACTATCCTCATTTTACGAATGGGGAAAGGGCCCAGAGAGGTGAAGTAATGTGCTCCAGGTCACAGAGCTAGAGAGAGAGCACGCCAGGATTTGGACAGACCGTGTGGTTCCAGTGTGTTGGTTCTTAACCACTCTTCTACACTGGCCTCTCTCTACAGTAATGAAATTCCTTATGTCTCCCCAAACTGATACGTTCATTCTAAAGCCACACGACTGCCTTTGGATCAACGCTGCCTACTTCTTTGTGAAAATGCTGACGGCACACACCACGTACCACTCTTTAACACAGCCCACGTCCGAGCTTCACAAACAGGCTGGAACACCACTCGTGGTCTTTGGGCATCACACACGCATACACACACTCTCTCAAGCTCCCCAGAAGAATAAGACTCCTCTCCAGCGTAATAATAAAATAATAACGCCTAAGAAAGCTTTTTGTTCTTAGCGAGGGGCAGATGCTTTACGGGCCCTAATTCATTCTATCATCACAGCTGCCCAAGGACAGAGGTGCTAACACTCCCATTTTACACATGGGGGGACTGAGGCCTCAACGTCCTCAGAGGGGCCTTTGTTGACCACCCCACCGTGGGTTCTCCCGCCCCTTGAGGTGCCGTCATTAGTAAAGACGGGTCTTCGTCTTCATTTCCCCTTCACTACCCACCTCTTCCCACCAGCCTACGAGCGTCACGAGAAGGATCTTGTCATCTGCCTATTTATGCAGCATCCAACACCTTTAGTGCCTGTCAGGCTCTAAGCAGGTAGCTGAGCAATGGATACAGGAGCAAAGAAACTGGCTCAGAGGAGACCCACAGCCCAGCTGAAAGAACCGGGACGTGGCCCCGGGCATCCGAGCCCTGCCCCACGCACAGTAACAATGTGTCCACCATCTTGGCTCTCCCTTCTGGAAACCCACCTTCTCAGAAGTGAGTAGTCATCTAACCAGGGACAAGGGCCCCTTCTCAGACTTGTCACGTGGCCCTTTCATGGCCCAAACTGGGTAGTGCCGAGCAACTCAGTGTCTGAGGGCTAAGTGTCAGGGTGCTAAATAACACGCATTACAGGCCCTCAGGGGTTTCCGCCAAGAAGGCCACGGGCATCTAAGGAGCCAGCTACACCAGGGCTGGGACAACATCAGGCAGCGAAACTAGATCCCCCCAAGGAGGCCCTGGGCTGCCTGAGAGGGACTTGCGTTCTGGATGGCTTCGGAGCTCCCTTAACCTTCGGAAGGGCCAGGAGAAGCTCAGGGCCACAGGATGAGTCGACAGAACCCAAGCAGGGCTGGGCAGAAGGGAAAACAGTCCCCAACCATGGCGGTTCTAAAGAAACAAATCAGGAAGCCTTGGAGGCGGGTCTCACAGCCCCCAGACTTGCCCCTGGAGGGACAGGTCACCCTGCGGCTGTATCTTCTGCCTCTGGGACCCTGAGGGCTTGGCCGAGCATGAGCAGTTCGCTGTCCTGCGTGGCCCCCACCTGCTCAGGCCGAGACCCCCTGGGGAGGACTCGGAGAGGCTCACCGGCTAGCCTGGCCCCACAGGGAGAGCAGAGACCCTCCAGGTGAAAGACCCCTCCCCTCTTCCGTCCAGAAAGCCTCCTCGCGCAACGGCTGCGTCTCCCTTCACTCACACTCGGCACGAACGGCCATCGCAGGAGGTGGCCTCACGGTGGTTCACTTTAAGCCTCTGAACTCCCTGACTGTGAACAATGACTACACATTCCTTTCAACCCTGGGAAGAAAGAAACGCTTAAAAATTAACCTCAACAGCCAGAAGGTTTAGTCCTGGAAGGAGATTTGTCAGGTTGGCACGACTTCTATTATTATTAATTTTTTTTTTAATTTATTCTTGGCTGCGTTGGGTCTTCGTTGCTGCGCATGAGTTTTCTCTAGTTGCAGTGAGCAGGGGCTACTCTTCGTTGCGGTGCACGGGCTTCTCACTGCAGTGGCTTCTCTTGTGGTGGAGCACAGGCTGTAGGCGTGCGGGCTTCAGTAGTTGTGGCGCACGGGCTCAGTAGTTGTGGCTCGTGGGCTCCAGAACACAGGCTCAGTAGTTGTGGTGCACGGGCTTAGCTGCTCCGTGACACGTGGGATCTTCCCGGACCAGGGCTCGAACCCGTGTCCCCTGCATTGGCAGGCGGATTCTTAACCACTGTGCCACCAGGGAAGTCCTGGCAGGACTTCTGAAACAAACAGTCCCAGTAGTTACAGAAGTAGCTGCGTGCTAGCATGATCCTCAGCACGGACGTTTACAGAGCACTTACTCTGGGCCTAACCCTGTGCTACAAACCTAGCGCGTGTGAGCTCATTTGATCTTTACCCCAACCCTTGATAGTCCAGAGAGGTTAAAGCAACTGCCCATGGCCACACAGCAAGGGAGCACAGGGCCATGACAGGGGCTGGGGGCTCTGCTCTCCAACCTCCCTGTGCTTCATCTCCCAGGGGGTGCCCTTCAGTCCAGTCCCTGCTATACTCACCTCACTAATCCCCCCAGGCAGGTCCTCTACTCCTGAACACTCTGACCTAAGACTATTTCCCTACCCCTTGGCTCAGCTAAAACAGGCAGGTCGCCTCCAAAGACTATGTCCACCAAGGACAACAGTGACATAAACAGTGGAACAGAAAACAAACAGCAAAGAGACATTCCATCCCTCAGACCCAAGTGCTTCCTTCTTACTGTGTTTTAAGACATTTGTACAGACCCTGGCCTGGATTCCCCATCCTCTACCTCCCACCCTCTCTCCCTGAGGAGGAGACCCTCTTAATATGCCCTTACCAGGGCAGCCTTCTGCACATCCAGACATGTCCAAGGTCAAGGCCCAGAGAGTCAGAGAGACTCCCTGGCTACCAGTCTTATCTCTGGTGGGTTAAAGACAGCCACAAATTCTGTGCCACTCTTCCCATTACGACGTAGAATCTACTTCCCTCCCCTTGACTCTGGGCTGGCCTTGTGACTTGCTTTGACCAGAAGAACGCAGCAGAAGTGACACCTTGTCACTTTCGACCCCAACCCTTAAGAGGACCTGCAGGTGAAGACCTAAATAGACATTTCTCCAAAGAAGATATACAGACTGCCAACAAACACATGAAAGAATGCTCAACATCATTAATCATTAGAGAACTGCAAATCAAAACTACAATGAGATATCATCTCACACCAGTCAGAATGGCCATCATCAAAAAATCTAGAAACAATAAATGCTGGAGAGGGTGTGGAGAAAAGGGAACACTCTTGCACTGCTGGTGGGAATGTGAATTGGTTCAGCCACTATGGAGAACAGTATGGCGGTTCCTTAAAAAACTAAAAATAGAACTACCATACGACCCAGCAATCCCACTACTGGGCATATACCCTGAGAAAACCAAAATTCAAAAAGAGTCATACACCAAAATGTTCACTGCAGCTCTATTTACAATAGCCCGGAGATGGAAACAACCTAAGTGCCCATCATCGGATGAATGGATAAAGAAGATGTGGCACATATATACAATGGAATATTACTCAGCCATAAAAAGAAACGAAATTGAGCTATTTGCAATGAGGTGGATAGACCTAGAGTCTGTCATACAGAGTGAAGTAAGTCAGAAAGAAAAAGACAAATACCGTATGCTAACACATATATGGAATTTAAGAAAAAAAAAATGTCATGAAGAACCTAGGGGTAAGACAGGAACAAAGACGCAGACCTACTGGAGAACGGACTTGAGGTTATGGGGAGGGGGAAGGGTGAGCTGTGACAGGGCGAGAGAGAGTCATGGACATATACACACTAACAAACGTAGTAAGGTAGATAGCTAGTGGGAAGCAGCCGCATGGCACAGGGATATTGGCTCGGTGCTTTGTGACAGCCTGGAGGGGTGGGATAGGGAGGGTGGGAGGGAGGGAGATGCAAGAGGGAAGACATATGGGAACATATGTATATGTATAACTGATTCACTTTGTTATAAAGCAGAAACTAACACACCATTGTAAAGCAATTATACCTCAATAAAGATGTTAAAAAATAAAATAAAATAAAAATAAAAATAAAAAAGAGGACCTGCAGGTTCCTCTCCCTCTTGTGCCCCCCGCCCACAGAAGCCAATCACCATGTAAGAAGTCCAACTACTACAAGACCACTGAGCTGTGAGAAAGCCCAAGCCAGCCATGTGGAGGGAGGGAGGCAGACAGACAGACTGACTGCAGGAAGGAGCATGGAGGAACAGACACGACCGGAGAGCCTTCTTGGGACTTCCAGCCCAGCCAGTAGCTGACCACATCCAGGTGAAGCACTGCAGTCAACCCCCAGGAGGACAGAACCACACCCAGCCGAGGCCTGCCCAGATTCCTGACCCACAAAACTGTGTTCTGAGATGGTTTGTTATACAGCAATAGAGAATTGAAACACCATCCCCAAACTGGCTTCCAGGCCTGGGGGATGGGGAGGCAGAGGGCGGATCGCCTTCCCAGGAGACTGACACCAGGAAAGGTCTCCCCCTTCGTGAGTCCGGGACCCTGGGTAAGCAAAGCCTTCCCCTACCAATGACACTGCCAACAAAAGCACTCAATTAACACTGAGCTAAAGGCTTCACAGAGCTGCCTCTGGTCTGCACACCAACTCACAAGGCAGGTACCATCACTGCACCCATTTGACAGATGCAGACACTGAAGCAGGAAGTCACACACAGACAGAGTAGCAGAGCCAGGACTCAAGCCCAGGCTTGTCCAACTCCAACACTGCTGTTACACGTGATGTGACCTCCCGCAGCCCATCAACTGCCCCAGGGTCCCCCCAGGAAGTGCACACTCACAGCCCTCTGGGACACAGGTCAGACTTGGCCTCGAGCCACAAAGCACAGCCACTGGGACCAGAAAGGCCACAGTTAGATCCGTTTGGCTGCTGTTCCCTGGGCTCCTGTCAGGTATGAAACCTCCCGTGGTCCCTCAAAGAACGTGTCAGAACTTATCTTCATTTTCATTACAAAGGCAGTTGTGTGTGGATTCTACCAATGTTTGCCGGATCCCCCAAACAATAATCTCCGTGAAATTAAAGACCATGTCTATTTTGATCAGAACTCAACGGTTCCCTGCCCTTGGCAAATAATCAGTAGTTATTAAATGAATAAATAATGGGAGGAATGAATTCAGCAATGATGAATAAAAGCAAAGAGACAGGGACCTCCCCAGTGGCGCAGTGGTTAAGCATCCACCTGCCAATGCAGGGGACACGGGTTCGAGCCCTGGTCCAGGAAGATCCCACATGCCAGGGAGCAACCAAGCCCGTGTGCCACAACTACTGAGCCCACGAGCCACAACTACTGAGCCCACGTGCGGCAACTACTGAAGCCCACGCGCCTAGAGCCCGTGCTCCACAACAAGAGAAGCCACCACAATGAGAAGCCCGCGCACTGCAACAAAGACCCAATGCAGCCAAAAATAAATAAATTAATTAAAAAAAAAAAAAAAAAGCAAAGAGACAACCGGTTCGTTGGCAGCCTCTCTTCCTGACCAGCCTTTGGAGAGAGCCACAGGTGAGCCGTGTTCTCCCAACCTCGGTTCCCAAAGGGCTTACAGTAGAAGAGGCTAATTCTAAGGAAACAGACCTTACAGTAGAAGAGGCTAATTCTAAGGAAACAGACCTTCCTCCCTCTCAGACTTGAGGTGTGGTACCTCCGGGGGCTGTGGGAAGAGCAGGCAGAAGGTTCTAGAAAGCAGGACGTGGGCCTGAGTTTCTCGCCAAGATTTCCAGTGGGTGGCTTTGGTGGCAGGAGACGCTCTCTCAAGCCCGGGGAAGAGGCCAGACACGCGCTCCCACCCATCCTCTGGCCTCTGCACACCCTCTTCTAGAATTCACGTCACTGGTTCAAGTGGGGGGCCGCAAGACCAAAGCACAGCCAGTCTTGCCCCTGGATTGACATATACAGTCAATGCTCACCTTTCACAGCAGTTACATTCTGTAAAGTCACCGTAAACACCGAATAGACAAATATGGACCCATTACTCCTCGGGGGGAATACGAGGTTAGGTTTCTGCGAGCCTCTGGTCACAACATTTTCCTCAACTGATCAACACAAAACCTTGTTTTATACGTTTGTTTAAAGACACCTTATTTAACATATATTGTTGATTCCTTAGCACTGAACTCACAGCCAGCAGCAATGTAACTCACGCCTGAACAAAGCTTATGTAACACCTGTTATTTTCTCTATAAGGCATAGCACAGCCTTCTTGTGCTTCATAGGAACACTAGACAGCCGTTGGGGGCCTTTTAAATGACAAAATCACACCCAAAAGGCAAAAAAGTGAGAAACACGTGGTGCTAACTAGCCTGTTACACTAGGAGAGCTGAAACAAGCACGCAGCCAGCTGGGAACGCATACCTCGGGAAACTCCAATGTTCACGGCTCTAGGAACTCCCTGGCGGTCTAGTGGCCGGGACTTGCACTTCCAGTGCCGAGGTCCCAGGTTCAATCCCTGGTTGGGAAACTAGGATCCCGCAAGTTGAGAGGCGTGGCCCAAAACAAACAAACAAAAAAGCAACAAAAGTTCACGGCTCCACGCATGTGCACAGATGACTACAGAAGCCACGAGGTTTGGTACGGGGGTTACAAATAAGTTTTAGCGAGTAAGCAAATTTGGAAAGGTGGAATCCACGAGTGAAGACCAAGGGTAGATGCTGAGGGCAACTGGCACTCTTGTAGGGCTGCTGGGCTGGGGCTGCTCATGGCTACACGATCTGCTCTATAGCGAGGCCTGTCTCTGAAAGGAGAGAACAGGGCAAAAAGCAAGGACCGGCAGCAAGGCGAGCAAAGGACGAGAGAGGCAGTTTCCGTTTCTGCTCCCAAGGCCCCATCTCCTTGGATCTGGTGAGTTACAGAGCATCCTTCTCGGCCACACATTCCAGTATATTCTCCTTTTCGCTTAAGCTGGTTTCTGACCCTTGCAGCCCAAAGATTCCAACTTGTGCTCGGGGCAGTGGGAACTGGGCATGAGATACACTCTCTCTAAAGTGAGGACAGAGGTGACAGAGAAGGCTGGGCAATTGGCAGCAAGAAGGGAAAGGCACATGCATATGTACACACACACACACACACACACACACACACACGTGCTCCCCAGTCTGCTAGCTGACCAGTGCCACCCGGGATGCAGGGCACCACCAGAAGAAGGTTCTACTGGGACTACCAAATAATTTGCAGAAGCACAGCTGGAAGTGGACGCTCAGGCCCCGGGGATCAGGTGTCACACCTAAATCTAGAACAGATGCCCAGGCAGATGGCAGAGCCAGCAGACATGCACAATTCCACATTTTCAGTCGCTGTGGGAAAATAAAGCCACCGGACCTCATGAAGCAGGATGCAGATTTGCCCTCGGGATCATCACAGCAGCTGCCACATGGAGAACACCTTTGTTGCTTGGGGAAGAAGGAAGAGTATGGGGATCACAAAGGAAGTGGGGAATGCAAAAAGAGGAAGTAGGTATATTCTAGAAGTGCACTGTCCGATACAGTAGCTATTGGCCAGATACGGCTCGTGAGCACTTGGAACTGAATTGGTCTAAACTGAGATGTTCTGTAGGTATAAGACACACTAGATTTTGAAGACTCAGAACAAAAACAAAAATGTAAAAATCTCATTAATAATTATATTGTGTGGACTTCCCTGGTGGCACAGTGGTTAAGAATCCACCTGCCAATGCAGGGGACACGGGTTCGAGCCCTGGTCTGGGAAGATCTGACATGCCACGGAGCAACTAAACCTGTGAGCCACAACTACTGAGCCTGCACTCAAGAGCCCGCGAGCCACAACTACTGAGCCTGCGTGCCACAACTTCTGAAGCCTGCATGCCTAGAGCCCATGCTCTGTTACAAGAGAAGCCACCACAATGAGAAGCCCATACACTGCAACGAAGAGTAGCCCCCGCTTGTCGCAACTAGAGAAAGCCCGCATGCAGCAATGAAGACCCAACACAGCCAAAAATTAAAAAAAAAAAAAAAAATTATATTGTGTACATGTTGAAATAATACTTTGGATATGCTGAGTTACATAAAACATATTATTAATTTCACCTCTTTCTTTTTTTAGTGTCGTGACTAGAATATTTGAAACTATGCATGTACCCGGCATTGGTCGTTCTCATTATATTTCTTTTAGACAGAGCTGGTCTAGAAGTAGCCTATCTTCGCTACAGCAGAATGGAGAGGCAGGTGGGTGGGCAGTGTGGTGGGATGGGGGAAAGAGCAAGTGAGGTCTCTGTTCAGATCTTTTGCCCATTTTTTTTTTTTTTGCGGTACGCGGGCCTCTCACTGCTGTGGCCTCTCCTGTTGCGGAGCAACAGGCTCCGGACGCGCAGGCTCAGCAGCCATGGCCCACGGGCCCAGCCGCTCCGCGGCATGTGGGATCCTCCTAGACCGGGGCACGAACCCGTGTCCCCTGCATCAGCAGGTGGACTCTCAACCACTGCGCCACCAGGGAAGCCCTTTTGCCCATTTTTAATTGGGTTGTTTGTTTTCTTATTGTTGAGTTTTAGGGATTCTTTGTATATTCTGGATACAAGTCCTTTATTAGTCACGTTGTGCAAACATTTTCTCCCAGTCTATGCCTTGTCTTTTCAATCTCAACCTAAAGTTTTTATAGCACATAGTGATTGGGGAAATCTGACCTTATTAGTTCCTCTAAAAGCCTTGGTAACCTTGGTTGACTTGCCTAATTCACTTAACTCACCAGTAATAGGGTATAACTCACAGGTTTATTGTGATAACTGGACACTATACATGAATATCCATACACATGATCACATGGGTACATATGTGCTTATAATACCCAGCATGATGCTGACTCATGGCACATGCTCAATAAATGCAATAATTATTCTGCCTTCAAGGTGTTCCTGTCCTCTTGTCGGCAGTGCCTCCCAGTTCCCCCCCCAACTCCCCTTAGAGGGTAGCTGGCAGCCAAATGGCAGGCAGAAGGGCTCAAGCAGACAGTTAAGAAGGGAGGAGGCATTTCCACGGCTCTGTGAAAAGATTCACCAAGTATGGACACCCTGGGGACAAGGCATTAAATCTTGAAGTGATGGAAAATCTGTGCCACACCTCAGCCACCACATCCAAGTGAACTTGAACATTTACTAACGAAAATAAGATGAGCCAGCCCATTCAAAACATGGTCCTGGGACTTCCCTGGTGGCGCAGTGGTTAAGAATCTGCCTGCCAATGCAGGGGACACAGGTTCGAGCCCTGGTCCGGGAAGATCCCACATGCCGTGGAGCAACTAAGCCCGTGTGCCACAACTACTGAGCCTGCGCTCTAGAGCCCGTGAGCCACAACTACTGAAGCCTGCGCACTTAGAGCCCGTGCCCTGCAACAAGAGAAGCCACAGCAATGAGAAGCCCACACACCGCAGCGAAGAGGAGAAGAGTAACCCCTGCTGGCCGCATCTAGAGAAAGCCAGCATGAAGCAATGAAGACCCGACGCAGCCAAAAAATTAATTTAAAAATTAATTTTAAAAAAAGATTTTAAAAACTAATAAATAAATAAAAATAAAATAGAATAATGGGACTTCCCCGGTGGTGCAGTGGTTAAGAATCCACCGGTCAATGCAAGGGACACAGTTCGAGCCCTGGTCTGGGAAGATCCCACATGCCACAGAGCAACTAAGCCCATGCGCCACAACTACTGAAGCCTGTGCCTAGAGCCCGTGCTCCGCAACAAAAAAAGCCACTGTACTGTGAAGCCCGCACACCGCAATGAGGAGTAGCCCGTGCTCGCCGCAACTGGAGAAAGCCTGTGCACAGCAACGAAGGCCCAAAGCAGCCAAAAATAAATAAATAAATAAATTTTAAATAAATAAATAAAATAGAACAACGAGCCAA
This sequence comes from Leucopleurus acutus, assembly GCF_964270905.1. Taxonomy (NCBI): domain Eukaryota; kingdom Metazoa; phylum Chordata; class Mammalia; order Artiodactyla; family Delphinidae; genus Leucopleurus; species Leucopleurus acutus. The sequence goes on from NC_139162.1 coordinate 6,847,125, forward strand.
AAGGAAGATGCAAATCAGAACCACAATGAGATATGGTTCCCTCCCACCAGGATGGCTAACATCAAGACAGATAGACAAGGGACTTCTCTGGTGGTCCAGGGGCTAAGACTCCCAGCTCCCAATGCAGGGGGCCAGGGTTCAATCCCTTGTCAGATGACTAGATCCCACATGCTGCAACTAAAAGTTCGCATGCTGCAACTAAAGATCCTGCATGCCACAAATAAGACCCGGCGCGACCAAATAAATAAATATTTGGGAGAAGAAAAAGACAGACGAGAACAAGTGCTGGTGAGGATGTGGAGAAACTGGAACCCTCATACACTGCTGGCGGGAATGTAAAATAGCACAGCCACTTTGGAACACAGCCTGGCAGCTCTTCAAACAGGTAAACAGAGTTACATGTGACCTGGCAAAACCACTCTTAGGCATACACCCGAGAGAATGAAAATATATTCACACAAACATATGTACGCAAATGTTCACAACAGCATTATCCACAATAGCCAAAAAGTGGAAACAACCCAAATGTCCATCAAGCGATGAACAAACTATGGTCTATCCTTACCATGGAATATCCTTCAACCATGAAAAGGAGTGAGTACTGATACATGCCACAGTGTGGATGCCCACTGACAACAGTATACTAAGTGAAAGTCATCAGGGGCCAAAGGGTAGACAGTCCATTTAAATGAAATGCCCAGAATAGGCAAATCTATAGACAGAGAAAGTAGTTCCTCCTCAAAAAGAAAAGAAAAAAAAAAAAAGTGGTAGATCATGGTGGAAGATATTCACTCAACAGCACACAGTTATTGAGCACCTACTGATGGCACTGGTGCCAGAAGCTAGAAGTACAGAGACCAAACAAGACAACCCCCGCCTTAAGGAACTAGAGTCCAGTCTTTTCATTCCAGACCCAGCTCTGGTCGGCAACTCTGCATAGCCATACATTTTTGGAACCAACTTCAAAATGGAAGCTCGTCCAGAGCCTTATTCTCGAGCAAGGAAAATGACACCCAACTCACATCCCAGAAGAGAGCCTGTCCTAGTAAAACGCATGAGCTGAGCAATCAGAATAACTGCAACTAAATCTCCATGGTTACCCTTGGAAAGCTCCTCAGCTTCCCTCAGCATCAAATTTCTCCTATCAACTTTCTGGGGTTACCGTGAGGCCCCATCAGCAGCCTCGGCCCACAGTACGGGCTCCTAAGTTTTCCGCCAGCATCCAAAGTGGTCCTGTTGATGTCACGGCGAGACACACAGCCTTCAGCCAACAGGGGAATCAAGCTGCTAGATTCACGGCCTGGGACAGAATAAAGGCAAACCAGGAGGAGAAGGACGCCCAAACAACACTCACAAGACCCTTCATTTGCCTGTGAATTTCATATCTGTAAAAGATGTGAGAGCCCATGGACATCCAGATCCCGGTAGGGGTGGTAGGTGGGCATACAAGTCGGTGAAGCTTCCCTGGGGACAACTGAACTCTATGCCCAGAGCCCTCGACACAGCCTGCCTTCCTCCCAGAAATTCTTCTAGAAATGTATCCTAAGGAAATTAACAGGGATGTGCCTACGAGTTAGATATGAAAATGTTCCCGGGGTCACTGTTTGACATGGCAAAATAACAAACTACATAATATACAAATATAGAAGTTTGGTAAAAAATAAAAACATACATAAATAAAAATTATGAAATAAGGTAGAGGGACTTCCCTGGTAGCCCAGTGGTAAAGAATCCACCTTCTAATGCAGGAGACGCAGGTTTGATCCCTGGTCAGGGAACTAAGATCCCACATGCCGCGGGGCAACTAAGCCCTCGCGCCACAACTACTGAGCTTGCGCGCCTCAACTAGAGAAGCCACACGCCGCTAACTACAGAGCTCACGCGCCCTGGAGCCTGTGCGCCACAACTACAGAAAAAAAACCCGCGAGTCGCAACTAGAGAGAAGCCCGCGTGCCACAAATGGAGAGAAACCCGAGCAGACCACGCACCGTAACGAAAAGATCCTGCACGCCTCAACAAAGATCCTGTGCGCTGCGACTAAGACCCGACGCAGCCACAAAAAAAATTAAGGAAAATAAATAAATTAAATAACAGCTATTAAAAAAAAAGTAAGGTAGAAAAATATAGCCATTTAAAACAAAAGGGAAGGCATATACTTGGACTGGAAAGATGCTGACAACTGGAAACCACCTAAGCCTCCATAAGCTAAAGGACAGGTGCATCTATCCAGGTGAACTAATGTAGTAAAAGAGCTATGGGCGGTTCAGGAAAAGCTACTGATACGGTGTGGATACCTCACAAATAATATACTATGATAAACTACAGACTAAAATTTTTGAAATAAATGTAAAAAATATGCATGGGAATGACACTTATCAAAGCATGATACTGGTTTCTCCAGGGAAGGAGGGGTACACGTGAGGACTTAACTGTAATATTTAATTTCTTAAAAACAGACAAAAAAGAGCCAAAGCAAATACTACGATGTGTCTATGTTGATTAGGAGGGTGTATTCATTTCCTATTGCTGCTGTGTAACAAATTACCACCAACGTAGGGCCACCATTTATTATCCTTTTATTATCTTACGGTTCTGGAGGTCAGAAGTCAAATATGGGTCTCACTGGGCTACAATCAAGGTGTCAGCAGGACTCCCTTCCTTCTGGGGGGTGCCGGGGAGAGTCTGTTCCCTTGCCTTTTCCAGCTTCTAGAGGCTGCCGGCATCCCTGGGCTCGTGGACCCCTTCCACCTTCAAAGCACTGACTTTATCACTCCAACCTCTGCTTCTGACGTCACGTCTCCTCCTCTGACTCTGACCCTCCTCCCTCCCTTTCTTTTTTTTCTTTTTTAAAAATTTTATTATTATTTGTTTTTGGCTGCGTTGGGTCTCCGTGACTGCGCACCGGCTTTCTCCAGTTGCGGCGAGCGGGGTCTGCTCTTCATCCCGGTGCGCGGGTTTCTCACTGCGGTGGCTTCTCTTGTTGTGGAGCACAGGCTCTAGGCGCACGAGTTTCAGTAGTTGTGCCTCGTGGGCTCTAGAGTGCAGGCTCAGTAGTTGTGGCTCACGGGCTTACTTGCTCCGCAGCATGTGGGATCTTCCCGGATCAGGGACTGAACCCGTGTCCCCTGCATCGGCAGGTGGATTCTTAACCACTGGGCCACCAGGGAAGTCCCTCCCTTTCCCTCATAAGGACCCTTGTGATGACACTGGGCCCACCCAGATAATCCAGAATGATCTCCTCATCTCAAAATCCTTAACTTAATCACATCTCCAAAGAGCCTTTTGCCACATTGGGCAAGAGTCACAGGTTCTGAGGATTAGGATGTGAATACTGGGCTGGGGGGCAGGGTGGTTTATCCCCAGAATAGATAGAAATAATATTAATAATAATAGCAGTGGTCGTAGTAGTAGTGGTCGTAATAGCAGCAGCTAACTCTTACTGAGTGCTCTGAGCCGTCCGTGAGGCCCAAAGTGTGCTAGCTAGCTCTCCTAATCCTCATGAGAATGCGGTGAGGAAGGCATTACTATTACCCCATTTTATAGATGGGAAAATGAGAAGCTAAAAAACTTGTCCATGGTCACAAACGTTATAAGTGACAGAGCCGAGATCTGAACCCAGGCAGTCAGACCCTAGAGGACATGCTCTTAAGTACACAGGCGTTCGTCATCTTTGTCTCTACACCAATCTCAACATTTTAAATAACTCATGAAGAGAAGAAGGTGGTCACAATATAGCACAAAATGAAAAATGCATATTACTAAAGAGTATTATGAAAGGATTATGTTTTGTAAAAATGTAACTGTGTCTTGCAAAAAAAAAAAATCTGGAAGGGTTACACCAAGTGTGAACACGCATCCCTCTGGGTCGGGGGCGGCGAAGAGTTCGTAATCCTCACCAAAGTTAAAAATCTTTCTACTAGGGGCTTCCCTGGTGGCGCAGTGGTTGAGAGTCCGCCTGCTAATGCAGGGGACACGGGTTCGTGCCCTGGTCCGGGAAGATCCCACATGCCGCGGAGCGGCTGGGCCCGTGAGCCATGGCCGCTGAGCCTGCGCGTCTGGAGCCTGTGCTCTGCAATGGGAGAGGCCACAGCAGTGAGAGGCCTGCGTACCGCAAAAAAATATATATATATATTTCTACTAATGGACACATGTGACTTCTTCAAGAAAAACAAAGTAAGAGCCGTTTAATTAGGGGGAAATAAAACCACGTCAGAGGGGCCTTGCTGGGAGCTGTCTTCAACAGGAGATGGGTGTAACTTTCACCATCGGCCACCCCAGCTCAGGCCCTTCTTGCCTCCCCAGGGACATCGGTCCTCCCCCGGCCAGGTCCCTGCTCCCACCAGCAGAGGCTGGCAGCAGGCCAGGAGTGGCCTGGCATGGCAGGCAGGTGACACCTGGCCGGTGAGATCCAATCGGACTGAGAAGCTGAGGCAGGGAGCCCCCGGCGGGCCCCCAGTCCTGAGGCGCGCCTGCCCCTGTGAGTCCTGGAGGCCTCCTCCGGCCATATCGCTCTCGACTGTGCGGTGCTGACTCTAACTGCTAGTTTCCATTCTACTGATCAGCAAGTTCCCAGGCTTTTCCTTCTCAGAACAGAGTCCTTCACACACAGACACTTTACCCCTCAAAACTCACTCCCAACCATGGCCACCGGCACACCTCGTGTAAGATGAAAGCATCTTACAGCTTCTCCCTACTGTGCCAGGAGGGTGCAAGAGGCCCTCCTGCTCTAAAGTGGCATCAGCACCGATTCTGTTTACGAAACTTCACCGCTGCCCTGTGGACGCTCCTCCTCCAACTCCAGGCCTCCCTGGACTTGCGGAGGGAGAAAGGCAGAAAAGCTGGGCTGCCCGCCGACGGCCAGGCTCAAACCCAAGGGACCTTAACCCTGTAGGACCCCTACCCACACGCGTCAGGAGGGGCCAGCCTCTACATGGGTGGGCTACACGACGGCCGCCCCCAGCGCCCCCAGGCACACACAGATGCGGCACACACAAGCTCTGTCAGGTACACACCATGCGTGTCAGAGGCACTTACAAATGTAATCCTCACCACCATCCTACAGGGTAGCCCAGCCATTTATTACCCATCTCACGCATGAGGAAACTGAGGCAAGCACAGGCCCAGGCCAGAAGCATCAAGTGTGCTTAGAGAAGTTGTCACAGAGCTGTCCTATCTTAACCCCAGACACTGCCACCTCTGGGGACAGAGAAGGGGACAGAGGCTGAGAGGGCAGCCAGGGGTGGTTTCCTGGATCTATCTGCTGACCACGTCTCTGAGAAGCACCCACTGCAGGTCAGGTGTGGGCCAGGTGCTGGGATGCCTCCCTGGTGATCGGAAGCCGTGGGCCCCAGCCTCCCGGAGCTCACAGTGTGTGGGGTGACAGGCACCGAGGGCCTGGCTCTGGGGTCAGGCATTGCCAGGGGGCAGGAAAAGTCAACACCAGGATTTCTGGCTTCAACCTCAAGGTGCACAGCACTCAGGTCTCTTCCAAGGCAAAACAAGACGTGTCACTTCGCCCGCCTGACGTGGGAAGATGTTCGTTTACAGCGAAGACAGACGGGGGTAGGGGTGAGGGTGGGCTGGGGAGGGTGGAGGGGGAGGCAGATTATTTTCTTTCCTACAGGATTCACCAGGGGATGCCTTTTAATAGCTCCCTCCCCTAGTCAGACATGCGTAAGAGATCCAACCTGCACCCACTGTCGGGGACCCTCTAATTGCGTGAAGCGGGAACACGTATGCCTCCCAGGGCTTGGCACTACAGCACAGATGCTCCCTGTGCCGGCCCTCTGGCTTCAGATGTGTCCACACTGCAGCTGCCCCTCTCTCCTGTCCTCTCCTCCCCAACGGCCAGATGGACTTCTGGGCTGGGACACCGAGATCCCCAAAAGCCAGACCGAAAGAGAGTCCTGTCCACACCTCCACAGCCATTGGGAGCACAGGGAACTGGATGGACCACAACTAACCAGACACGCACAGCGTCCTCCAAAGGGGAGGCTTGCTTACTAGGAGAGAATTCAAGGGATGTACTTCCAAGAGACGGGCGAGAAGCCTGAGCCATGGTAACGAGAGCAAACCTCACATAGCGCTTCCCCTACCTTTCTAAGTGATTTACCTACAGGAGCTCATCTGACCTCCTGAAGACCCTATAAGGTGGGTACTGTCATTCTTCCCATTTTACAGGTGAGGAAACAGAGGCACAGAGAGGGAAGTCTCTTGCCCAAGCCACAGACTTGGGACTCAAACCCAAGCAGGCTGGCTCCAGTCCCCACGTTTAACCAGCATACAACACTGCCTCTCACACCCTCACAGCCAAGACCAATGCAGCCAGGAACTGAGATGACACTTGGAAGAAAGCAAGGGCTCTTAAATTCCTTTACAACAAACTCCAGCTTGTCCATATTATCTGCGGCCACGTGGATACACCAACCTCCGGGTTCACCTCCCTGCCCCTAGGGCTCCTTTTAAAGGGGAGTGTGTTAGTCTGCTAGGGATACTGTAGCAAAACACCCCCAACTGGGTGGCTTCAACAACAGAAATGTATTGTCTCCCAGTTCATATCAAGGTGTTGGCAGGGGTGGCTCCTTCTGTGGCTGTGAGAGGGAATCGGTTCCCTGATTCCCTCCTGGCTTCCCAGGATGTCGGCAACCCTCAGTGTTCCCGAGCTTACAGAGGCATCGTCGTGTGTGTGTGTGTGTGTGTGTGTGTGTGTGCGCGCGTGTGCGCCCTCTTCTTATAAGGACACCAGTCATATGGGATTAGGGGCCCATTGTGTGCCAACATGACCTCATCTTAACTAATTACATCTGCAAAGACCCTATATCCAAATAAGGTCGCCTTCTGAGGTCCTGGGGATTAGGGCTTCAACACATGAATTTGGAAGGGAGACACAATTCACCCGTAACAGGGACCCATCTCTGCCCAGAGTCCTGAAGAAGCCAGACCATGTTCTCTATCAGGAGACCCGTCTAACCCACCCTCTACACCAAAGCTGACCGGAGATGCCACTGGTCTCAAGGGCAGCCAACCCCCGAGCACGGGCTCAGAAGACCCAGCCAATCAGAGGCATCCATCGTTGGGAGGCTGGGACCCAAAGCCTTCACTGATGGCGCGACACTGTCAAAGTGGAGAGCTTTGCTGGGGAGGGTCTAGCCATGACTATGAGGAAACCTAAGAAGGCCGACAAAGCCCATCTATGGAGAGACGTCACCACCGGCAGCTCTTGTCACAGATGGGATGGGAGAGACCTCAGTGCCATCACCTCCCCTTCCCAGGAGGCCCAGTGCAAAGGCTCTTCATTTCCCTGAATTCCTGCAAGAATCCCTAAATCCCTGCAATCATTCTATTCTCTGGCCATCAGTGGGGCTCCTACAGCCACCTCTGCATCTTCCAAAATTAGGGGCCGTGGAAGAGCCTGGGGGACGCCTGACAAGCCCCTTTCCCATTCTTCCTGGCACACAACTGGGCCATGTTTCCCAGCATCCTTTGTAGCCAGTCACATGCCAAGTTCTGGTCAATGGAAGATGGGAGGGAAGAGGCACATCGGTTCCAGAAATGACCCCTAAAACCTCCTAAGCCATCCCCCACTCTTCCTCTTCCACCACATGCTGGCCGAAGAGAAGATGCTGCAGTGGCCTCAGATGCCTGAGGGGACAGTGGTACCACCAGACAGCAGAGCCCCACCCCCCAATCCCACTAGACCATGACCTGAATGAGAAACTTGCATGAGATCAAGAAATCATTTGTCACGGCTGGTAGGCTAACCTGACTAATACAGAAGCTTTATTGCTGTGCCCTCTGCCCAGAATGCTCTCCCCTTAGAGCTTCTCATGGCTCCCTTATCACCTTTCAAGTTCTCAGCTCAAATGTCACCTCCATGGAAATGCTCCCCTGAGGCGTGGCCTCCTAAAACAGCGCTCTTCACCTTGACTCTTTGCCAAGGTGCCCTGCTTCTTCCTTTCTTAGCACCCAACACGATCCAGAATGACTGGGTGATTAGCCTGGCTTTTTCTGCCTTTCCCGTGGCACTGTAAGCGCCTCTGGGGGTCCACACTGTCCCGCTCACCACGCTGTCCCCAGGTTCGAGCACCACGCCCGACACACACCAAGCCCTCTGAGTGTTTGCTAAACCAACAGACGGCTGAATTCTAATCACACCAAGTGACGCTCATCCAGGGCAGAAGACAGCCCTTGAACAAATACAGAAACCAATTCCTCCACTGACCAGCGTACAGGCAGGTCTCCATCAATGTCAGGAATGGAAACAAGAGCTCTATTTCTCACACCAGCAGGCTCTGCCCTAGGGAATCTGCACCCCGGAAGAGGAGGAGGACAACCCATTCGGGTGCAGGAAAGAAACAAGGATCTCGTCACATAAATGCAAGTTCTCATATTCACGTCATCCTTTCCACAATGCCACTTCCCTTCACGTCGGATGGGGACAAGAGCAGCAGATGCTTGAGCACCTACCTCCTCTGTGCCCAGCACTGCTGAAAGCAGGTTACATGTATTACTTCATTTAATCCTCACAGGAGCCTTAGGAGACAGGTTCTTTTACTATTCTCATTTTACAGACTTGGAAAAGAGGCACGAAGAGGTGACATGAGTGGTCCAAGGTCACCCTCCAGTGAAGAGGCAGGGCTGGGATCTGAAGCCAGGCACTCGGGCTCCAGAGCCTGTGCTGTTACCATAACTGCACATCTATAATCAAAAATTGTATGTACACACACACACACACACACAAAATGGAATATTACTCAACCATAAGAATGAAATAATGCCATGTGTAACAAGACAGATAGACCTAGAGATTATCATACTAAGTGAAGTAAGCCAAACAGAGAAACACAAATACCATAGGATATTACTTATATGTGGAATCTTAAAAAAAAAAATGATACAAATGATCTTATATACAAAACAGAAACACACTCACAGACACAGAAAACAAACTTATGGTCACCAAAGGGGAAAAGGGGCAGGGGACAAATTAGAAGTTTGGGATTAACATATACACACTACTATATATAAAAGAGATAGGGCTTCCCTGGTGGGGCAGCGGTTGAGAGTCTGCCTGCCGATGCAGGGGACACGGGTTCGTGCCCCGGTCCGGGAAGATCCCACATGCCACGGAGCGGCTGGGCCCGTGAGCCATGGCTGCTGAGCCTGCACGTCCGGAGCCTGTGCTCCGCAATGGGAGAGGCCACAACAGTGAGAGGCCCGCGTACTGCAAAAAAAAAAAAAAGAAAAGAAAAAAAGAGAGATAACCAACAAGGACCTACTCTATAGCACAGGGAACTATACTCAATACTTCGTAATAACCTATAAGGGAAAAGAATCTGAAAAAGAAGAGATATATGTATATGTATAACTGAGCCACTTTGCCGTACACCTGAAACTAACACAACATTGTAAATCAACTATACTTCAATTAAAAAAGAAAAAATTTTCTTTAAAAAGAAAAATAAGTTTGTACACACTGGGGGCACTGGTGGAATCTTATTTCTGACAGGACACTTGACTGACAGAGCTTGGGAACCACTTTCAGACAATGGATTTCTTCTTAGACGGAAGATGCCAGTGGAAAAAAAAAAACACCTATTTCTCCATCGTTTGAAAAACTTTGTTAAAATAAGAACTTGGCAAAATACTTTTTTTAAAAAGATGGGTAAGAAGCTCAAGGTTGGATTTCAGAAGAAGCCAGGATACAGGACGAGCCCATTTCAGCGCCCCTGGCTGTGTCCGCACTTGTCTCCACCGTGGGGTCTCCAGCAGGCATGTCTGGCTCCCCGCTAACCAGGCACCTCTCGAGTCTCCTTCCCCTGGCACCTCAGCACCAGGCAGAGCGTGTCCTCTGCGCGAATAAGGAACCGGTGCCTTCCCTCCTGTCGTAACGAAACCTGAACGAAGCTGTCATTCTTAGGTCCCCAGCAGGGTGCTTCTCTATCCCATACAGCACTCAGACATCTCTGATATCATGTAAGAGGAGACAGCAACACAGAGCAGAAGACTTGCGACTCTGAAGGCAGGTTGAACGAAGGCAAACTGTAGTTCTGCCCCTTCCTGACTGTGTAGCCTTGGGCATGTCACCTAGTCTCCCCAGGACTCGGTTTCCTCGTAATAAAGTGGGGATGATTCCTGCTTCCTGTTCACAGGGTCACAGGCAAGCCAAGGACCTCACACCAGGGAAACAGAACAGCTCCTATTTGCGAGAATCCCTCATTCACGGGCCGCCACCACTTGCCAAAAATAAGCAGACGGAGAAAACACGCGTAAGCAGAAGTGAAAACTTGAGGATAAAGGGCCCATTCAGTCGAAATGGACATGGTCCACGTCCTCAAAGGCGGCTCATTGCACAGCTGGCCCCATCCACACTCCACAAACAGCTGGCATCACATTGGCTCCTGAGACGCATTCCAGACCGGCCTCCCAGATGGACAACATGCAAGAGGACCCCAAAGGTTCAACTCAGAAAGGTCCCCAAGCGGGCTCCTTTCCAGCTGGCGTCTGCGCAGCTGGTGCCCCTGGAAAAAAAGAACAACCAGAGAGGCAGCACTTCCCGGCATGAGCTCCCTCCCGACATCCAGAGCCTCAGGAGCGAGTGCACGAAGGAACCCAGGGCACCACCTTGCCCATCAGCCTTGGAAAGTAAACGGGAGAATGACAGCCACGTCTTGTGAGTGTCTGGCTGGAGACCATCGTCTTTATTAGAAGCCAGGCCCTGGGACTCCCATCCATTAAAATATGTATCTTTTATACACAGATAAAACATGTACATATAAAAAAGTACATAAGGACTTCCCCTGGTGGTGCAGTGGTTAAGAATCCGCCTGCCAATGCAGGGGACACGGGTTTGAGCCCCGGCCCGGGAAGATCCCACACGCCGCGGAGCAACTAAGCCCGTGCGCCGCAACTACTGAGCCCGCGCGCCACAACTACTGAAGCTCGCACGCCTAGAGCCCGTGCTCCCCAACAAGAGAAGCCACCACAATGAGAAGCCCGCGCCCTGCAATGAAGAGGAGCCCCTGCTTGCCGCGACTAGAGAAAGCCTGCACGCAGCACTGAAGACCCAACGCAGCTAAAAATAAATTAATTAATTAAAAAATAATTTTAAAAATAAAAAAGTACATATAATAAAATCCATTTGATTCTCACCCTTATCTTATTGGTAGGGACTATTATCATTTCACTTGACCAACAGGGAAACAGGCACAGAGAGGTCAAACAACCTGCCTTGGATCACGCAGCACCTAGTATTTGGTCAAGCAGGGAGTTGAGCTACAAGTCTGGATCCAGAGTCCAGCTGTTCTCATGGTCACTTGGCTCCAAGGTGGCTGCCGTCAACTTTTCCCCGCCCTGGATGTGCAAGCCTCGCCCTCCCCAAGAGGAGATTTCCCATGCTCTGAACCTGAGCTGGCCCTGGTGACCTGAGCACGTGACTTTCTGGGAGTTCTCAGGCTAAGTCATAAGAAGCCCAGCAGCTTTGGCCTGGGACTCTTGGAACACGCACCCAGGGGGGACACCAGGCACCATGTAAGAAGTCCAGCTACCCTGGGACTGCCACGCAGCAGGTGCTCAGCCAACATTTCCAGCTGAGCCCAGGCTTCCAGCCATCACCACCACAGCACCAGACATGGGAGTCAAGATTCTGGAACCTTTCAGACCAGGTGACATGCCAGTTGAGTGCCACCTCAGTCCAGGCCACAAAGAGTAGAAGAACCGTCCAGCTAAGCCCTGTCCGAATCACTGACCCCCAAATCTACGCACTTCCATCCAATGGCACCTACTGACCCCACTTCAGGGCAGGCGTCCTGCTGGCCACCTGACAAGCCCCTCCCTTAACTCTCCACATAAGCAGCTCCTCTGCTATGAGGCCCCCCCCCCATCCCCACTGAGAGGGACAAGAGCCTTCCTTCCTCGCCAAGTACCCAGCGCAGACCTGCACTGTGTACCGACCACACGATCCTGCAATGCCCAGTTGCTGCATCTGTTCCCTCCAGGGCAGGGACTCCGTCCTTCCTCCTCTCTCTTAGCAGAAGCTAGCACCCAATATGACAGCAAATGTGGGCTGAATACATGACACAGCTCCGTCATGACAGGCTCCAAAGAGAAACCCGAACATACCCAGTGCCATTTTATGGTTCTAAGCAAAGCAAACGCGTGACTTTAGACCAGGGCTTCTTAATCTTGGCACCACCGACACTTTATATAGGATCATTTTGTTTTGGTGGGGGCGGGGACTGTCCTGTGCATTGTAAGGTGTTTAGCAGCACCCCTGGCCCCAATCCACTAGATGCCAGAAGCTACCCCCCAAATAATCACAACTAAAAGTATCTCCAGGCATTGCCAGATGCCCCTGAATGGGTGGCCGTGGGATTGCCCCGGCTGAGAACCACTCACTGCTTTGCACAGTGGGACCCCTGGGTGTCTACCTTCACCCAGGCCTGAAAGGGGTGTTGTGACAGCTGTCCAAAGGTCACAGGCTGCTTGCCAATTACCCCAGGACCACACGCTCGTGCTCCCTCCTGTTTGCCTGCCCCTTGCAGACGCCACAGTAACCTGGAGGATCCCGCTAACTAGGACCGCTGAAGCAACACTACAGCTGTGGGAGTCCCCCCAGGACACCCCTATGTCAGGAGGCTGAAAATGCGGTGCTGAGAGTCCCCATCTAGGGCCCAAAGGCCTATTCTTTCTAAGTGGTCAGGGGAGCACCTTTTCTAAGCTCTTTACTCCCAAATTGGGTTTTCTGTTGCTTTACCAACACTACTGACACAGCCATAGCGCACAGACTTGCCGGCGCACGTTCAAAAATGCAAACGTGTTCACATCATCCCTCTTCTGAAAACACTTCGGTGGATCCCTACTGCTCTCCAGAAAAGGTCCAGACACCTAAGCAAGACCCTGCTGCCCCGGACAAGCTGGATGCCACTCGTCATCAACAGCCAATGGCAAAAGTAACAGCAGCAGTTGCCACTGGTCCAGGGCTTACCCTGTGCCGTTCATCATGTTCGACCCTCTGATGTATCGACTCATTTACTCATGCCCAACTGTAACCGTGTGCATGGATACCAATATTACTCCCATTCTGCAGATAAGAGAATTAGATCTCAGAAAGTGCATGTAACTTGCCCTGCAGTCACATGGCAAAGCTCATCAAATGTGCTGGAAGTCAAGCTCCACACTGCTTGTACCTAATCCAACAAGGTAGGCTCCGCGAGGACTGGAGTCTAATGTAATTCCTGCTGTACCTCCAGGACCTAGAATAGTGCCTGGGAGAGCAGGCATTCAAATATAGATGGATGGAGGTAAGGAAGGATGGGTGGAAGGAAGGATGGGTAGAAGGAAGGAAGGAGGCAAGGAAGGAAGGATGGGGGGAGGGAGGGAAGGGTGGATGGACTGATGGAAGGATGGAGGGAGGGAGGGAGTCTCTAGAGCAGTACCTACCAAACCTGGCTAGCTACCAGGATCACCTGGGGAGCCTATTAAAATACTGAATCCCAACCAACCTGGTGAATGACAGACCTCCTCAGCCACTCCAAGGAGGAGGAGGAGCTGCTTTTGGTTAATGAGTGGGGAGAACTATAGCGTGTGGATTTCAAGAGGCAAAATCCTGCCTCACATCCATCAGAACTTTCGGGAGAAAGTTCCAGTAGGCTGTATCTTTAAATGCTCCCCCCAGGTGTTTCCGATGTTCAGCCCCCGGAAGAGAAGGGACCAGCCATCCACTCTCAGTGCAGGACACCTGTATTTACCATCCATGCCTTTTCATCCCCAGGCAGGCCCCCACCCCCGCCCCAGCTGCCACAGGTCTCTGGGCCACCTGGGAGGTGGAGTGTGGCCAATGCAAACCAAACTGGGACGAGAGTTTGCTGCCTCCAGACACGGGCACTTTCAAAGCCGGGCTTCTGGCTCTGTGCCACCGGAGGCCTGCTCGGCTCCAAAGCTAGGAGAAACCTTTTGGAAAGCTACTTAATCTCACTCATGTTAAAAGAAATCACACGAAGAACTACACCGAGCTATCAGAGACCACCTGTGAACGGCCAAGTTCAGAACCCCACGGCAGAGTGGATGAGGGTGTGGGGAACGGGAGGTACCCTCAACACCTCGTGGGCCTCTGTGGGATGTTCTCCAACTGTCCTTTCAAAGTTAAAATAGCCTGTACCCTTTAACTCAGAAATAACACATACAGGAAGCTGTCCTTCAGGTAAACACAAAATATGTGTGCATGAAAGCATAACGCAAGGATGACCCTCACACACAGCTGGTGGGAATGTAAAATGGTGAACAACTGGGAAAATAGTCTGGCAGTTCCTAGAATGATTAACAAAGTTACCATACTGACCTAGGAGCAATGCTACTCCTAGACAGATACCCGAGGGAAATGAAAACACACAGCCATACAAAACAACCACTCATGAATGCTCACAGCAGCTGGGTTCCTAGTAGCCAGAAAGTGAAAACAACCCAAATGTCCACCAACAAATGAATGGATCAACAAACTGTGGAATATCTATGCAATAGAGTACTACTCAGCCACATAAAGGAGTGACGTATTGAGACACACCACAACGTGGACGAACCTTGAAAACACTGGGAAACATTGTGTTAAGTAAAAGCAGCCGGTCACAAAAGGCCAGATACTATATGGTTCCTTTTAGAGGAAATCTCCAGAACAGGGACCTCTATAGAGATAGAAAGGAGATTAACGATTGCTTAGGGCAGGAGAGGTGGATGAGGAACAGAGGGATGGCTAAAAGGTACAGGGTTTCTTTTTGGCGTGATGAAAATTGTGGTAGTGGTTGCACATATCAGAATATACTGTTCATTTTAAATGGATGAATTATATGGTATGTGAATTGTATCTCCATAAATCTGTTACCAAAAAATTTTTTTTAAAAACTAGAATCCGGGCTTCCCTGGTGGCGCAGTGGTTGAGAGTCCGCCTGCCGATGCAGGGGACACGGGTTCGTGCCCCAGTCCGGGAAGATCCCATGTGCCGCGGAGCAGCTGGGCCCGTGAGCCATGGCCGCTGAGCCTGCGCGTCCGGAGCCTGTGCTCCGCGACGGGAGAGGCCACAGCAGTGAGAGGCCCGCGTACCGCAAAAAACAAAAAAAAACAAAAAAAAAAACTAGAATCCAAGTATAGTCACTGCAGCTAATAACAAAAGACTGGAAAGACCCAAAGTGTCCGTCTCTAGGGGTTAAACTGTTACACTGTAGCCAGAATGCTATGTGGCCACGAAAGAAAAAGGCAGCTCAACAGGCCGATAGTAAACCACCTCCAAGATAATTGTTAAATTAAAAAAAGAAATCAAAGTGCAGAGGCGTACGTAGTAGGTACCCATTCATGTAGGAAACACAATGCACACGTCACACGAGCACAGAATACTTCTGGAAGACCAAAGAACTTGGTAATGAGCTTGCCCCTGGAGCAAGACGTGGGCTGGGGAAGAGACACTTATTTAGAATCGTCTCATTCTCCCCCAAGTGTACGTTTTAATTCCTCAATTAAAAAGTAGCCAATAAAAAAGTCAAATTAAACAAGTCTCTGCAATTGAAAATTGCTTAAGTCTCCTAACTCTGTTTGTTAAAAACAGTCTTATAAACTTTAGGGACTGAGCCAGTTGCCGAATGTAAAGAGGATGGGGAGAAGAAGATGCCTCCACCTGGACCAGAACTTCACTTGAGAGCTACAGAACATTCAGCAGTGCGCTCTGTCCACCTGGAGCTAAAGCACAGGCTTCTCACTCTGCTCGTCTGGCTACCAAGCTATGAGTTTCCACAAGCTCTGGCCAGTTAAGCCCTCAAAGGGCAGACGGCTTGACCATCAGCTCGAACCAAATGGTCCCCGATGCTGTGAGACAGGGAGCCCAGCCCCTGCCATCCCGGGTGAGCTGTCTGGATGTCATTTCCAAGTTGGCCCACGCGGGCTCCTGTTCCTTCACCTGCTGTTTCCTGGCTAACTTCCCCCACCTGCTCTGAACCCATTCAGAGACCCAGACAGAGCGGCCCCACTTTCACTTTCAGAAGGTATCAAACCGACAACAACTGCCGTGACCACTGGTCTGGGCAGGAAGGGGAGGAGGTACTCACGGAAGCCCTCGATCTTATCGGCCGTCTTGCTCCAGGCCACTTGCTGGGTCTCCATGATCACCTGGACAGTCCTCCGCTCCGGGGTGGACTTGCGGAAGCTGAACACCGTCATCACCGTGCCCAGCTCCAGGGCCCTCTTGATCTGACTCTTCTCGTACTCCGGAAGGGCGTCCACGTTGACCGTGGTGCTCATGGTTGCCAGCTCCAGGGGGAGGCAAGGAGTGAGAGAACGAGGGAGGCTGGAAGGGCGGAATAAAGGAGGGAACTGCTTTTAGTTAACTGAGCGGGATTTGGCTTTGACTTCAAGAGTGAAGATCCTGTCTCATGCCCAACGGGATGAGTTTGGGGAGAAGGTTCTAGTGGCGGAGACTCGCTGGCCGCTCAGAGAGCCCAGGCAGGACACACAGAGGTTTAAATGGAAGTGAGGTGTGGGTGGAGCCCTCGACCTCAGTGACCCAACCACTATCCCGGCTTTAAATAACCAAATCACTCCAGCCTGGCTGTTACCACTCCTTCCCCACATACTCTGATGCTGTGGAACATTTGAATAGCCAAAGCAGCCCAGACTGACTCCTGTCCCCACCCCTGACAGCCTGCCAAGAGATTTCCAACCATCCCTTTACTTCCCGAGTGAAGTTGGGAACAGGAAAAAAAAAAACAAACCCTTCCGAATGTGTCCATGGAACTGGGGCAAAAAGGGCAGAAGACAGCAGGACCCAGCAGCCTCACGTTCAAATCGTGGTGTAGGTTCCCACTGACCGTGTGGACCTGGGCAGGCCGCGTGACGTCCGTGAGCCCCAGTTTCATCGGAACAGTTAGGAAGCCACTTGTGAAGCACCTGGCGTGCCGCTCAGCATCCAGGGGTGTCCTTGGCGATCCCTCATCCTCCTGCACAGCTGGCGTTTCCCAGAGAGGTGCCTGCGCCCCAAATCTCAGAGCCTTCCTTGTCTGGTTTCTCTCACGCCCACATCCAATCCACAGGCAAACCCAGAATGCAATCAGTCTCACTGCTTCACCGGTCCCTCCAAGGATCTTATACTTGGGTCATTCTGATCGCCTGCTAACTGGTCTCCCTGCTTCTGCTCCAGCCCCTACAGTCCACTCTCAGACCAGGAACCAAAAGGATGCTTTAAGAACAAGAGTGAAATCATGTCGCTCCCTCAGCCCCTGCTCTGCAAAAACCCTCCCCCCAGTTTGCCTCCCAAACGTCCAAAGACTCACTGCCCCTCACTCAGAAGGGACTTAACTTCAGGCTTGCAGACCGCAGCCCCTACCCCAAGTCACTTACACCCGCAGGCTGAATTGCCACCCTTGTAAAGGGGAAGATGACAGATGAAAGAACCTCCAAAGGTTCTTGTAAGGATTGAACCAGATAATATATCTCAGCCCGTAAAACAAAGATGCAAAGTCAGTGCTCCTCAGATTCAGCTCCTGCTACTGTCACTATCCACTGTTCCCTGTCTCTTTCTTACCTCCTCCCCTCCTCCAAATCCCTTTAGGCTCCCACAGTTGCTACTCTGGAGAGAAACCGGTGTTCAGTCAAGGCTGTCTGGGCCTCCACACTGGCTCAGCCTCCCCACTGGCTCAGCCTCCCCACAGCCTCTTTGCCAAGTTGCTCAAAATCAGGGCCTCAGTTTCCCCAGCTGTATAATGGGGATAACAATACCACCCTCGAGGGGCTCTGGAAGGAGCAGACGCCACAGTGTATGTACAGCCCCCAGCATCCAGCAGGGCCTCTGATCATGTTAATCAGCCAGCTGGTCAAGACATTAATCAAGGGTCAACTCTAGGACAGAAATGGAGGGTGGACTTCTACGCAAATGAGGGGTGCAGGGAGCGGCCCAGGCCCTGTCCTTTGCTCCCTCATCCCTCTACCTCACACCCACAGCCAAAGGCACCTCCCAGGTATGCTGACAGCCCAGCGATAAGGTCATGAATTATATCTGTTCTCCACCCATTTGGAAAGGGACCAGTCAGCTCAATGACTCTGCAGTAGCAGAGACATGGGGGTGGGGGTAATAAAGGGAGTAGCAAGAAGGGGTCCCCAACTTAGTCTGGGATAAGGCTGGGAACTGACAGTGCTCACAGGAAGCTTCTGGGGGAAGGCGGCGTCTGAATCCAAGCTTTAAAAAAAGATGAAGCGGGAGGGAACAGTGTTGTAGTCAGAGGAACAGGCTTAAGCAAAGGCCCGGCAGCAGGACTACAGGGTATGCCAAGAACTCTGCCTGACCTGAGCCTCCTGCCTCACCTCCCTCGAACCCAGGTCAGGGGATGAACAAAGTGCTTGAGGCCAGTCTCATCCTGGTAAACTAGCTGTTTATCGGCCCTCCCCAAGTGCCTGCACCTGCCATATCTCGTTCATCTCATTTATTTCAATGAGAAATACTGGAGGTGAAAACTCAAGTCCTGGGAGGTGAAATCATGTGATCAAGGTCACAGAGACACATGGTGACATCAGGATCGGAACCCCAGTCTGAATCCCATGCCCCTGCTCCTTCAGCACCCGCCTTCTGGAATCCAGAATCTGGTGGCAGAATCTGGTCAGACAGTAACTAACTTGGCAGAGAGGTCAAAGGACTTGTCCAAGGTCACACAGCTGCAAAGTGTCAGAACCAAGATTTGGACCAGGTCCCAGCCGTACACCTCCTGAGTTCCCCACTCCCAGGGCTCAAGGCCCACATGTAGCAGAGCACAAATAGGAAACACACAACCCCTCACAACACTGCCATGTAAACCAGCCAACCGGGAAGCACCAGGGCCCTCAGTTCTTTCTGACTCTGGGAGGGCCTTGGACTTAACCTTCCCAGGATTCTGGTTACTTCCCACTTAGAAGCCCAGGGGATTGATTCAACCATAAACACCAAGTCTCTCACGTCCTTCCCCAAGAACTGGGAAGACATCCTCACGGCCACAAGATCCTTGGAGTCAACCACCAAAATCCACCGGCTCCCAACTCAGCCTTCCAGAGTTCAGTGCTCAGCAACTAAGGCAAGGAGGTCTCCGAGGCCTTGACCCCAGGGGAGGGCACGAGCCATCACAGGCAATTTCTATTCTGCTTCTGCTTTCAAAAAAAGAAAAAGAAAGAAAGAGCCTCGAAATCCCTTTTTTGTTCCTGTTTCTCATCCTCCCTGGGTAACTTTATAAAAGTGACTTATGGTGTAAATACAAATGTGGCTGAGATTTTAACAAGATTCTACTTTTCATGTCCTTCTATTCGAAATAAACTTCTGGGAAAGATAAATATCCTATGATACTGCTTATATGTGGAATCTAAAAGAATGGTACAAATTAACTTATTTACAAAACAGAAAGAGAGTCACAGATGTAGAAAACAAACTTATGGTTACCGGGGGGGGAAGGGAGGGGGGATAAATTGGGGGACTGGGATTGACATATACACACTACACTATATATAAAATAAATAACTAATAAGGACTTACTGTATAGCACAGGGAACTCTTCTCATTACTCTGTAATGACCTATATGGGAAAAGAATCTAAAAGAGAGTGGATATATGTATATGTGTAACTGATTCACTTCGCTGTACAGCAGAAACACAACATTTTAAATCAACTATACTCCAATAAAAAATTAAAAATAAAATAAAAAAATAAACTTCTGGGATACAAGGACCCAGAACCAGGAAGCAGGGGAGTTCTCTTCAGTGCTCTCTGCACACGTTAGAGAAGCACAGAATTTCATACAAAATCCCACGAAACAATTCTGTTAGACTTTGCTACAGTCGCATCCCTGAGAGGTAACAGCCCATCCTACAGGCCGAGGGATGTTACCGCTGCATCTCACACCCACCCTGCAGCAACAAAGCGATACATATTTTCTTTTTCTTATACTTAAAAAAAATTTTTTTATTGAAGTACAGTTGATTTACAATGTTGTGTTAGTTGTAGGTGTACCACAAAGTGATTCAGTTATATATATATATATATATATGTATATACTTTCTGAGATTCTTTTCCATTATAGGTTATTACAAGATATTGAGTATAGTTCCTTGCGCTATACAGTAAGTCCTTGTTGGTTGTCTTTTTTTTTTTAACATCTTTATTGGGGTATAATTGCTTTACAATGGTGTGTTTCTGCTTTATAACAAAGTGAATCAGTTATACATATACATATGTTCCCATATCTCTTCCCTCTTTCATCTCCCTCCCTCCCACCCTCCCTATCCCACTCCTCTAGGTGGTCACAAAGCACCAGGCTGATATCCCTGTGCTATGCGGCTAAAGCGATACATATTTTCATTGGAGGAACAAAGCAGTGTCAGCTGCAGCAGGTAGGAATGTGCATTACTTCAACTTTTTTTTTTTTTAGGGCAACCTGTGAGCACCTACTAAAATGTAAAACGTGTATATGCTTTGATCCAGTGCTGTGCAGAAACACACACAAAAATAGTCACAGAAGCATCATTTGTAATAGAGAAAAAAAAAAAAACAAGAAACAATTCAACAGCTCACGAATGGGGGTGGTCCCTTAAATGATGGGACACACACATTAAAGAATGCTCAGTAGCTATTGGAAAGAATGAGGAAGATTTACACGCAATTTGATCTGGAAAGATTCGTGAGGTGGATGAAAGAAGAGTTGCAAACTAAAAAGCATAAATATAATTACATTTTTTAAAAGGCGGTCTGCTTATAAACCCAGGAGGAGGGGTTACTTTTGGAGAGCGGGAGAAGGTAAAGGGTCTGACCTGACTTTTTACTGATTTAAGTGCTAACATAACGGATGAGATTTTCTGCTCTGTGTTTTTAAGTGTTTTCCAAATGAAGACGTGCTTTCAAAAATTTCCTCACCCACAATTTTCCATCAACTCCACTCAGCCAAAGGGCTCTTTATGGGGTTCCTGGCTTGGCCTCTTTCAGAGGAGTTTCACAGGCTCCAGGTAGAGGGAGAGGGAGGGGGGAGGGCTGCAGCATGATTAGGTCATTTCAGCATCAAGGAAACCTGCAGTGAGTATCGTCCTGAGCTGGTACACACGGGGCATTCATATCTTTGTAATAAGGGTAGCTGCCTGAGGCGGCCAGGAACCCCTAAATTAAGACTCCCTGCAAGACTGTAGCTAAGGATGATGGCCCGAGCCCCAAGGCAGGGCCCTTAAGCATAGAGTGAAGAAGTGGCAGATAAGCCCCAATTCTCCACACAGCCCTGGAATGGAGGCCTGGGTGGCCCAAGTACCCAGGCGAAGAAACTGAGGCTCAGAGACTCTTCAACTTGCCCAAGGTTACACAGGTGGAACAGAAATTCGAATTACACTGACTGACAAGGCCACCTGTTTCCCATGCGCGTGCCATACTTTCTTACTCTAGTTCAAGATCAGGGTGCTACAAGAGCCCCTCCCGGGCCCCCTCTGGAATCCAGGCGCCAAGCGCCCCCCGCCCCCCGCCGAAACGGGACACATCTTTCCCGCGAATTCTTCCGCTATGGGGGTAACGACCTCTCTGGGGTTCCACAACATAACCACGAAAACTCAGAGACGCACATAATGATGCGTACAACTATTGCGGGGGGAGACGGAATCTTGAATCCCCCGAAAGCTCTATTTCTCAGGGCGAAGGGCTGCGCCTGGAATCAACAAGCCCTGGGCACAGAGGTGGTCAGGAGACACGCCCGCCCCCCCGGCCACCGGAGCCTACACCACCAGAGCTCGCACGAACCCCAGACCGCAAGCCGCGCCGCTTCCTCCAGGCTCTCATTCAAAGCCGGACGGACCCAGGACACCAACCGACGAAGTGGCGCCGGCCCAGAGTGAGGAAGTGGCCGGCGACGAAGCCCGGACCCCCGCCGTCACCGCGCCGGCCCCGGGCACAGCGGGCGGGGGCCCCGACGGCGTGCCCCACCCCTGCCAGCACCGGCAGCGCCCGGGCACAGGTCCCCCCTGGACGCCGCTCCCCGAGCGCGGGTTCCGCGGGCGCCCGCGTGCGCTCGCACCCGGCCGGGCCACTCACCTGGCCGCGCCCCCGCTGCGGGTCCCGGCTCTGGGGTCCCGCGCGCAGCCGCCCGCCGTCCTGGCTGTGGGCACTCCCTGCCGCGCACGCCCTCCGACGCGGGCGCCGTTACTTCTGCTTCGGCCGCGGCCGCGCGCCACGTGACTCCTCCGGGGCCGCCCCCCGCGCCCCGGCCCGCCCCACCCCCGGCCCGCAGCTCAGGGCACCCCCGGCGCCGCGTCCTCCCTGGGGGCGGACCAGGCCTGGGACCCCGCCTCCGTGGGCCGAGAAAGAAACTGAGGCAGCCGGAGGGGATCGACCTGCCCCTCCTCACTTGCAAAGTCACTTGCAAAGACTAGCTTTTATGGAGCTCCTACTGCACACACGTGTTTTACATGCATTTAATATAATCAACGGGAATTGGCAGGTCATGGCCCTAATTTGAAATCGTTACTGAGGCTGCGCTGGTGACCGCCTCTTACTACCCGGGGCAAGCCACGTAAATACCCTCAGCTCAGCTTTCTCATCTGTCAGACATGATCACAATAGTGCCGGCCCCAAAAGTCTGTTGTACGGAACTTAGAATACTAGGGAATTGATCTCCCATTTTCCCAGTGAGATTATTTTTTATGGCTCACTTTATAAACTTCTAAGCATATAGACGACATGGTCGAATGCCTAATGACGGTATTTAGTTGATTCATTTGGCTACACCAAGCCTACCTCAAGTCACGTATTGTATGATGTAACATATTCTTTAAGAGAAATATTGCTTTTTTCCACTTTCCTGTTTCATGAAGCAATTTTATTCAAACCTTTCATATGCATCTTTGCCTACAGTCCGTTGTGACTGCAGCCAGCTTTCCAGTCACCTACAGAGCTGTCAGGACACGTCAGTTCTACTCATAAGCCGGTTGAGTTACAGCATTTTTTAAATCTATGAATATCGTTCTGGCTGAAAATATAATACCTAAAGCCACAGGGCTCATTCACTGACTTTAGGCAATCTGGACTTATTTCTTTCACTGCTCCTAGCTCCGGGGTGTACTAGTTGCTATTCCCCACAGATCACTTACTGCACCATTTTTTAAAGAAATCTTTGACACCACGTGTAATCATGGGGCCAACTCCCCAGGAATGATGGCTGAATCTGGGTTAAATTTCTTTGCCTTTTTTTTTTAACAACTTCAATTTATATTTATTTCCATCAATCCTTTTATCATTTCTATTTTGGTACATGTTATCTAATGTACATAATATATTGTTACAACGATATATGTGTAGAATTTCTTTCTTTTTTTCTTTTCTTTTCTTTTCTTTATTTTTGGCTGCATTGGGTCTTCGTTGCTGCCCGCGGGCTTCCTCTAGTCACGGCGCGCGGGCTTCTCATTGCAGTGCCTTCTCTTGTTGCGGAGCATGGGCTCTAGGCACATGGGCTTCAACAGTTGTGGCACGTGGGCTCACTAGTTGTGGCTCACGGGCTCTAGAGCGCAAGCTCAGTAGTTGTGGCACACGGGCTTAGCTGCTCATGGCATGTGGAATCTTCCCGGACCAGGGCTCGAACTCGTGTCCCCTCCATTGGCATGTGGATTCTTAACCACTGCGCCACCAGGGAAGCCCTAGAATTTATTATTACAAAATCCATGTGTATAGAGAACCGTGTTAAATCTCTTGCTGATAAAATGAAACTAAGTGCAATCAGCTTTGGAAACCATGGTGGGAAGCCTTGGCTCCTAACCTCTGTCCAGACAGATACTAATTCTGGCTGGAGTTTTCCCTGGTCCCTGGGGATCAAGCAAGCAAAGAAGAACATGTAGCACACGCTTCAGCTCAAAGAACTCTCATTTAATCTGTGACTGGGAGCTTACAGCATTTCGGGAGTTAAAATGTCTGCTGTGTTTGAGATGGTGGTCATAGGAGATGGCAGTGTGCTTTTTTCGTATTTCTAACTACTTTTCCTCTTTGCCTTGGTTTTCGATCTCAGCTGAACAGCTAAAGGAATGCAGTGCGATGAATGGGAGTGTCTGGGGTTCCTCATCGTGGCCTCTTTTTCTCCAACTCCAACTTGATTGTTCAAAATAAAGTCACTGAGACGGAAGCCCTGGTTCTGGGAGGGCTGAAACACGACATGACACTTCTACTCCAAGGCATAATGGGTAGGGGGAGAAGCCACCCAATGTATTCAGATACATATGGCAGAGCCCCCTGTCATGAGTTAGCTATTTTAGGGCTCAAGGGCATTAAGTCAGTGGGTGGTGGAGGCTGGATTTGAACCCAAGTCTGTCTGGGGCCAGAGCCCATGGGCACACAGGCCCACTGCCCGTCCCCAGCATTAATAGGAGGCATTCAGGCAGGAAGAAGTGAGTGTGTAACCACTCCGCATGGATTCACAAATGGGTCAGGAAGTGACCTCAAAGGGTGGAGGGAACTTTCTTTTCCTTTTCATATAAAAAGAAAGAAAAGCGGGAGGGGGGGAACAACCTGAAAGAAAATTGTGTTTTAATCAGCATTGTCTTGACTTTCTATTCTGAGTCCCTCACCAGTCCTCAGGGATGCACATGTTTTTCCCCATCACCCTCTTCCATTTGCTAGCAGCCATGGTGCATTGGACCATTAGCCAACCCCCTCAGTGCCTCAGTTTCCCTCTCTGCAAAATGGGTATATTAACTGTCCTACCTCCCAGGGTGATTATAAGGATTAAATGAGACGAGGGGTAAAACAGGCAACATAGTTCAACCATCAGGGCTGACTATCTTCAGTATTGTTATTGGGAGGAAGAAGAAAAAGCCCCGTGGTGCAATGGGAAGGTATGGATTTGGAAGACAGGGAGATCTGGTTTCAAGTCCCAAATGGCCACTTCCTTAGCTGTGTGACCTTAAGCTGGTCAGTTACCCTCTCTGAACCTCCAATTTCCCCATCATTCAACCTACCTTTGGGATATAAAGAATAGGCAACCTACAGAGATGGAAAGTAGAGTAGTGGTTGTCTGGGACTGGGAGACATGGGGGTCTTGGAAGGTGATGACTAGGAGGTACAGGGTTTCTCTGTCGAGTGATGAAAATGTTCTAAAATTGATCATGATGATGGTTGCACAGCTCTGTGAATACACGAAAAGCCATTGAACTGTACACTTTAAATTTTTGTGTTCTTTGGCCATGCTATGCGGCATGCCAGATCTTCCCTGACCGGGGATCGAACCCATGCCCCCTGCCTTGGGAGCGAGGAATCTTAACCACTGGACCACCAGGGAAATCCCTGAACTGTACACTTTAGATAGGTGAATTGTATGGGATGTGAACTCTGTCAAAGCTGTTCAAAACAAACCACCTACCTTAGAAGGCTGTTTAAAGAATTAATGGCTGGGACTTCCCTGGTGGCGCAGTGGTTAAGAATCCGCCTGCCAGTGCAGGGGACACGGGTTTGATCCCTGGTCCGGGAAGATCCCACATACATCAGGGCAACTAAGCCCGTGTGCAACAACTACTGAGCCTGAGCTCTAGAGCCCGTGAGACACAACTACTGAGCCTGCGCTCCAGAGCCTGCGACCCAGAACTACAGAGCCTGCGTGCCACAACTACCAAAGCCCACACGCCTAGAGCCCATGCTCCACAACAAGAGAAGCCACCGCAGTGCGAAGCCTGCGCACCGCAACGAATAGTAGCCCCCACTCGCCACAACTAGAGAAAGCCCACGCGCAGCAACGAAGACCCAACACAACCAAAAATAACCAAATTTAAAAGAAAATTAAAAGAGAAAAGAATTAATGGCTAACACAGCTTAGCACAATGCAGTCTTCAATAAAGTAGCAGCTGCTCATTATAATAATCATTATTAGATAGTGGCTCTTCTGAACCTGGCCGTCCTCTCCCGGTCACACACGGCAGCGGCCAGGCTGAGGTCCACCACGCTGCCCGAGGGCCTTGCCAACCTCCTCCCTCCACCCAACAGCCAAAAACAACCAGAAAACCCCGAGAGGTTTTGAGTTTGGTTTCCTTTCCTGATATTGTTCAGAGAAGTGCATGTCCCCTGGGGACAAGCTGAGTCCCAGCTGCTGGCTGGCAAGCGTCTGTGAGAGGAAGTACCACCCAGAACTGGCTTCCAGACCTGGTCAGGGTTAGGCTCAATCTAGAAGTTTCTGCATGGGGGGGGGCAGTCAGACCCCCCTATTTTTTTTTCAGCTTTCCTGAGGTATAACTGGTACTAAACTGTGCACAATGAAAGCACAGAAGCTGATGAATTAGGACATATGCATACACCTGAGAAACCGTCACTGCAATCAGGGCAATAAACACCCATCACCTTCAGAAGTTTCTTGTATCCTTTTGTTATTGTTGTTATTTTTTTTGTGTTGTTGTATTTGCATGTGTATGTGTGGTAAGAACCAACATGACACCTGCCCTCTCAACAAGTTTTTTTTTTTTAAGATTTATTTTTTATTTATTTATTCATTCTAGGACGCGTCGGGTCTTAGTTGCAGCACGCTGGTTCTTCGTTGTGGTGCGCCGGTTTCTCTCTAGTTGTGGTGTGTGAGTTTTCTCTTCTCTAGTCGTGGTGCACAGGCTCCAGGGCACATAGGCTCTGTAGTTGCGGTGCACGGGTTCCAGAGTGCGTGGGCTCTGCAGTTTGCGGCACGCGTGCTCTAGTTGAGGCTCGCGAGCTCCGTAGTTGTGGCACGCGGGCTTAGTTGCCCCACGGCATGTGGGATCTTAGTCCCCTGACCAGGGATCAAACCCGTGTTTCCTGTATTGCAAGGCAGATTCTTTACCACTGGACCACCAGGGAAGTCCCTCAACAAGTTTTCAAGTGTAAAATACAGTACTGTTAACCCAGAACTTACTCATCTTGTAAAACAGAAACTTTAGATACATTGAACAACTCTCCGTTTCCCCCTCCTCCCAGCCCCTGGCAACCGTCATTCTATGCTCCGTTTCTATAAGTTTGACTATTTTAGGTGGCTCATGTGAGAGGAATCAAGCAGTGTTTTTCCTTCTGTGTCTGGCTTATTTCATTTAGCATAATGTCCTCCATGTTGTCGCAAACAATAGAATTTCCTTCTTTTTAGAGGGTAAATAACATTCCATTGTATTTATACACGACGTTTTCTTTATTCATTCATGCATCCATAGAGGTTTAGATTGTTTCCATATCTTGGCTATTGTGAATAATGCTGCAAACATGGGAGTCCAGATACCTCTTCATGATACTGCTTTCAATTCTTTGGGATATACACCCAGAAGTGGGATGGCTGGATCATATGGTAGTTCTATTTTAAAATTTGGGGGAAGCTCCAATGTTTTTCATAGCTGCTGCACCATTTTACATTCCCACCAACAGTGCACAAGAGTTCCAATTTCTCCACTGTCTCTCCAACGCTTGCTTCCTTTTGGTTTTTTGGTGAGAGCCATTATAACAGGTATAAGGTTATACCTCACTCTGGTTTTCATTTGCATTTCCCTGATGATTACCGATGCTAAGCAGCTTTTCATATACCTCTAGGCCGTTTGTATGTCTTCTTTAAAGAAACATCTTCAGGTCCTTTGCCCATTTTTAAGGCAGGTTATTTGGGGTGTTTGTTTGTTACTATTGAGTTGTAGGAGTCTGCTATTCAAATTGAGGGCTGCTTGGAAAAGCCTCTGGTCCTGTGGTTTTAATTTGGGCTTCTCAAAAAATGGGTAGATGACCTAAATAGACATTTCTCCAAAGAAGACATACAGATGGCCAACAGGCACATGAAAAGACGCTCAACATCACTAATTATTAGAGAAATGCAAATCAAAACTACAATTACATACCACCTCACAGCTGTCAGAATGGCCATCATCAAAAAGTCTACAAATAACATATGCTGGAGAGAGTGTGGAGAAAAGGGAACCCTCCTACATTGTTGGTGGGAATATAAGTTGGTGCAGCCACTATGTAAAACAGTATGGAGGTTCCTCAAAAAACTAAAATAGAGTTGTCATATGATCCAGCAATCCCACTCCTGGGCATATATCCAGACAAAACTATAATTCAAAAAGATACATGTACCCCTATGTTCACAGCAGCACTATTCACAATAGCCAAGACATGGAAACAACCTAAATATCCATCGACAGATGAATGGACAAAGAAGATGTGGTACATGTACACAATGGAATACTATCCGGCCATAAAAAAAGAAGGAAATAGTGCCATTTGCAGCAACATGGATGGACCTAGAGATTATCATACTAGGGGAAGTCAAGTCAGAAAGAGAAAGACAAATACTATATGATATCACTTATATGTAGAATCTAAAATATGACACAAATATGGGACTTCCCTATTGGTCCAGTGGTTAAGACTCCGCGCTTCCAACGCAGGGGGCTCGGGTTTGATCCCTGGTTGGGGGACTAAGATCCCATATGCTGTGGGGTGCGGCCAAAAAAAAAATATGATACAAACTTATCTACGAAACAGACTCACAGACATAGAGAGCAGATTTGTGGTTGCCAAGGAGTACGAGGGGTGGGGGAGGGTTGGATTGGGAGTTTGGGATGAGCAGACGCAAACTATTACATATAGAATGGATAAACAAAAAGGTCCTACTGTACAGCACAGGGAACTATATTCAATATCCTGTGATAGACCATAATGGAAAAGAAGATGAAAAAGAATGTATATATATATATATATATATATATGTATATGTATAACTGATTCACTTTGCTGTACAGTAGAAATTACCACAACACTGTAAATCAACTATACTTGAATAAAATAAATTTTTAAAAAACATAAATGAGGGACTTCCCTGGTGGCGCAGTGGTTAAGAATCTGCCTGCCAGTGCAGGGGACACGGGTTCAATCCCTGGCCCGGGAAGATCCCACATGCTGCACAGCAACTAAGCCCGTGCGCCACAGCTGCTGAGGCTGCACTCTAGAGCCTGCCCGCCACAACTACTGAGCCTGCACACCCTAAAGCCTGTAAGCCACAACTACTGAGCCCACGCACTGCAACTGCTGAAGCCCTCGTGCTCTAGGGCCCATGCTCCGCAACGAGAAGCCCGCGCACCGCAATGAAGAGTAGCCCCCGCTCACTGCAACTAGAGAAAGCCCGCGTGCAGCAACAAAGACTCAATGCAGCCAAAAAATAAATAAATTGTTTTCTAAAAATGAAATAAACAAGGCTAATTGGGCAAAGCTGATCAATGCCCTTGGAATAATGGTTCTCTTGGACTGGCGAGGGGCAGAAGACAGGCTCTTGGTGAGCTGTGATGTGCTCAGTTTCGATCTGGTGATTAATGTGAGGTGGTCACCCAATGAAAATGTACTGAGCTTTATGCTTACAACTTGTGCGACTTTATGTTATACCTCAAAAAAAAATTAATATTTTTTAAAGGCTGTTCAATGTGTTAACAGGTTGTCTCTGATTTGTTTCTGCCTTCAGTGTTTTCTACATATGCTTTACTAAGCATGTCTTAGCTATACGAGAAAACCAAATGTGTTTCAAAATCAAGGCTGTCACAGGTCACTTTTCTGCATGACGTCATGCAACAATAAAAACATTAAAATACAAGGGCATTAGCTAAAGGGAAGAGGAAGCATTTA
Source organism: Leucopleurus acutus (assembly GCF_964270905.1). Classification (NCBI taxonomy): domain Eukaryota; kingdom Metazoa; phylum Chordata; class Mammalia; order Artiodactyla; family Delphinidae; genus Leucopleurus; species Leucopleurus acutus. Next base: position 6,876,731 of record NC_139162.1, read on the forward strand.
AAATCTTTGCCATTAACCAAAATCAGTAACATGTATTGAATACCTACCTTGCACCAGGACCCTTCATGCAGTAAATGCACTAACCCCTCACAACAAAGTCAGGAAGCTCAATTATTCTCATGTCTCTTTTACTGATGAGGAAACTGAGGCTCAGAGGTGTTAAATGATTCACAGAGGTGACCCAGCAGTTGGTGGCAGAGCTGGACTCTGAAGCAGAGTGCCTTCTTCAAGATCTGGGGTTATTTCGACTCCCACAAAGGACTCTTGCTTCTCCTGGGGGTTCTCAGGGAGGTCTAAGACACACTCAGAGATGCTGGGTCTACAGAATCAGAACCTTGAGGATGGGACCTGGGACCTGGGGATCTGCATTTTAACGCCCCCCACCCCCATCCCATGATTCTTTTGTACCGTCTCGTATGGGCAACAGTGCCTTCTGCTGAAACAAGGAAGAAACACATCATGGGCCTTTTCAGAGGTGGAAAGCAGTCTGGGCACTTCGGGCAGATACAGGAAGGTATTAGGTATTATAAAGATATTATAAAGATATTATAAAGATAAGGAGGTTATGCCTGGCAGATTCCAGAAGGATGACCTCATAATGAGTTCCTTTGGGAGAGAGGGCATTGACTAATACTCCCCCCATGGAATCCATGACGAATTCTCCTTAAACACCAATTTGACAGATCACTCATTCGGTCATTCGGCTTACCTAAATACCTGTTGAATGCTATGTGTCAGTCACTACTCTAGGTTCTGAGGATAAGAAAAGGAGAGATTCATTCTCTATCAAGAGGTCGCAGCTGGTGGGAAAGATTAGCAGGTTAAAAAAAAAATGGTTACCTGTTAAAATGGCTAAACTAAAAACACCCGATGGGGAATTCCCTGGCGGTCCACTGGTTAGCACTCGGCACGCTCACTGCCGGGGCCCGGGTTCGATCCCCGGTTGGGGAACTAAGATCCCGCAAGCCTCGCAGCACGGCCAAAAAAATAAATATAAATAAATATAATTCAAAAAATAAAAACACCTGGCAATAGCCAGGGCTGGAGTGCACGTGGAGCCACTGATGGGAATGCAAAATGGTGCAGCCTCTTTGGAAAACAGCTGCGCAGTTTCTTAAGTTAAATACGCTTACCGTACAATGCAACAATCCCACATCTAGGTGTTTACATGAGAGAAATAAAAGCATACGTCCATGCAAAGAACTATACACTAACGTTTACAGCAGCTTTATAATCACTGAAAACTGGAAACAGCACAGATGCCTTTCAACTGGTGAAGAGATAAACAAACATCCTTACACCCATGGATAAAAGGGAAGAAACGCCAAGGATGCATCTCCCATGCACTATGCTAAGTGAGAGATGCCGGCATCAAAAGACCACAGAGCTGTGATTCCATTGATCGGACATTCTGGAGGAGGCAAAACCACAGGGACAGAAAATAGATCACTGGGTGCCAGAGGCTGGGGGTGTGGAGGGGGGTTGACTACAAAAGCACGTAACAGACTTTGCGGGCTGGGGGCAGATGCAACCGTTTTACATTTGGTCGTGGCAGAGTTACATGACTTTATGAACTTGCCAAAACTCGTAGAACTCTGTACCCAAAAGGGTGAATCTTCCTGAGTGTAAATCATATTTTATTAAGAAAAGAAAAAGATGATTACAATACAGGTGATAAGGCCAAGGTTGAGAGAGAAGGGATAATGAACGCAGGTTTGGGGGGAAAAAATGAGAAGAGAGGATCAGGAAGCCTTCCGGAAGGTGGTGATCCTTACACTGAGACTAGACAAAGGACAGGAGTTCAAGTTCGTGAAGTTGAACTGGGAGGGGAGGAGAGAGGGCGGGATTTCAGACAGGGGAACCGCCTGCTCTGGGAGTGACTCAGTTCTGCTGCAGTGAGGGTGGACGTGCCTGGAGGGGAAGGAAGGCAGGCAGGGCTCCACTCCGGCAGGGCCGGCTCAGTCCTGCTGAGGCATCTGGACTCTACCCAGGAACAATGGGAGCTACCGCAGGTCTCAGAGCAGAAGAGTGACTTGGATGATTTCTGGTTTGGAAAGCTCACAGTTGACCGGGAGGAGGGTGGGACGAGGGAGCCGGGCTGAAGGCAGGAGGGCTGGTCGAGACGTTCTGTGCCTACGGCTGTGCGTCCTTGGCTGGGGCCTTCTGTCACTCAGCAGACACTAACCAAGCACTGGCCACTTGCCAGGCCTGTTAGCAGAAGCCGGGGATATACGAATGCACCCAAACTCCCTGTGTCTCTTGCATTCTACTGGGGAAGACAGACCACAAACAAGGAAGCATGGTGTCAAGGTCACTGCAGATGGGGTGGAGCAGGCGAATATTACGGGGGAGGGGGGGGAGGTGAGGGAGGTGTTTACACCCGGCGGCGGCGGCCGCACAAAGGCCTCTCAGAGGGGGTGCCAGCGGAGCCTGAAGAAGGAGCTTCTCAGGCAAAAGCAAAGCCCCAGCGACACCCCTGATTGCTTTTGAGGGTCACACAACGGGTGCAGGATGTGGAACCCCTAAAGCCCTGGGGTGGGGGGCAGCTATGCCTCCCTGGGGTCTCTGTTCCCGCAGGAGAGGGACAGGGCCTTCGCCGGCAGCAGCTATGTTTCCCTTCATATTCTGGTGAATAACAGTTTAAGGGCCGGAGTGTGAGCGTGGAGAGAACAGCCTGAATCCGTAAGGGCCACTTTCCTCTCGGGCCTATAGGTCACAGCCGTTGCCATTATAAACAGCGCCCATGTGGACACAACCACAGCAGCTCCAGAGTCAGGGAGACTCAGGACATACCTGGGAAGGCCATGCTGGATTTTCACATTTAAAACAATTTTTAAAAGACCCTAGCAAGCAAACACACATGAGTGACAGGTGACTCATGTGTTTCCTGAATCCTCCCCGTCAACAGAGCAGGCTGTGCCTGAGTCTCTCCTGGCCTGTCACCTCCCTCGGCCACACAGCACGGGGTCCACAGGCGTCATTCCTGCACAGATTGAACCTTTGCATCAAGTCTGAATTAAGCCACTAATCGGTCAGCCAGACCCCCAACTTGTAAGAGACCAAAATGTCACTGACAAGTGCATTGGTCTCCTGGGGCTGCCGTAACAAAGTACCACTGGGGAGCTTAAAACAACAGAAATTCGGGGCTTCCCTGGTGGCGCAGTGGTTGAGAGTCCGCCTGCCGATGCAGGGGACATGGGTTCGTGCCCCGGTCCGCGAAGATCCCACATGCCGCAGAGCAGCTAGGCCCGTGAGCCATGGCCGCTGAGCCTGCGCGTCCGGAGCCTGTGCTCTGCAACGGGAGAGGCCACAACAGTGAGAGGCCTGTGTACCGCAAAAAAGGGGAAAAAAAAAAAAAAAGGGCAAAAAAATCCAAATAGACGTTTTTTCCAAAGAAGATATACAAATGGCCAATAAGCACATGAAAAGATGCTTTTCATCATGAGCCATCTGGAAATGCAAATTGAAATCACATGAGATACCACTTCACCCCCACTAGGATTGCAAACCTGAAAATGAAAATCACAAGTGTTGACAAGGATGAGGGAGAAATTAGAAGCTGCTGGTGGGAATGTAAAATGGTGTAGCTGTTTTGGAAAACAACCTGGCAGTTCCTCAAAAGGTTAAACAGAGTTATTATATGACTCAGCAATTCCATGCCCAGGTGTATACCCAAGAGAACTGAAAATGTTCACAAAAACACTTGTAATGACGTTAATATCAGCATTACTCATAACAGAGGAAAGGCGGAAACAATCCAGATGCTCACCGATGACTGAACGGATAAACAAATTGTAGAACATCCGTACGATGGAATATATTCAGCAATAAAAAGAAATTAAGTATCGATACACACTACAACATGAACGAACCTCGAAAACTTCATGCAAAGTGAAAGAAGCCGGTCACGACAGACCACCTAGTGTGTGATTCCATTTACATGAAACATCTCGAATAAGCAAAGCTACAGAGACAGAAGGTAAATTTGTGATTGAAGGTGGTTGGGGAAAAGGGGAAATGAGGAGCAGCTGCTTTATGGGTATGGGGTTTCTGCTCGGGGTGATAATAAATGTTCTCAAATTGATTGTGGTGATGGTTTCACAACTGTGTGAATACACTAGAAGCCACTGAATATACACTTTAAATGGGTGAATGGTATGGTATGTGAATTATGTCTCAAACTGTTCAAAGTGTAAAAAAAAAAGAACTGAAGGAAAATGTCAAACAATGGCTTTTTTCTGTTGGTTTGGGATAGTGTGTTTGTGTGTGTCTGTGTGCTTTGTTTCCCGGGCCTGGCACAAATCGGAGTCCAGCAAATGTCTACTGAATGAACGGATGGACAAATGACAAAAGGATGGATGGCTGGCTGGCTGGCTGGATGGATGGATGGATGGACGCCTGGATGGATGGATGGATGGATGGACGGATGGATGGATGGATGGACAGATGCCTGGATGGATGGATGGATGGATGGATGGATGGCTGGATGGCTAGCTAGCTGGCTGGCTGGGGGCACCAGGGGAATGACTGTCTCTCCGTGGACTTTGTGGAACACTCTTTTCTGATGGCCTGGAGCTCTGGGGGACAGCACAGTCTCAGTGTCCTCGAGGGGTGTCCTTGGAGCTTGCAGACGCGGCTTCAGGAGCTGAGGGCAGATGCTTCAGTTAAAGGCACAGGCAGGGCCGGTCTCCCATGGACGGCCACCTCCCTGCTCGGCGGGGCAACACCTTCCTGCTTGCCAAGACTGACACATGTTCTATCTCCTGACCCCCAACCCACAAGAAGGGGAAGGGGGTTTTTCCAGCCTCACTCTACAGATCAGGACACAGGGGCTCAGAGGGGCCAGGCACTTTGCCTAAGGACACAGAGCTCGCTCTTCCTCTTCAGACACTCCCTCACTTTGTGCTGTAGCCGGGGTGATGACCTTGGCGGGGGTCACCACTTCTGAGCCAGCTTGGAAAGTCAGCTCGACGCCTGGGGCAAAATTCACACGCCTCAGTACCTGGGACAGAGTAGGTGCTCAATAAATATTTCTAAAACCCAAGCCCTCCTTTTTTACATAATAATTATCTTTAAAAATAAAAATAATAATAACTAATTTTTTAATAACTACAATGTGCCAGGCATTTTCTACATGTTACTCTACTTAATCTTCATGGCCTATTCTATTTAATTCTATTTAATACCCCAGAGCAGGTCATTAGTGCCCCGTCGGGGATTTCTGCAAATATTTAAGACAGGCCTGGATTTGACAAACCTAGGGAGAAGTGTCAGGAGGGGTAGGGGCCTCCACTAGTGAGCTCTGCCAGAGGGCCAGGCAAAAAGTCATCCACTAAAGCAGCTGGTGACTCCTTCCCAGGTCCCTGAGGAGGATAAACTGTGAAGTGAAGTGCATTGCTTTGTGAGTTTCCAAATCACCTACCACGTGGGGTGTGGTGCAAAGAACACAGAAAAGACAAATGGGAAAGGAGAAGGATGGGGAAGGAAGGGAATGGGGGGAGGGGAATGGGGAGGTCATGCCAGAGGCTTCTCTCTGTCCCCTCCTATCACAGGTGAAGGTGGCAAACCTAAAAGTGGGTTCCCAGGACCTGGGGTCCCTGGGTCAACCCCCAAGCATGGTCCCCAAGGACCAAAGTCCTCAGCCTGCCAGGTCTGGCCTTGCCTTCCCCCTGGAATCGCCCCAGGCCAGCAGGGCTGTGATGGGGACCCAGGCTAGCCGACCAGCCAGTGCCCTCACACCAGCTTAGCCTCCACCAGAGGTGGGACTGGCCTGGCCCTAGCCACCTCGTCTCCCTCCACAGCCACCCCTCGCTACCCCGCGCCCTGCAGCTAACTCCGCAAGAAGAAGCGCCAAACCAGCGCTCCTCTCATCTCCAGCCAGAGCGCCTCTTCCCGCCCCTGTAATCATGGCTATGGCCTGTCTTCGGTCATCCTCCCAGCTGCCTCATCCCCTCCCAAACTCAGGGCCCAGACTGAACCTGGTCATGGAGAACAGTACAGTCAAGCTCAAAGGAAAGAGGAAAGGGCTCCTCCTTGCCTGTGCCAGCACCCGTGTTGGTCAGCACCCAAAGGTTCCCCTCCGGTCCAGCTCAGGCTCTCCCAGAGGTGGTCCAAGGCATGGCTTTCTGGCTTTAGGCCATGGACATGGAGAGAGGGACTCCCCCCAGATGAAGAGAGATTCCCAGAGACCTGGAAAAGGCGAAAAAGAAATCTGAGTCCTGGGGAAGGACCAGGGTCAGCCCCAAGGGATGCTCCACGGCAGGGTCAGGCTGGTATGGTGCTGCAGAAGCAGTAAGATTGCAGGATCGGATCTCAGCAAGCACACAGAGGCACCAGTAACCAGAGCTAACAGTTACTAGCACTGCCGGTGTGCCAGGCACCATTCCAAGTAAAATTCTAATGACCACCACAGCCCCATGAGGCAGGTGCTCGTGCATCCCATGTTACAGCAGAGGAAACTGAAGCACAGAGAGGGTAAGGGACCTGCCCAAGGTCACACCACTTGGAAGTGGCAGAGCCAGGGTTGGAACCCACCATGTCGAACTCCTGATTCCACCACCCTCTGTCGTCAGTACATCCAGAGGGGCCTCCCCAGTGCTTGGGCCCAAATTAAAAACCAACAAATCAGACAGAATTACCATATGACCCAGCAACTCCACTTCTAGGTGTACACCCAGAAGCACTGCAATAGTGAGGTGAACAGATAGATGTCCGCACCGTTATGTGCATTCGCAGCGTTATTCACCGTGGCCAAGATGCGGGAGCAACCCAAGTGTCCACTGATGGGTGAGTGGCTAAGCAAAACGTGGTCTAGACACACAATGAAATATTATTCAACCACAAAAAGGAGAGAAATTCTGACACCTGCTACAACGTAGATGAACTTCGAGGACCTTACTCCAACTGAAATACGCCAGTCACAAAAAGACGAACACTGTATGATTCCACCTATATGAGGCACGTAGAGTAGTCAGATTCGTAAAGACAGAAAGTAGAAGGGTAGGTGCCGGGGGCTGGGAGAGGGGAAATGGGGAGTTAGTGCTTAATGAGGACAGAGTTTCAACTGGGAAAAACAAAAAGTTCTGGAGATGGATGGTAGTGATGATTGCAGAACAATGTGAATGTATTTAATGCCACACAAGTGTACACTTAAAAATGGTTAAGGGCTTCCCTGGTGGCGCCGTGGTTAAGAATCCGCCTGCCAATGCAGGGGACATGGGTTCAAGCCCTGATCCGGGAAGATGCCGCAGAGCAACCAAGCCCATGCGCCACAACTACTGAGCCTGCGCTCTAGAGCACACGAACCACAACTACTGAGCCTGCGCTCTAGAGCCCATGAGCCACAACTACTGAGTGCACGTGCCACAACTACTGAAGCCCGCACGCCTAGAGCCCGTGCTCTGCAACGAGAAGCCACCACAATGAGAAGCCCGTGCACCTCAACAAAGAGCAGCCCCCGCTCGCCACAACTAGAGAAAGCCCGCGTGCAGCAACAAAGACCTAACGCAGCCAAAAATAAATAAATTAAATAAATAAGTTTATTTTTTTTTAAAAAAAGGTTAAGATGGTTGATCTTATGTTATGTAAATTTGACCACAAGAATCAAAACAAACCCAGGGCTTTGGCTCGACACTGGGCCGGGCACCCCAACAACGGCTGACAATGATGTTTCACCAAACTGGCTAGATGGGCTGAAAGGCTACAAACTAAAGAGAGGGGGTATTCCTTGCGGAACTGAGCTTGAGGGCCATACCTGCTGCAGGAGGGAAGCCGGGCAGCTGGGCGGTGGGAGTCCAGACAGGGCAGAGGCCAAGAACAGGGCTGGGTAGCTGTGACTCGTGGAGGTGGAGGCATCCTGAGAGGCTCAGGCCAGCAGCAGCTCTGCCTGATAAGAGCTGATACCATTATTAAGCACCTGCTGTGTACCAGGCTCTGTGCTTAGCACGATACACGTAGCACCTCATTTATTCCTTATTATTACAACACTTGGAGGTGTTATTATTTACGTCCATTGCACAGACGAGGAAACTGAGGCTCCAAGAAGAAAAGCAAGTTGCCCAAGGCCTCCAGCTAACAAGTGGCCGAGCAAGGCCTGGACCCTGCATCTCTGGACACCCATCCTCTTCCCGGGCGGCAGCTCCTCTGCCTCTGGGGGCATCTGTTACTGTGGTGTCTGGCGCTGGGCTGGGGTCTTCACCTTCCTGGGCATCCTGAGGGGTCTGGCTGTCCAGGCAGGGGTCCTGGACTTGGGCCACATCCTCCGTGGAAGTCGCTGGGAGCAGATTCTGCCCAGGCAGAGCCTGAAGGGAGGGTGGGCAGCAGTGGGTCAGCGTTACGGGTCCCTAGGGAGCGCTCGGGGAGCACACCCACCCCCCACTGCTCTCTGGGGTGTGGGGTAGGACCCTGGACGTGGAGGAGGAGAAGCGCCCGCAGCCCAGCGGGCGAGCGTTTCCAGGAGAGCCTCAGAGGCCTCCTCAGCCACCGCCTGGATGGCTGCCATTAGTGTGGTCACAGCTGCCTCTGCCCCAAGGAAAAGAGGAAGTGGTCAGAAGCAGTGAGAGAGAACACAGAGAACCTTAAGAGGACGTGTCCCAACCCACACTGCCCCCTCCCCTCAGAAGAAAAGGGGCCGAGCTGGCCCAGTGCTTCTTGGAAGCTCCCACCAGCGAAGAGGGAACCTGCTTTAACCCCACACTGATGTTCTGAAAACACTCTAGACCTCTGCGGGCCTCCGGCCCTCCAGCCTCGGGGAGCCCTGAGACCCAGGGGCAGAGGACAGTGGGAGCCCCCAGCCCAGTGCTCACAGCCATGAGCCATGGAGGATGGGGCATCGTGGGGTTCTGGGTTCAAATCCTGCTCTGCCCTTGTTAGTTCTGCGGTTAGAGACAGGTTGCTCACCTTGCTGGGGCGCCAGTTTCCTCATCTGCAACCTGGAGATAACGAGAGCCCCTAGCTTGTGGTGAGCGTTCAGTGAGGCTTTAGATATGAAGTGCTAATGCCATGCCTGGCACGCAGTAAGAGGTTAATAAGCATTAGCTATTGCTATGTCAGGGGAATCTCTGAGGCCCGCAGGTTGCCTCTCTTCTCTAGGAGGCTGGGCCTAGGGCTGGCAGCAGGTGGAGGCTAGGCATGGGGTACATCCAGAGAACACTAGCCATGCTTCTACCACAGATGGAGAGAGAATCAGAAAAATCTTTGGGACAAAAATGGATGAGCCCCATCTCTCCAGAGGCCTTCTCTGAACCCCCTCCACAGCACAGTCTAATCCTCAACACCTCCAGACAAGGAGTTGTCACCAACATGCCAAATGGCACGGCACAAAGGGTCTGGGACCCTATCTCAGGAGCTAAGCCAAAACTCTGCTGCTTTGACCTGGATGCAGAATTAGTTGTGTCTGTTCCATCACCATGTTGAACCTAGTTCAGCAGAAATGGTCAGCACCACTCTACCTCGTAGTGCAATAGCTGTTTACAGATCTTTCGTTCTGTCATCAAGAAGCAGTCAAGGAACTTCCCTGGTGGTCTAGTGATAAAGAATCCGCCTTACAACGCAGGGGATGGGGTTCGATCCCTGGGCAGGGAATTAAGATTCCCACGTGCCGCGGGGAAACTAAGCCTGCATGCCACAACTACTGAGCTCGCGCGCCCCAACTAGAGCCCGCGTGCCGCAAACTACAGAGCTCACGCGCTCTGGAACCAGCACGCCACAACTACAGAAGAGAAAACCCTCACGCCACATCTAGAGAGAAGCCCGCGTGCCACAATGAAAGATCCCGCATGCCTCAACGAAGATCCCACATGCTGCAACTAAGACCGAATGCAACCAAAAGTAAATAAAATAAATAAATAAATCTTAAAAAAAAAAAAAAAAGCAGTCAGTAGGGCTGGGGCTTGAGTGAGGTGATTGAAGTACCTAGGATGGGTCCCTGAGAGTGAGTACCTCCTTACACTTTGTGTATCCTTAAATTTGGCAACTCCTGAAACGTTCACTCTCAGGGTGGACCTTAGGCCCCTTGCTCACTCCACCCTAGTCTTGGCCTTGGTCATCAGTCTCTAGTTCCCATCACTCCTTCTTTCAAACATTCTAACCACCTCCACTTACAAACTATTCACCAAGAGCCAAACAATATACTTTACAAGAACTCCCTAGAATTGAAAGAAGGAAGAAACAGGAGTGACGCTTTGGGCAGGAAACTTCGTATTTTTCAAAGGCCTGCATTTCACAGGTTAACTCATTACATTAAGACGCAGAGTGCTCTCTGCTTCAAGTTCAGAAACCTCTTTTCCAAAATACCCTTGTGAAGGAAGCATTGGAAATCTAAATAGAAACTCTTATGAGACATGGTTTCAGAATTTTACAGCATTTGTATGTGACAAAACAGCAAGGAACAGTAATATTTCAGCAATTCACACAAGAGGAAACACAACTGGCCAACCCCCCCGCCAAAAAAAAAAAAAAAGAGTCAACCTCACTAATCATCAAAGAAATGAAAATGAAATGTCATTTTTACATTCTAGTCAAATAATTTGATATCTAACCTTATAAATTGTTTTTTCTTATGTTTATTCTAACATATATATCTCTGTGAATATATGCTTCTAGCTAGCTTTTTTTTTTTTGAAATGAGATCATCTTTTAACTCACTATAGTGTAGACATCTTTCTGGGCCAGCAAATGCAGCAAACCTCATGGTATATTGTTTGGTTTCGTTTTGTTTTTGTTTTTAATCAGCCGTGTCACTTTGCAAACCCTTGTGCACATGGAGACCCATTGCGTTTAGCAGTTGCCTACTGATGGGCTGTTTACAGTTTTGGGTCTTTCTGTTATAAGCAATGCATCTTTGCACATGTATCTTTGAACACCTGGGTGAACATAATCACAGAAAAAAACCATCTGCCATTGTAAATGCTGGATCACGTACCAAAACGTATATATATATATATATATATATATATATATGTATTTTTAAAAAAATTTTGACAGAAATGCCAAATGACCCTTTAGATACTTTACTGTTGAATTAGTAACAATATCCATCTAATACTTTGATTTTTTTTTTTTTTTAATAAAAGGACCACTTTAAGATTTAAGATTACAGAGATGGTAAAAAACAGCCCAGATGGGCTCAGAGATGAGGTTCTTTGGCTGAGTTAGCTCGTGGTCCCCCAAATAAACCCCCAAACCAGTAATGCATGAACATGTAAATCAAACCCATGCTTTGGATGCCCAGCATTGATGTCTGTTTCCTGCCTGGAGAGCCCCATGTAAAAGCAGCAGTGGGAAGGCAGCTGGGCTGAACCTCAGGCTCCACCTTGGGCCCTCTCCTCCCACCCCCAGGTCTCAGGGCTTGGAGAGGTCCCCTGAAGGAGGGAAGGAGCCAGGCTGCGTCACTAGAAAAGACTCAGTTTCAATCCCAGCTCTGACAGTATCCCACTGGATGACTTTGGACTAGTTGCTAAGACTCTCTGAGCCTCAGTTTTCCTAATCTGTAAAATGGGCCTGATAAAACCTGCCTGGCTCATTCATTGTGATGAGGATCAGATGTGGGAAAGGATGTGAAAGTAACTGATGTTCCTTCTGCTTTGGGTTTGCTGTCAGGTCTACAGCTGGGGAATAGCGGAGCCCAGTCTGGGGTTTTCTGACCACAAGTGCTTTCCCAGAAACAATCCTCTCTTTTGTTATTTTTTTATCTGAATAGATTATATGCAATACAAAGTTCAAAAGGTCTAAAAGGGTAAGGGTGAGAAGCCTCCTTTTCCCACTCCTGTCCCCCCAACCCCCCATCTCCCCTCCCCAGAGGCAGCCTTTGTCACCTCTTTCTTCTGTCTTCCTCTGGGGTTAGTTTTTGCACACCTCCACAAAAATGCAGCATTCTACATCTATTGCTCTGCACCTTGCTTTTTAAAAAAATTTTCCAACATTTCCCACAGCTTTTCCCCTATCAGTGCATATGGAGCTTCCTCATTCTTTTTCCTCCCAACTTTTTACTTTGGAGAATTTCAATGCTATAAAAAAAAATTTGCAAGAATAGGAAAATAAACAACCATATTTTTTAACTTAGCAACTATTAATCAATTATTAATACATGCCACGTTTGTTTCATCTCTTTCTCTCTCTTTTTTCTAAACTATCCAAGAGTTAGTATTTCAATCCCAAACACTTCAGCAGGTGTCTCCTAAGAAGGACATTCTCCTTCATAACCACAATACAATTATCTCATTCAGGAAACTCAATCATCTAGTGTATTGCCCATAATCAAACTTCCCCAGGTATCCAATTTAAACATCCTTTTAGGGCTTCCCTGGTGGCGCAGTGGTTGAGAGTCCGCCTGCCGATGCAGGGGACACGGGTTCGTGCCCGGTCCGGGAAGATCCCACATGCCGCGGAGCGGCTGGGCCCGTGAGCCATGGCTGCTGAGCCTGCGCGTCCGGAGCCTCTGCTCCGCAACGGGAGAGGCCACAACAGTGAGAGGCCCGCGTACCGCAAAAAAAAAAAAAAAAAAAAAAAAAAAAAAAAAAAAAAAACATCCTTTTAAAAAATTCAGGTTCCAATTAAGGATTTGCCATTGCATTTAGCAGTCATGTCTCTTTAGTCTCCTTGAATCTGGAACAGTCCCCAGCCTCTCTTGTCTTCCATGACATTGACATTTTTGAGTGTCTAGGTCAGTTCTGCAAAATATCCCTCAATTTGGACTTCCCTGACTCTTTCCTCAAAACAGATGAAGGTAAAACAATTTTTTGTGTGTGCAGGAATAGTACATAGCTGACGTTACACCTCATTAGTTTTGATGGCAACAGAGTATCCCAGTGTATACAAGTTGTGTAACTGGTCCTTTATCCACAGATGTCTAGATGATTTCCAATCATGTGTTTTATACACAGTGCTACAATGAATATTCTTAAATCTATCCTCTTGAAAGTTTCTGAGTATAGAGTGTGTCTGTAGGGTAAACTCCTGGAAGAGGAATCACTGTACCTACATATAGATGCATTTGTAATCTTGAAAGCTATTGCCAAATGGCCCTTTCTAGAGGATGTATTTATTAATACTCCCACTAATACTGTGTGAGGACGCTTGCCCCAGAAGCCTGTCATATTTTTAAACTTTCACCTCCCTGAGTCCTGGCTCGCAGGGCCACGCAGCCTTGCAGAGCCACTATCTGACAAGATTTCCTTACATTTTCCCCTATGGGCTTTGACTGGAATCCGAATAAAATCCTACCTTTCAAAGACAAAGTCCAAAGAATTCTCAGGGAGCAGAATTATTGATATTTGTTACAATACACATCCATTTGTTCATTAAGCTGCTACGATTCAAAAGGAGGGATTTGTTAAGCAACGCCTGATGGATGCCTGCGAAGTGTGCATTATTAACACGCCCATTTTACAGATAAGCAAACAGGCTGATGAGGTCAAGCCGACTGTTCAGTCCAGTCTGAGCGAGGAATAACCGATCCAGACCAGTTTGCCATCACAGAAGCGGGAATAGCCTCCTTGGATGTTGGGAGGGGACAGATACAAAAATAAATCCTACAAAATAACTCCAAATCCAAAACTTGTTAACGCCCTGCCGCTGCTTTCTGCTCGGGTGAGATCATCTCGGTTCCCACTGCTGGGTTCTCAGACCGCTTGAAAACTATCTTCCCCAGAATGCATCGCTCTCAGGGATCCTCCGGCCTCTGTGGACTACACTTCCCAGAATACAGTGCGGCCACATCCCGCTGGCGCGCTTCCGCTTCCGGCCTGGGTGTTTTCTGGGAGTTGTGGTCTCTGAGGGGTCCGGGATCGGAAATGCTAGGACCTAAGGGGCTCGGGACTGACCAGGCAGCGAACCCGTGTGGCACAAAGATATCTGGTGGGACTAGATACCGCATTTATAAACCGGGAGGCACTGAGCAGGCCTGAAGTCACTTTCTGCTTCCCTTTACCCAGCAGACTGGCTCTGTCTGTGGCCACACCGCTCTGGGAAGCTATCGGTTGTGACTTTCTCTGACCGACTTCAGGGTTAGCAGAGGTTCCTTTAGGATCCTGGCATTCACTTTACTGCTGAGTCTTCTAAGGGCCCCGAGGTTCCGTCCTTTATTCTGTGACACCATATTGCCCAAGAAGCGCACCCTGTTTCTTCCTCCTTGAGACACCCGCTCCCTTCCAAGCGGTAAAGAAAAAAAAAAAAAAGGAAGCACCTTTTAAAAGTTATGTTGTGGGGCTTCCCTGGTGGCACAGTGGTTAAGAATCCTCCTCCCAACGCAGGGGACACGGGTTCGAGCCCTGGTCCACGGAGCAACTAAGCCCGTGCGCCACTACTGAGTCCACGTGCCACAACTACTGAAGTCTGCACGCCTAGAGCCTGTGCTCTGCAACAAGAGAAGCCACTGCAATGAGAAGCCCACGCACCGCAACGAAGAGTAGCCCCCGCTCGCGTTAATTAGAGAAAGCCCGCGCGCAGCAACGAAGACCCAATGCAGCCAAAAATAAATTTATTTTTTAAAAAAGTTATCTTGCTTCTTCAGATAGTCAAATAGTTGTATTACAGGCAGGAAGTTCAAAAATAAAGTCTGGACGCTGAAGTCAGCTTCTGAATCAATAGGTGAGAGCAGGGTCCTCAACCTCCTCTCTGTTAAAACCCACAAGCCCAGGCCAACCCGGATCCACTGAATCAGAATCTGGACAAAGCTCCCCACGTGATTCTAACCTGCAGCCAAGGTCATAGCCTCAGGTTTACAGGGAAAATACGAAATGTTTGTATTCTAGATTTACCTACATTTTCTTACAGGAGCTACGAGACTGCCTGCTTTGAAAGCAGTGAATGTACAGAATTTATCACTGCATCCCCAACACCCAGCCCATGCTGCCCAGAATAGGAAGTGCCCTTGGGGTTGATACCCAGCTGATATTTACCATATGGCCAAGTTGCCTGTGGCCATTCAATGTGCAGTGCCCATGCCATCCTGGTTGTTAAATATTTTGAATACAGTTCCTAAGTTATAGTCATTGTTTTGAGAGGGAGAGGGACAGAGAAAGAAAGAGAGAGAGAGAGAGAGAGAGAGAGAGTGTGTGTGTGTGTGTGTGTGTGTGTGTGTGTGTGTGTGTGTGTGTGTGTATGTGTTTCTGGGGGTAGCTAGAATTCAGGAAAATTCAAGCTGGGAGACAGAGAATGGTCAGAGGAGAAGACATTTGGTGGCAACACTAAGAGAATATTGGAACTCAGAGAAAAGAAAGATGTATATGGCCACAGGTCATCACGGAAGGCTTCTGGCAACCCTACCTGTTTCTCATAGGTCAGCACTAGGTCACGTGCACATGTCCAATCAGTGGGAAGAGGACGAGGAATGTCATGACTGGCTTAGATCAACCAAGATTCGATCTCTGCGCTGGGCACCCTGATGTGGTGTCAGCAAGGAGGAAAGGGAACCTATAACACCACGTGTTACTGAACACACCTTCTCTAGTTCAGCCCTGCAGGGACCTGGATGCAAAAGCCAGCGTCTTCACTGGGGCTGATTTACAGAGAACGAGCATTTACTGGTTCATATATTCTTTACTGAATGTTCACAGAATAATGGAAAGTTCCCCCACACAACATTCTTTTCAAAATCCATAACAGGGTTGGGGTTAAGATTAGACATTTTTGGTCAAGAAAAAGCAGCATTTCTTTTCATCTCCCCTTCCTTCCCATAGTGCCCAGTCTTGTCGGTTCCTCTTTCCAGCTCTCCAAATTTCTCTCAAAAATTCAAATTCCTTTTCCCGCTATTATTTAGAGCAATTCAGTTCCTCCCCAGCTCCTTTTCCACACTTCCTTCCTCATCACCACCATCACTACTACAGTTGACCCTTGAACAACACGAGGGTTAGGAGTGCTGACACCCTCACTGTCAAAAATCCGCCTATAACCTCACAGTCAGCCCCTCCCTATATCCCAGGTTCTGCACCCACGGATTCAACCAACCGCAAATTGTGCAGAAGGTATTGATTGAAAGAAATCAAACCCATGTTGTTCAAGGTCAACTGCACTTATGGAGTCTACTGCTGTGAAATTGGAATCTTTTGGTTGCAAGTGAGAGAAAAGTCAACTAAAACTGACGTAAACAAGAAGGGAAATGATCAGCTCATGTAACTAAGGGCCCAAGCCTGCAGTCACAGCTGGATCCAGGAGCTCAGACGTCGTCATTATTCTTAGTCTCTCTCCATCTCGCCTGGCTATTTCCTTCTAGGGGGACCTTGACCTCAGGCAGGCTCTCTCCCACAGTAGCCTCGGCAGCTCCAAGTTTCCCTTGTCCCAACTGCCTATCCACAAGGAAGAAGAGCTCCCGACCCACCAAGTCCATTGAAAGCCCTGAGCCCAAGTTCTCATCAGCTCAACGTGGACGAGGTGCCTATTCCTGAGCCCCTGTGTGAATGGAGACGGAATATAGGGACTAGCTTAGGCGGGATCAGATGATCACCCCTAGAGCTGTGGGGTCAGGGACAGTCAGAGCCATCAAACCATGGACCCAGAGTGCATGCGAGTTGGTTCCCTCAAGGCACGTGGGAGACGGTCAGCAAAGAAGGGAGGGTGGATGTTGGGTTAGACCATGCACGTCCACTAGGATGCACGCTGGGCTACGCTTCACACAGATTAGCCCACTCATCATCCTGTCAACACTACACAAGAGGGACTATCATCCCCATTGAATTGATGAGTAAACTGAGGCCAGTAAGTGGCGACAGTGAGATCTGAACCCAGGCAATCCTAACTCCAGAGCCAAGTGAGTTCAGGTGCTCAGTGAAGCAAAGGGTCCTCCTGTCAACAGGCCACCCCTCCCCCAGCAGAGAGTTTAGAAGGTGGTCTTTGCTGGTTGAGCATGCCTTTAAGGGTTCACCTTCCACCCTAAAGAGCTCACCAAAGTATAGCTTATAAAGAAACATGGCCCTCTGCCCTAGAGCAGGGGTTCATTTAGCCTGATGACTGTGGTTAAACGGGTCCATGAATTTGGATGCTGTTACCGATGAAAGTTTGTGTCCCCCACCCCCAGAGCCATGGTTGAGCCCTAACCCTCCACATGATGGTATTTAAAGGTGGGGCCTTTTGGAGATGACCAGGGTTAGATGAGGTCATGAGGGTGGGACCCCACCATGGGAGTAGTGGCTGTATGAGGACATAGTGAGAAGGCAGCTGTCTGAGGGCCAGGAAGTGGGTTCTCGCCAGGAACGGAATCGGCCAGCACCTTGACCTTGGGCTTCCAGCCTCCAGCACTGTGAGAAATAAATATCTGTTGTTTAAGCCACCCGGTCTATGGTATTGTATTACGGCAGCCCGAGCTAATACAGATGGGGAAAAAAACGACACCTTCATTTGCACTAACCTTTAACTGAAATTTAGCGTTTCCTTCCATGATGAACATGGCAACAGGATACAGGAGTATCAGCAGGACCTGTGACTTTCTCACCCTCAGAAGTTACAGATATTTTCACATCACATTATAGTTGTTGCAGACGTCTCAGGTATCACGGACGCTCATCACTCCCTGCAAATTCTAATATCACGAAGCTGCTTACTAGAGCTGGTTATTAAATATGTTACTTACAAGCACAGGTATTATTATACTACAGATTTGGATTTTATATCTTGATAACTCTATTCAATATAACTGGTGTCCTTAAGACTCCTTGGACTTTATTTTATGCACTTAAAAATATTATTTGAAGAAGGGCACAGGCGCGGGCCCAGAGGAAGCCTGGGGAGCAAACTGTTCTCTTTCTTGTTATGCCTCACGGGAAGAACCACTGAAGGGACTTGCAACGTTCTGCCCAAAGCAGATAAGACCTGGGGACATCGGAGCTGCCATCAAATCCTCAGGGATGTTTGCATTTAGGAGCGAGGACCCAAGATGGAAACTACAGGAAAGCAAGCCTGGGTTTCCCATAAGCAGGCTGTACCTCACTGTCAGAGTGACGTGAGGGAACCCTGGAGTGAACCCACACACCCACTCTTGCCCCCTCCCATGAGTGAGGCTCACTGTAGCCAAGGCGATCCTCTGGAAGATAAATCAGATCACATCACTCCGTCACTTTACATTCCACGGCGCCCCAGCTCCCTCAGGATCTCATCCAGACTCCGCTCCATGGCCCACGAGAACCGAGACATCCAGCCTCACCTTCTTCTACCTGCCACCCCGTTCACTCCCTCCAGCCCGCCCCCTCCCCCAGCTTCTGGAATGTGCCTCGCTCCCTCCAGCCTCATGGCTTTTGGCCATGCAGGTGCCTCTGCGGGCACTGCACCGCCTTCTGCTCCTTGCCCAGCTGATGCCCGTTCCTCCAGTATCGTCGAGAACAGAAAGCACCCTGGTTCTTTTAAAAGAGACCGTGTAATGTAGCTGTTGACCAGGTATTGCGAACCCAAAAGACAACATGGGGACACTAGGTATCGCGGGCTAATAGGGACCCAGGGCAGCCACCATCCCAGGGCTGGAGGAACAAGGGAAGCAGGTGATGATGCAAATGGAGACGCTTGGAGGGGGACGAGGTGCTGGGCCCGAGGCCTCTGAGGCAGGGCTGGCCAGCTTGTGAGCCGCAATTTGAACATCATCTCCCTCGAAAGGGGGCCCTGAGGGTGGTAACCTCCCTGCCCTTCAGAACGCTGTGACATGTGGTAACCGGTGTGCACATGTGCTGGTGTCCGCCTGCCCTCACTCTCCCCACCAGACCCCCGAGAACGGTGATTATGCTGCGTTGTACTAAGTGCCCCCCAGAAACCCTTTGACAGAATCATTCCTCAGGGACGGTGTGTCGGAAGCTCCTTTCGTGGCTGGACTGGGTCTCTGTCAGGTTATCTAAACTCTCCTTGATCTTGAACCTGGGCTGGGACTAGAGTGACCAAGAGGGGCCACGCTAGGTTCCTGTTGCAGGACTTCGGGTGGCGCCCCCTCTGGGGGCCATGCAGGTGCAGGGTCTACCCTGAGAGGGAGCTTCACCTTAAGCTCTTCACCTGGGGCCCCTCACGGCCTCACCTTGAACACTAGGCCCTGCCTTGGACCCTGCCGGGCAGGTAGTAGGGCCCCATAAGATGTGTTGAGTGACCGAATGAGCCCAGGCCTCCGTTTTCCAGGGGAAAACAGCCCACTTGGAGTAGCGGGTTCTCTAGGTCATCTCTTAGCTGAGAAGGGCTATTCTGCCTTTGAAAATTCCCTCTCTCAGATGGCACATTTTATATGTATTTTATGATTAAAACACATTTTTTAATCGAAAAAAATGCCCCTACCAATAATAAGCCTCTTGGTGCTGTGAGAAGTCCCCCTGCTTTAGAGCCAGACTGCCTGGGTTCAAATGGAAGTGATTCTACTTCCTGGCTGTGTGGCTTTGGGCAAGTCACTTTACCTCTCTGAGCCATAGTTGCCTTGCCTGTAAATGCAACTAAAGCCCCAGCACAGCACCTGGCACATGGTAGGTACTTAATACAAGTCAGTTTCCTCTTGTTGTGAGCCCTGATCACACCTCAAACACAGAGGACCTGCCTCTCTGAGTGAATGGGAGTGAGCCAGGGTGGGGCTGGATCAAAACCAAGGCTGAGGGCCCTGGTCCATGGGAGAAGGGGACTGCCTTGGGGAAATCCCTCCCGCTCTATGGAGCAAAGAAGGTATATGGATCAGAACTCTATTCAAACTTGCTTAAGCAAAATGAGAGAGTTATGGTCTCACATGTTGGGAATCCCAGGGAGGACACAGGCTTCAGGTTAGGCTGGATCCAGGGACTCAACTAGACCTTTATCAGGTTGGTCTCACTCACTAACCCAGTGACTGGCCGGGGAAATAGGGTACAGTGATTGGCCTTGCCTGACTCACATGCCCTTTGGGGAGGGCAGGGTTGGGGGCTGCGATCGACAGCCCCACTGATCCAGCTCCCCGAGGGAGGGAGAATGGGTGTTGTCACCAGAAGAAGGGAGGAAAGTAAGATAAATGGTAAACCTTCCGACCTGCCACACACTGTCCTAAACACTCATACTTAAGTCATTGAATCTTTATAACAACCCTACAAAGTGGGTACCATTTTCATCACTCCCATATTACAGATGAAGAAACTGAGGCCGTGGGTGCCTCAGGTCACAGTCAGTGAGGGACAGAGCCAGTATCCAGCCCCAGACAGTCTGGCTCCAAGTCCAAGTGTGTCACCACTTTCTCATGTCGCTTCTCCCCATCAGATAAAAACAAGAGACGGCTGTCAGAGGGGCAGCCCCGGAAGGAGTCCCAGGGCTCCCCTGGCGTAGAATGGGGAGCAGCTGAGGACAGCAGGTGGCCCAGTCTCGTCACGAAGCCTGTCTCGAGTGCCTCTCGCTGTATCTGGAAAATGCTGGGAGCTCCCAAAGAACTTACCAGAAATTGAGGACACTCCCAGACTCTGCCCCAGGGGCAAAAGTCCTGGCCTGAAGACCCAGACCCCGGCTTTGCACTGCCACAAGCTGGCTGTGTGAGTTGGGGCCGGTCACTGCCCCTCTCTGGGCCTGTTTCTTCCTCTTGCAAATGAGTAAGTTGGGCCTGAATCTCCATCACTGAGGGCCTGGGCTCCCCCTGGGGAAAAGCTGGGGGTGCACTGCTCTGACTTGTGGTCAGCCACAAACTGCTCTGTCCCCAGCAGCCCTAGGTGCTGGGAAAGCAAGGTGGCCTCCTCCCCAGCCTGGCCCCCAGCACATCACCGAGAAGGCCCAGCCATGAACCCAGCCTCCTTCCAGACGATGGCCCCCAGTCCCTGGCTGACCACTGCTGGGCCCACCCCCAGCCAGCACCCAGGGTGGTGCCACGCCCCCCCCAAGCCCCACCCCCCACTGCAACTTCCCCATCTGGTGTCTTAGCCTCCTAAACAGGTATCAAAAACTCGCTAGGGCAGGGGTTCTCAACCGCTGATTTTGTCCCCTTGGGGTTTCCAGATTTAACGAATAAAAATGCAACCTTTGGGACATAATTCTACTAAAAAGTTCTGAGTTGCTCATCTGTGATGCAAATTTAACTGGGAAACCTGTATTTTATCTGGCAACCTTATACTCGGGGGACATCTGTCCACATCTGGAGACATTTTTGATGATCAAATTGGGGGGTTCTATTGGCAGCTAGCGGCTGGAGGCCGGGCTGCTGCTGAACACCCCACCACGCCCAGGACGGCTCCAGCACAGAGAACGACGCAGCCCAAATGTCAGCAGTGCTCGAGGCTGACACACCTGCCCTGGGTCGTTCCCGAAGCTGACACACATACCCACCTGCGATCTCAGGGACTTGTCAGAGGGAGCAGTGGTTATCCTCACGTGAAAGCCAGGGAAACCGAGGCACAAGTTAAATGGCTTGTTCAAGATCACACCAAGCGGAGTCTTCTGCCTGTCGGTGCCCTCTCCTCTCTAATAACCTCATGTGTTCTTCTAGACAGGGAGCCATGCAAGGCCAGCCAGGAAGTACAGTAGGGGAAGGGGGACTGGTAGAGCTATGCAGGGTCCCCAGACCCCACGCTGGCGCTCTGGGTTCCCAATGGGCAAGCAAGCCAGTCCTGGAGAGGGAGGCTCCCAGGCGTCACTACCAGGGATGCTGTCAGTTGTGTCACCAGGGGGCAGCAGAGACTGGGAAATGATTCCATGTGCCTGTGCCTTCCGCTACTGGAAGGAACAGGGTATTCATCCTGACTCCCGGGTCCCACCCACAGAGATTCTGACTAAGCGAGTCTGCATGGGCACCAGGCATTGGTGGGGTTTCTGGGGTTTTGGGGTTTTTTTTTTTTTTAAACAGCTCCCATGTGCAGACAGGATTGAGAACCAAGGGCTCAATTTTCATGCCTGATTTCACATCACAATCACCTGGGAGCTTTAAAAAATACCAATGTGGAAACAACCCAAATGCCCATGGATGGATGAAAGGATAAACAAAATGTGGCATATATTATACAGACAGTGGAATATTATTCCGCCGAAGAGGAATGAAATTCTGACACATGCTACATGGGTGAACCTGGAACACGCTGTGCTAAGTGAATTACTAGCCAGACACAAAAGGACAGATATTGTATGATTTCACTTAAATGAGGCTCCTAGAAGCAGTCAAATTCACAGAGACAGAAAGTAGAATAGATGTAACCAGGGACTAGGGAGAGGGAGGGATGGTGAGTTAGTGTTTCACGGGTACAGACTTTCAGCCTGGGAAGATGAGAAAGTTCTGGAGGTGCTGGTTGTACCATAATGTGAATGCACTTAATGCCACTGAATTGTACCCTCAAAAATGGTTAAAATGGGGCTTCCCTGGTGGCGTAGTGGTTGAGAGTCCACCTGCCGATGCAGGGGACACGGGTTCGTGCCCCGGTCCCGGAAGATCCCACGTGCTGTGGAGCGGCTGGGCCCGCGAGCTATGGCCGCGGAGCCTGCGCGTCTGGAGCCTGTGCTCCACAACGGGAAGGGCCACAACAGTGAGAGGCCCGCGTACCGCAAAAAAAAGGTTTAAAATGGTAATATGTTACGTACATTTCACCACAATTACAAAAAAACGTGTAATGGGAATATACATGCTGGGTTTCATGATTAAAGTTTAAGATCACTCCACAAAACAAACACAAATGTCCACGGGTCTCACCAGACTAACTAAATAAGACGGTCTGGGGGTCGAGCCCTGGGCACTGATATCTTCTAAGTATCCCAGATGAATTTAACTGTGCAGTTACGAAGGAGGGTCCCTGTTCTAAGATTATTCTAAGATTCCAACATACAGGAAGAATAGTGGGTGTGCCATTCATTTATCTGTTGTGATGGTTTTAAAACCTGTCCACAAATTCTTTGATGCCCTTCCTTCAAGAGGTGGAGCCTAATTCCCCTCTCTCTGAGTGTCATCGGACTTAGTAACTTGCTTCTAACAAACAGAGAAGAAAGAAAAGGGAGATGCGATGGTGATGGAGAAACAAAGGCCTCCCACCAACAGCCATGAGGGGGAGCCATCGTAGAAGTGGGTCCTCCAGCCCCAGCTGATACCTTGGTTGCAATGAGAAGTCAGGACTGAGTCAGAACTACCCAGCTAAGTCACTCCAGAATTCCTGTCCCACAGAAGTGGTGAGATAATGCTTGTTTTAAGCCACTGAATTTTGGGGTGATTTGTTACACAGCAACAGATAATTAATACATCCATTCAGGAGTCATTGAACCATCCATGCATCCCTGTACACACCCACCCATTTATCTACCCACCCACCTCACCTATCCTTTCATTTATCCATCCATCTATCCATTGATCTCCTTACCTATTCATTCATTTATTCACTCACACATCCACCCATCCATCTACCCCTCCATCCACCCACCATCCTAGAACACAGGGCCTAGCACATAGGAGACCCATGTAAATATTTGTCAAATAAATGAACGAACGTTTTCTAAACGTCTCCTCTATGTTACTGCCTGAGACAGGCCAGGGGACTTGCCGAGAAACGTGACCCTCGGATCATACTGGGTTGGTACCTGGTCCTGCAGGACAAGCCTGGGCAGCCCAAGGACATACTCTGGCTCACAGAAGCTGTTGACCACCTTGTGGGGAGGAACTTCCCCACCTGAGCCCTTCCAGCCTCATTTCCTCCTGCTGAGAAGCTTTAGCCTGGAAAAGGAAGACTGGGGGGATGGCAGAGCCGCCTGCCCCTGGGGGTTTTGTGATGAGAAGATCTGGTCTTTCCTGGAGTGGGGCAGCCACAGAAAGGCCGATTTTCTTCCCTGAGAACAGAGTGGAGGCCCGGGCCCTTCCCACCCCACACATGCCTTTCCTAGCCTACTCTTCTTCTCATCCCTCAGGGTTACATGCTAGGACCTCAGTTTTCTCATCTGTAAAATGGGAATAACAAGGGTATTTTGGAGGTGAGATGACTGGGTGCCCGGGAAGAGCCTCAGCAAAGGCCCAGTGGCAGCAAGCACTATACTGTGCCCTGGGAGCTGTGATGAGGGTGCAGAGTGACAGTAAAACCAACGTCCTCCCGGCGGGGGCAGGGCCGCAGGTGACCACCCTCTCCTCTCCGCTTTGCTCACTCTGCTCCTGCTGTGTCATCTCCTCCTGTTCCTCTAACATTCCATGCCCGGCTGCTCCCACCTCTGCGCCTCTGCACAGGCTGTTCCCTCCTCTTGGAAAGCTCTTCCCCAACTGACAGCTTCTCCCTCCCTCCTTCAGGTGTCTGCTCAAATGGTCACCTTCTCAGCAAGGCCTTCCCTGGCCCTCCTTCCTTTACTCTCTCCATCCCCCTTTTGGATTCATTTTTTTCCATTACATTTATCCTTCTAAAACACTACATCCTTTCCTTACTGCGTTTGCTTACTGTCAGACTTCCCTCAGAACACTGGCTCCACAAGAGGGGGTTTGGCCTTGTTTATGCACTGCTAGATCCCTCACCTGCCAGAGTGACCAGCACATAGTAGGTTTACAAGATGGACAGATGGCTGGCTGGAGGATGATGGATAGATGGCTGGCTGGCTGGAAGATGATGAATGGGTGGATGAACGAATGGATGGTTGGAGGATAATGGGTGGATGGAGGATGATGGATGGATGGATGGATGGATGGAAGATGATGAATGGGTGGATGGATGGATGGAGGATGATGGATGGATGGATGGATGAATGGGTGGAAGATGATGAACGGGTAGATGGACGGACGGATGGATGGGTGACGACATGATGAATGCATGGGTGGATAAATGAACAGATGTTTAAAGTAAGGATACCGAGCGGGACTTCTCCAGCAGCCCTGAAATCAGCATCTAGGTGTAAGTTCCCCACATTCTATAAAAGCCAGGAAAGAGAAGCCCAGACCCCAAGGCTTATTAAATGTGCCTGCAAAGGTTCTGCTCTCCCCATTTATCATCCCAGCACCAACAAAAGATGGGGGTGGGATGAGAAGGGAGAGAAAAGGAGAAACTTCCCTTCCCAGGTCCCAGGCTCAGCCCTGTCTTGCACCCATCCCCAGGTAAGGCAGGTGCCACTGATCTTCACGTGGCACCTGCCTGATGTAGGGGCAAGAGAACTGGCAAGAGGTGAGCATTGCAGGGAGGCGTGAGTTCTGGGAATCACATGGACACCAGGAAGGAAGCAGGGCCTGAGACACTTTCCTAGTATCATCCCACCCGAAAGCATTGGCCCCAGGGTGAGGAGCCCTCTCCCCCGACCCCCAGGAAGCAGTGTGAGGTGGGAGATGGACCACAAGGGGAGCGAGCTGCAGGGGAATACGCCGTGGGGACCCTCACCTCTGCCCCCACCCATACGGTTCCCCAAAAAGCACACGTTTGGGCGGCCTCTGAACACCCCTGTGGACAAAAGCATGATGCCTGCCATTTCAGAAAACAAGTCATGCTGCCCGCCATCAAGCCATCAGCCACTATAGCCATCTCATCCCGAAAGTGCGCCCTGAAGGGAATTCAGGATGGAGAAATACAGGATACTGGCCCTAGATAGTTAAGATGACTATCAAAGGAATCATTTCAACGAGCCCAGACTCTTGCACCGTCCCATACACAGAAAGACACTAAAATCATTAACTTGAGATGTCTGGTTTTTGTGGTTAGCAGCAATCTTTTGTAAGCCTTTCTACAGCATTTGTTGTTTCCCAGCAAAAACTCCTATATATCGTGGTTCTTCCCTTACCTCTTTGGAACAGTCCCTCAGAGCCAGCTGAGAGGCTGCCTTCCTGGGCTACAGTCCTCAGAAATGTCCTCGAATAAAACATAATCCTCAGCTTTTAGGTTGTACTTTTTCTTTTTTTTTTAAGTCAACACCCCTGGTCACTTCTCTGATGGCCAGCCAGGAGAAGCAGCAATGACCCGACAAGGGCAAGGACACCAGTGGTCCCTTCTCCACCTTCGCCCCGCACAGGAGGAGACAGGGACTCAGAACACGGAAAAGGCATGAAATGAACGTGAAATTGGATGGGAGGCTAACGTTCTCAACTAGCCTGGGCATTTTGCTACTGAAAGTGTCTTTAAGAAACTGGAAAGAAAGATTTCAGAGAACAAGGTTTAGCGACACAGAACACACCATGTTACATGTGTGCTCCATACGTGAGCAGTGGGCCAGCTTCCCTTGCTGGGCCGCCCTGAGGATCACAGGTGCTCAGCTCGGCAGAGCGCCTGGCACGAGGAGGTCTCCGGAAATCGTTGAATGAAGGGACATTAAAAACGAAACAATGGAGCTAGGAGTGCGGGGGTGGGAGGGGTCAGTAGAGGGAGCCTACAAGCCCGCCTCCCTTGGCCGCCACTGTGGGGAAGGGCCGCAGCCTGAGCTGTTTTACACCAAGACATCTCCCAGATTGCAAGACAGGAGCGTGTCTGGGTGACAGGCTTGCGGGCAGGATGGAGAGCTGGAGGGCCCCCCTCCCGGTGCTGGTACCCTGCCTTCTCCCGGACCGTGCTCTGGGGCACAGGACCGCAGGGTTCAGGGCTGTTCTTCCTGCAGAGCCTTCCCTGCCCCGGGGGTCTCCAGCAGCTGCAACACGTGCTGCTGGAAGCCGGGGGAGGGGGGGTCTCCATGGCAACACTGACGTCATGGACCTGGAGTCCCTGAATGCTGCCTCCCGCCCCCCACCAGGGCCTGGTGCAGCCGTAGCCTCACTCAGCAGCGGCTGGGACCTCAGGGGCGTTGGAGCTGCCACCCTGCCCTCCGCTGGCTCTCGTCCTGGCCACCAGAAGCAGACAGCTGTGAACCGGGCCAGCCAGGTCTCACCTGCTAGCCACCTTCCTGATGCCCCTTTGTCCTCAAAGCACTCTCAGCTGGCTGCTAGCTCAAGAGACCTTACTTCCTGTTTCATTAACAGGAAGCCCCGGAGAAAGCACATCTTAATACAATGTGGGAGGTGAGGTGCTGGCCCCAGCCCCCAAATGCTAACCGTGCCTGAGGACTGAGACCTAAGGGCCTTGCCCGTCTGTCCCGCTGCACACTCCTCCTCTCCGTCCTGGCAGTCTGCCCCCGCCAAGTGCCAGGCACTGCCTCAGAGCCTCCACCCTTGCTTCCCAATGCCTGGAAGGCTGTTCCCTCCTCCATCTCCCCTCGGGGCGGGTCATTCCCGGCTCCTTCTCCAGGTCAGCTCTGTGCTGCCCTGGGCGGCGCTCCCTTCAGCCTGTACTTCCTTTTAGCTCAATAGATACACCCGCCTTGATGGAAAATATCTGTGGGATTAGTCTAATGGTCGCCTCCTCCCTCAGGCTGTATGTGGTGGAGGACAGGGTTTACTGTATTCAGTCCTGAGTCCCCAGTGTGCCTGGCACACAGTAGGTACTCAATACATTAAAAAAGAAAAAAAAAAAAAAACAGGCTTACTGAGATATATTTCACATACAATCCACCCAAGTAACGTGTACAATTCCATGTTTTTTTAGCATATTTACAGAGCCGTGCAGACATCACCAGAGTCAGTTTTAGAACATGTTCATCACCAAAAAGAAACCTCTGCCCTTTAGCTGTCACCTCCTGGTCCCCTGACCCCTCGGCCCTAAGCAACCATTAGTTGACTTTCTGCCTCCAGAGAGTTCCCTGCGCTGGACACTCGCTCAGACAACTGGAACGTTAAAGCGTGTGGACCTTGGCTTCTTTCAGTTATCAGTGCTTTCAAGGTTCAGTGTATACATTTTTGCTCAGTGAATGAATGAATGGGTGATTGAATGAATGAAAGGCTATGGGAAGCAAAGGAAAGGTGCTCTCCTGGTGGGATGATGGGCAGCGGGAGGATGGTCCTGGGTCTGTTATGGGATCCACATCTAAGAAGGGACAGACTCTGAAGGAGACTATGGCCTGGCTGCCCCAGAGACACACTTGCTTGTCTCAACATCAAGATTCCAGTCTCACTGTCCAACCCCTGACAGTGGATGTAGGTCAGATGCCCACTGCCCCTTGGTCCATCGGCAGAGCTCCTTTCCTGTCTTCACATCGGAGTTTTTCATTCATTCATTCGTTTATGCCACAGAAATGCATGGTTATGATCTATAAGTCTTTCTCTTGTAAATGAATATGTTTCTTTAAAAAAAAATCAAAATAGACAGATGCTTGCTTTCCAGGGTGACTTGAGGCCAGACCCTCAAACCTGGCAGCTCTGGACAACAGTTCTGCAGGAGGCCCCCCGCAGGGCGTCCAGCCTTTCCTGCGTGGGGTCCCTCATGGGGGGCTCTGAAACAGAGGGAAGGAGGCAGGGCACAACCTTTAAAAGAATAACATAGCCCGAGGACATGACATATTTGGTTCTAATCAGTTTAGGTCCAAGATGGTGGTCCACTTCCAGTGGACCTGGAGCCTCTTTATGCGCTCATTGTGACACATCAGCTAAATGACACACCCACGGGTGCCATGACAGTTCCAAGGCTGACCATAAAGGTCCACAAGTGGGTGACAGCCCAATTCCTGGAAATCTCCACCCTTTCCCCCAAAATAGCTGGAATACTCCTCCCACCCATTAGCCTATGAAATGACCCACCCCTATAAAAACTGACAATCCCATACCCTGGGACCACTCTCGCCTTCTGAGATGTCCCACACTCTGTCCGTGGAGTGCGTTTCTCTCTAAATAAATGCACTTCTTATCTATCACTTTGTCTCTCACTGAATTCTTTCTGCGATGAGACATCAAGAACCTGAGCTTCATTAAGTTCTGAGACCAGGTGTGTGATCTCAGGTAAAACAACGTGGGTTCAAGTCCCAATCTGAGGGGACTTCCCTGGTGGTCCAGGCAAGACCCAACATCCCCAACGCAGGGGGCCCGGGTTCGATCCCTGGTCAGGGAACTAGATCCCACATGCTGCAACTAAGAGTTTACATGCCGCAATTAAAGATCCCACATGCCGCAACTAAGACCCGACGCAGCCAAACAAATACATAAATAAATATTTTAAAAAACAGTCCCAATCTGAGATGCACGGTTTCAGCTCTGCGGTGGCCTTGAAACTGAGCAGCACCCTGTGGGGCTCTCCCAGGTACAAGCCCTATCTGTGTCCCCTGTTTCTTGTTTGTAGGAAGTGGGCTTTATTCAGCCTCCTTGACCTTCTCTGAGTTCCAAAGGGCAGATCCAAACAGTTGCTAATCAGGGAAGGGAAGGAACACAGAAACAAGGGAGGAGCAGTCAAGAAACAATAGTGCAGGGGCTTCCCTGGTGGCGCAGTGGTTGAGAGTCCGCCTGCCGATGCAGGGGACACGGGTTTGTGCCCCGGTCCCGGAAGATCCCACATGCCGCGGAGCAGCTGGGCCCGTGAGCCATGGCCGCTGAGCCTGCGCGTCCGGAGCCTGTGCTCCGCAACGGGAGAGGCCACAACAGTGAGAGGCCCGCGTACCGCAAAAAAAAAAGAGAAAGAAACAATAGTGCAGCCTTGTGGCAGGGTCCTCCTCAAGGAATATACATAACAATATCTTTGAGTTCTTCTGCAGGAACTTAGGCCCCATCCAGGTGGAGGATGGTAACTTCAGGCTGAGCGCAACATTCCTGAAGCACCGCCCTGTTACCTCACCAACAACCAATCAGACAAAAGTCACACACCCTGCAGCCCTCACACCAAATTTTGCCTATTAAAAACGTCCCCCCCCCCCATGGACTTCCCTGGTGGCGCAGTGGTTAGGAATCCCCCTGCCAATGCAGGGGACATGGGTTCGAGCCCTGGTCCAAGAAGATCCCACATACCATGGAGCTACTCTTTGCAGCTAGAGGAAGCCCAGGCACAGCAACAAAGACCAAACACAGCCAAAAATAAATAAATAAATAAATTTAGAAAAAAAGACTTCTCCCCCCAGACCATACGGAATTTCGTTTTCTTTTTTTTTTCTTTAATATTTACTCATTTATTTGCCTGCGCCGGGTCTTAGTTGCGGCACGTGAGATCTTTAGTTGTGGCATGTGGGCTCTTATTTGCAGCATGAGAGATCTAGTTTCCCGACCAGGGATTGAACCCATGTCCCCTGCATTGGGAGCATGGAGTCTTAACAACCTGAGTATCAGGGAAGTCCCAGGATTTCAGGGGTTTTGACCACGAGCCACCTGTTCTCCTTGCTTGGCCCTGTGCTAAACTTTTCTCTGCTGCAGACTCCACCGTTTGGGTTTGTTTGCCCTCACTGTATATCGGGCACGTGAACCTGTAACAGCCTCTCAAGTCATACCATCTCAGTAAAAACCATTTATGGGTAAGTGCTGGCTCCAGTCCTGTCCCCTTGCTGCTCTCCCCACTTCCCACCGAGCTGCCACTGCCCCTGCTCCTGGTTTATGGAAATTCTGGAACCATGCTGTCCACACAAGAGCCACTGGCCACATATGGCTGCTACTGGGCACTTGAACATGATTGGTCCTGACTGAGATGCCCCGGAAGGGCAAATTACACACTGGGTTTCAAAGACTTTGTATTAAAAAAAAAAAAAAAAGAATGTAAAATATCTCAATAATTTTTTTCCAACAAGTTTTATATTGATTGCAGGTTGAAATGTTTGGGCATGTTAGGGTAAGAGATATATATTATTAAAATGAATGTGGCCTGTGTTTCCTTTAACTTTTAAAAATGTGTCTAAAAGAACCCTTTACATGTGTGGCTTGTGTTCTATTTCTCTAGGACACCACTAGTCTTGAACAGCCGTCCACCAGGGGACACAGCCCCCAACCCCATGGCCATGGTGGACACCGCCGGAACTCCAGGCCTGTGAGGGGCTTAAGATGCATCGCTGCTACCCACAAAAAACCCCACCTCCCACCCCAGCAAATCCCCTGTAGCCAGTGGGTGGGGGAAGCCCCAGACAGGAGCTGCTGTTGAGATCAATCAGGACCCTGTGGGGCTCCTGGACACAGAAGCCTTTCTGTGTCCCCTGTTTCTTGTTTGTAGGTCAAGGGATACACATAACAACATCTTTGAGCTCTTTACAGAACGAAAACCCCTAACAAATGGAAGATGCTAGCTAGCATTCTTCATTCCGGAGAAGATCACAGTTTGATAACCTCGAGAAGCTCATCAAGAGACCATGTGAGGCCAGATCAAAGGAACCAGAAAAGCTCATGGGGAGCTTTTCTGAGACCAGATTAAAGGAGCGCAGGCCCTGCACACACCTTGATCCTTATCAGCAACTCTGCCCTTGAACCACTGCTCTAAAACTCCTCACCAAATCCTCCCAGGTTGGGACACACAGTTTTTCAGGGCACGAGCTCACTGTATCCCCCTTTGCCTGGCAAAGCAATAAAGCTCTTCTTTTCTACTTCATCCAAAACTGTCTCTGAGATTCGATTCGGTACCGGCTGCACAGAGGCCGAGTTTTCAGCAACACTGTGAGGGGTAAGTTGTGCCCAGCAAGCTGCTAAGATTCCAGAACCCCATTACTTGAACCTCCCTTCCCACTGGATCTGACAGCCCCTTCCCCTCCCTGGCAAATCAGAGAGGAGGCGCCGCCCGGTGTTTTAGGGGTGTTCAGATCCTCGTCCCTACCTTTACGTCAGACGAAAAACAGCCAGGACGTCTGTCACCAGGAGCTTGGTGGAGACCTTCCAGCCCGTCCTCGGCCTCCTGCTTCTTTGATGACCACAAGTGCTCTGGGGAGGTTTCATTTCTAGAGGTGACTCTGAAAGGCAGGTTTCAATACACTGGTCAGGGAGCAGGTGGATTTCATCTCCCTGACAAATCTGGGAGAGGCTAGCCCAGGCTTGCCTTATTCAGCATTACCGCGGACAGGAGGGAAAAGTCAGCCTTAAGGTTTTCAAGGCCGCATCCAAGTCTGGATAGAGTACACTGAAAAATAAAGCCAAGTCACCTATCCTGCCATGTACAGCTGTGCAGGTTGGGCACTGTACAAGGGTGCCGCATTTAGAAGTTTGTATGTTTACTACATAAACTTGAATATTTACTACGACAAATTTCCAGCAGGTGGCAGTAGAGTGTTTTGAGGAGGCGACACAACCATTCACCAAGAGGCTTCACAAGGACGGACAAGTATGGCTCTGATAGGAGATGTCATGGTGGCATTGGCACCCCTTATGCTCCCCAGCCCAGACACAGCAGAGAGAAGCAGCAGCCACCTTGTCATTTAAAAAATTCTGTTTTGATGCCACTTAAGAAAAAACTGATGCAAAATTCAAATTAAACAAACCACTTTAAAGTGGCATTTCAAACATTCACAATGTTGCACAATCACCACCTCTATCCAGCTCCGAAAAGTTTTCATCAGTGTCGGGCTGCACCCCGCAGGCCTATAAGGCCTGCACTTGCCCAGCTTTAAGATGGAAGAAAGAGCCCAGAGTCGGCAACAGAGACATCAAAGGTTTAACGGATGGGGGAGCTTCCACGTCTGAAGCAAGGTCCTGGAGCAACGTCCCACGAGCAACACCCCACCGTATGTGGCTCCTGGTGGGTAGGACATGGTGGCAGGCTTCGCTCCTGAGGGCCAGGGGAGGTTACCAGTTATAGGGGAAATGACCTCAGGTGGGCTCATTAGTTACCAGGGAAACCAGCAGAGGGACACGAGGCGAGGCCCCTCACCAGTCCTTTGATAAGAACAATCACCAGCTGGGGCCCCTGGGGCAAGTACACAGAGGAAGGTCAGTCAGGTGAGTAGGATGTAGGGGAAGCAGGCCCTGGTCGGGCAGGGGTTGGAAGAGAGCAACAGAACAGCCACCTTGAGTGGCCTGACCATACACTCAACCCCAAATAAAACCCCATAGCCATGAAGCAGTCACTCCCCAGCCACTGGTAAACACCAATCTGCTTTCTCCCTATACCGATTTGCCTATTCTATTATTTCATATAAATGGAATCATACAGTATGTGGTCTTTTGTGTCTGGCTTATTTAACTCAGCATAAGGTTCTGAAGATTCATCCATGTTGGCACATGTATCAGTGCTTCCTTCCTTTTCACGGATGGACAGGAGTCCATTGTCTATATATACCATGTTTATTTATCTGTTCATCTACGGATGGGCATTTGGATTGTTTCCACCTGCTGCCACTCTTATAAAGTTGATGTGGGGCTTTCTCTGGTGGTCCAGTGGTTAAGACTCCACGCGTCCAATGCAGAGGGCGTGGGTTTGATCCCTACTCAGGGGAACTAAGATCCCACATGCTGTGTGGCCAAAAAAAAAAAAAAAAGTTGACATGTAATGAACACAGTAAATTACACGAATCGCACCCCAGAAGATTCCCTCCTACCTTCCTCATCAATAACAACCCCTGGGCTTCCCTGGTGGCACAGCGGTTGAGAGTCCGCCTGCCGATGCAGGGGACGCGGGTTCGTGCCCCGGTCCGGGAGGATCCCACATGCCGCGGAGCGGCTGGGCCCGTGAGCCATGGCCACTGAGCCTGCGCGTCCGGAGCCTGTGCTCCACAACGGGAGAGGCCACAATGGTGAGAGGCCCGCGTACCGCAACAAAAATAAAAAATAACAACCCCTCTTATCTCTTGCAGAGATAACCACTACTGTGACCTCTAAAACCACAGATAACTTGTGCTTCTTCATGAACTTTATACAAATGGAATCACACAGCAAACCCTCATTTGTGTCTGGCTCCTTTCACACAGCATAACGTCTGTCCAATTCGTTCACGCCATTGTGTGCATCCTTTTCTCTTTTTCTGCAGAATCCTCTCATATGGACATGTCATCATGTATTTATTCTTCCTCCTGTTGACGGAGGCATTTGCGTCGTCCGCTGTATGTCTGTTCCACAGTTAGTTTATTCATTCTCCTGTTAGCGGACATTTGGGCTGTTTCCACTTTGGGCTATTATGAATAACACTGCTATAAACATTCTTGTTTGTGTCTTCGGTGGACACATGAGCTCAGCTCTCTCAGGCGTCTACCCAGGAGCAGAGCTGCATGGTCACGGGGTCAGCAGATGTTTAGCTTTAGTAGATATGCTTCCCAAAGCGGTAGAACCAATTTCTACTCCTGCCAGCAAAGTCTGAGAGCTTCTGTCAGCCGCCACTCCCACCTCTGAAAATGGGTGTAAGCTGATTCTGGGGGCCCCTGTCGCAGAGCTCTTCCAGCTCGGCTGGGAGGCACTTGTGTTGCTGAGGTTGGGACAGGAATACCCGGTGACCTGGTATCCTTGGGAGGGATTTCCCAGCCTGTCGTGGAGATGCTCCCCTCCATCCTGTCCCTCTGTCCCCTGGCACAGTCAGTCACTGTCTTAGTTTGGGCTTCCCCAGAAGCAGGCTCTGCGATAACTATTCCAGCAAAGGTAGCTTATTTGGGAAGTGGTCCCAGGAACCATGAATGGGACCATGGGAAAGTGAGGGGAGAAGAGCAGGAAGTCCTAACAAGCAAGTCAGCCCAGGGGGCAGCTGGAGATTAATCCCAGGGAAGGACTCCAGGAATCAAGGAAGAAAAGGAGCCTTGGAGGTCTCCGCCCCCACCAGAAGCCAGAGAGCAGGGGCATTTGCACACCAGCTCCCCCTGCCACGAGGGCTGCTGCCAGGCAGAGGTGCAATTCTGGGCCTCACAGAGCCTCAGGGAATAAGCCAAGAAGCCGAACTTCACCCTTCACTCCTTGCTGGCCCTCCTTCCATACCTATCACCACGTTCTACAGTTTTACTCCTAAGCTTCTCTTGAATTTGTTTCTCCACGTGGTTCAAGCCACAGCCTCAGCCCCATCCACTCACCAGTCAGCAGTGGAGAGATCTTCCCATAATGCCTGGGTCATAAGGTTGCTTTGATCCCCAGCTCCCTGCGTGACCTTGACCAAGAGACCCAGCCTGTTCTGGCCTCCACTTCCCCATCGGTCAAGAGGGATCATGTTAGCACCTGCCTCATAGGCCTGCCAGGAGGAGTAAATGAGTTCAGACCTATAAAACCCTGTTACCATGCCTGGCGTGTAGTAGGTGCTGTATACATGCTTTGTCAGCAAATGGATAAGATAACTGCAACGTCCTTACAATCATTCATAGCCCTTGGGGTAAATCCCAGGCTTCGATCAATAAATATGACTAACGAGACACTGGCTGGTCTCACCCCACGCCTTCTCCCCCTGTGATATGCTGAGTGGTGGCCCCAGAAGGCACCTTCACCCGGAACCAGTGACCAGGAATTCATATGGAAAAAGAGTCTTCTTCGTAGATCACGTAAGCATGCTAAGGATCTGGCCATGAGATCATCCTTCCAGGTGGGCCCTAAATCCAACGTCAAATGTCCTTACAATAGAAAGGCAGAGGGAAGTGTGAGCTGGAGAAGAGGAGGAACCACATGAAACAGAGGCAGAGACGGGAGTGATGCAGCCGCCAGTCAGGAACGCCGGTAGCCACCAGAAGCCGGAAGGGAGAAGGAAATGTTTCTCCTCTACAGTCTTCAGAAGGAGCAGTGGAAGCGTGAAGTCCTGACCACTGGACCACCAGGGAATTCCCCCTGCCGACACCTCGATTTTGGACTTCTGGTCTCCAGAAACGGAATACATGTCTGTGTTTTCAGCCACCGGGTTTGTGGTACTTTTTGCGGCAGCCTTGGAAAACGGATGCACTCTGTGTTTTAGGGCTGCTGTGAAGAAGCACCACAAAGTGGGGGGCTTAAAATAACAGAAGTGTATTCTTTCACAGTTCTGGGGGCCAGAAAACCAAGTTCAAGGTGTTGGCAGGGTTGGTTTTTTCTGAGGGCTGTGAGGGAGAGTCTGTTCCCGGCCTCTCTGCCGGCTTCTGGTGGCTTACTAGCCATCTTTGGTGTGTAAGAGGCATCATTCTCGTCTCTGCCCTCATCTTCACATGGCCTTCTGCCTGTGTGCCTGTCTCTTCAGATCAATTTCCTGCTGTGCATGTCTGCTTCTGTGACCAAATTTCCCCTTTTTACAAGGACACCAGCCATACTGGATTGGGGCCCACTCTAATGACCTCATTTTAACTTGAATACTCTGTAAAGACTTTATTTCCAAATAAGGCCACACTCTCAGGTACTAAGAACTTCAACATCTCTCTTTTAAGAGACACAATTCAACTCCAACGATAACAGCCACCGCCCCGCCCCCATGCCCACCATGCTTTCCACCTGCAGGTCCCAACACAGATCCCACTCCGGTCTGTCACCACGTCTTTGCACACCCCCCTTTCCTCTCTGATGATGTGACGAACGTCCTCATTCTTCACTGTCAACAATACCACCTCCTCCAGGAAGCGCCGCCCCGCCCCCCCCGCCCTGACTTCCAAAGCCTGGGTTAGCTGCCACCCTCCATGCCCACCATAGCTTCCTGTCATAGCATCTGTCACACAATATCAGGGCTGCCTGACTGATTGCCAGCATGTGCCAGGTCACTGGGGCCCTGGACGGCGAGGGCCATGTCTCCTGCTTCTTCTAGCATGTTTTCTAGAACGTGCTAGCACCTGCTAGAAACAGGTGTTCAATAAGGAATAGTTGAATGCATGAATGAATAAGGCCAGGCCCTTTTCCAAGGCTCTCTGACCCCTTTCCCGGCTGGCCTTTAGA
Source organism: Leucopleurus acutus (assembly GCF_964270905.1). Lineage (NCBI taxonomy): Eukaryota > Metazoa > Chordata > Mammalia > Artiodactyla > Delphinidae > Leucopleurus > Leucopleurus acutus. The sequence continues at coordinate 6,913,095 of NC_139162.1, forward strand.
GAAACTTCTAGCAGTCTGTCAGACACAAATGACAACCAGGTTCCCACGTGGTACAACTCCAGGGAGTACCATTCACACTGTAGTCTAAGTGACGGGAGAACAGCTCATTCTAAAGTAGGCACTGCTTGAGTGTGGCAACCTGGAGAATTGCATCAGGCTGGCCTGCGGACCACAGAGCTCAGATCCCACTAACCCAGTGGCCACTCTCTTGGGAGTGCTTCTCCCTGCCCCCATTTCAGGATCTACCCTGAAACTTCCTGATGAACTTCCCTCCCCAGCTCAAGGACCTAGCGCTCCACTGGGTTCTCACTGGGTCCCTCACCATCAGCTGTGGGGGGAGGGGGGAAGAGGGGGAGAGGGAGGAGTTGCATGTGTGTTACGGGAGGAACAGGTAGGGTCCTGGCCTGAAACAGAAGACCCACTCTGGTGGGTTCTGTAAAGTCAGTGAGGAAGGGCTAGCTCTGGAGGGGCGGTGCTGGCTAGGTAATTGACAAGGGACGCTGAGGTCACGGAACATACACCAGGGGGCTCTTACCACGTGCAGGTCTGCAGGGTGAGCGGAAGACGCGGTGTAACTCAGTTTCTGTAGGAGGAGGGCAAGCTGGTGACCTTCTGGTCCAGAGGGTGGGCGGGGTTAAGGAAAGTGAGGCACGTGGGTGGGCGGGGTTAAAGGGAGTGAGGCACGTGGGTGGGCGGGGTTAAGGGACGTGAGGCAAGGCATGTGGTGGGCGGGGCTAAGAAATGTGAGGCACCTGAAGCTGGCAGCCCGCAGGTCCTTCCAGGCCAAGGCTGAGGGTGGGGGTGAGGGTTGTGCTCAGAGCTGGAATCGTGGAGGGCGGCTGCCGGGGGAGAGGGGGGGGCGGGGGGGTACCTGAGCTCACAGAGGGAGGCCGATTCTGCAAGAAAAGCATGGGGGAGGAAATGCCCTGATTCTCTCTTCCCGCGTCCCTGCCTCTCTGCCAGGTAGCCAGCATTCTCCAGGCTCAGCCGGAGGAGCCCAGGTGACAGGGTGGGGAGGAGGGCTGAGGACAGGTGCCTGCAGGGTCCTACCTTTTCCATCTGGCAGTGATGAGCGCCTGCTGAGCCAGGCCCTCTGCTGGGTGGGAAGGATCAGAGACGGCAGGTTGCGGGGCCTCACAGCCCCGTGTCTCGGCCCGCAGCTGGCTGTCGTGAAGCCAGGGCCATCTGGCCTGAGGACCGGAGCTCCTGGAGCTCGCCCGCCAGCCCTGCAAGTCCAGGGCCCTCCTTGTTCTCACGCAGGACACCTGGCTTCCCTGAGTGGCCGGAGGTCGTCATGTGGGTCAGCTGACAGGCCGCACACCTGAGGGATGTAGAGGCCTCGGGGAGTGAGGAGGCCAGGGGAGGGGGAGGTGTGCGGAGAGGCAGGGAGGTAGCGGGGGTGGGAAAAAGGTGTGGGGTTATCAGGGGGCGGTGAGGGGGTTACACCAGTTGTCCTTGGGAGAGGGATGAGGGGCCTGGCTGAAAGGGCGGGGCGGGGGGGGGGCGGATGGAGGTGCAGAGGGAGGAGACTCAGCAACCCAGCAGCAGGGGGCTGGCCGTTGGGCAGGGTGGAGGTGAAAGTTCCGTTTCTTCTTATCTCGGGGAGGAGCCAGCTGGCTGGATGCGTCTAGGCGCTGGACCTCAGGGAGCCCGCCACAGACCAGAGGCATCCACGTCAGCCAGAGCTTCTCAGAAATGCAGGGTCTTTGGTGCCCACCCAGACCCTGGGGATCAGAACCCGCGTTTTCTGGAGACTCTTGCTGGACTAGAGCTTCTGTGACGCCCTACCGCACAGCAGTCTAGGTGGACGGCCGGGTTCTACCCTGGGGGTGACTCTTCCCCCGCCCGGGGACACTAGGCCCCATCTGGAGACATTTTCAGTTACAACTGCAGTGGGTGGTGGAGAGGTACTCCTGGCATCTAGTGGGTCAGGGCTGGCGGGGGCCTGCTCAACATCCTTTGATGCCCAGGGCGGCCTCACAACAAAGGAAGATCTGCCCCCTAACGCGCCAGGGTGAGGAGTCCTGGACATTCGGAGAGGGTGTCCGGGCTCTGCCGTGAGCCCCCGACTCTCGGCCTAGGTCTCGTCCCTTCCCATCGCCCTGGGAGGCCCCTTCAAAGCCACACAGAAAGGCCAGATGTCAATGAGTCACTTACAGTTTATTTTTGCCTGAAAGTATTTCACATCTCTGAACACAGCTACGTGACAGTAGTATTAACCATCAGGAAAAGCAACAGTGCGAAGGGAAAAGGTGGCATGTCTCGACTCTTCTTTTTTTTTTTTTCTTTTAAAATTTTTTTTTTTTTTTGCTTCTGCTTCTTCCTGCACCAGAGTGCTGTAAAGTATGGGACCGAAGGGGAGCGAATAAAACCAAACAACAGAAAACAACAACAACAAAAAAAAACACGAAACGGAACACACTCACACGCACACACGAAATCAAACCTGGCACGGAAAATGAATTAAGACTGAAACCCAATTTCTTTTTTTGTCCTTTTTTAAAAAAATGAGGGCATAGTCGGGGGGTAATAAAGTCTACCTAGCAAAGTATAAAACGACAAAAGCATGGTTTCCATTGAATAAGATTAAATATATATAAAACAATTACATTGACTGGGGGTTAGGTCTGGAGGTGCTGAAGGGGGGCTGTGTTTGTGCTAGACCAACAGAAGAAGGGGCTTGGGGGAGAGGGGACCCCAAGTAAACCATGAGGGCTGTTTTGTACAGTGAGGGCTTGTTTATAAAAGAAACAGAGGTTGGTGTGTCTTTGGGGCAGGTGTGGGGATGGAGGGGGCAGAAGGGGCGTCTGCGCTGCAGTGGTCACATTCGTGGGCGGGGTGGGCAGTCAGGCTGGTGGAGGCGACGTCTCTCTTCTCCCAAGAGACCATGCAGAGAGGCGGGCATGCATGAGGGGACCGCGGGAGGCACAGGACGGCGGGGAGGCCACAGGTCGCAGAGCCTCAGCGGGGACGGGAGCAGCAGAGGCCACCGCAGATGGGAGAGCTCCGGGGGAGGGGGCGGGGCAGCTCTCCTGCGGGACGGATGGGAGGACAGGTTAGCACCCTCCCCCTCCAAATGTGTAAAAGGGGGCCGAGAGAAAGCTGGGGCCATAGAGGAGCAAGACGACAATGTGGGGACCCCACTTCTCCTCCCCCAGCTGACCTCCACCCTGTGAGGAAACTGGAGACGTCTGGGATCGAAACACACGGTGGCGTGGCGGGCAGAGGGATGGACGGACGGACCGACATGAGAGCGTTAGCATAGAGAATCCATTACGAAAAAGCAATTAAATTTCCAAGGAGGTTCTTTTTTTTTTTTTTTTTTCCGTCTGTTTGTTTCCTTTAAAAAAATAACAAGAATACTACCACTACCCTGACAGCTGACTGGTTTGTACAGTACTACACGCCAGGGGCGGCCGGCGGGCGGGCGGGCGGGCGGGCAGGTCAAAGACTTCATAAATAAGAAGCAGGTCCCAGACCTGCAATTTGTCAACGTTTCTTAAATAGGCGCATTATTTAAATCTTATGTACAACAAGAATCACTTTGCATAGCAATGGCGAGGACACAGGACGGGTGTGGGTGTGATGACGTGACCACGTGACCGGGTCTTGTCCGATGGTGATGGCGATGGCGATGGCGATGGCGGGGCGAGTTCTCCGCAGGGCCTCGGAGGGAGAAAGCATCCTTCCTTGGCCTCCAGGCCCGTCGGGGTTGCGAGACGATGGCATCAGAGTTGACTCTTCCCACATGGCATTGAACACAGAGGCAAAGAAAATCCACAAAGGGTCCCCCCTCCCCAAGCGCCCCCATCCCCACCCTCTCCCCGACCCGCTGCTGCTCCTCTGGTTGCTACAAAGTCCGTTTTAGATCAGGTCAATGTTTCCGATTATGAAGCTAAAAGAATTAGGTGGGGGCTGGGCGTGCTTACGGACCCCCTCCCCACCCCCTCCCCCCTCCGCCCTCCGCCCCCAGAAAGACTCCCCCGTCTATCTCACAGCCAGGACGCGGGGTGGGACCCCGAGACCCGCTGCTCTACAGCTATTAGTCAAGAGTTGCGTGTCGCAGTTGCAAACTCCTTCCTGCCGAGTGGGAGCTTCACCAGGCTTCCGTGTAGCGGACGTCCACCTCCTTCAGGTTGGGAAGCTTGGCCTGGGGGGAGCAAGAAGGATCCAGTCCCTTCCAGAACCTGGTGGCGCAGAGCTGCATCCCGCCCCCGCCCGGCGGCTGGCATTCCCCCAATGCCCTCCCCACTTTGTCACCATCGGGGGCTCCCGAGCCCAGAGCTGGGGAACCTCCGGGAGAACCAAGTAGGCGGCACGTGGCTCCACAGAAAGCAGGCGATAGCTGCTGGGGAGCCCACATTCCCACACCCCAGAGGCTTCGGATCACTGGCCCTGGGGGCAGGAAACCCAGGATGTGCGCCCCCCACCACTGTCACTTGCAGGCCACCTGCCCTTGGGTAGAGCCCTGGCCTCCGGGAGCCGGCTTCCTCATCTGTGGAGGGAATCCGAGTCCAGTCCCTGGCTCACGGGACGGGGCGAGGCAGGGCAAACCCAGAGCCTGCGGTCCGAGACAGTGCCTGTGCCCTCAGGGCTGTCAGGAGTCCGGCGGGGAGAATGGAGAGGGATCCGTAAGCTGCCGGTTCCTGGCGGGTGGGTGGAGATCCTTCCCACTCAGGCTCCCCCACGTGGATCTGTGGCCGGACTACAGGATCCCACCTGCTACTCCTCAGAGCGGCTTCCTGCCCCCCATCGCTGTCACCCAGACGCGCTTGTGCTCTGCCTTCTTTTACGAACGGTTGACTTTTTCTTACAAGCCTTTGCTGTACAGAGAGGCTGCTAACTGGTCTCCTGCCTTTGCTTCCCGCCTCCCCAGCTTCCTGGGCACTGGCCTGCCCAGCAGGCTCACTTTAACCACTCCTTTCTGTGCAGGCTCTCCTGCCCCAATGAACGGAGCTGGCGGTCCCCTCCCTGCTGGCCCCTGAGCCCCGTCCTGCCGCAGTCTGCTGCACGTGTCTGTCTGCCGGGACTGAGCTCCCTCCTGGGCAGGGGTGAGCCCACCGCACCTCGGCGTCCCTGTCCCCAGCGCAAGCCTGCCACACAGAAGGCGTCCGGAGGCTTGGCCAGTGAATGGGCCCCAGGATACAGGTCTGGCTGAGCTGGAGGGGAAGCTGAGGGGGGGAGGCCCTGCTGGAGGTGGGCTTCCAGGGCGCCCAGGATCTGGCGCGCTCCTGGCCCGGCCCTTCCTTCCCAGGGCTCTGCGGCTGAGCCCACTCCTCTGGGCCCAGGATGAGGGGGCAGCAGGAGCCTGCTGAAGGCCCAGCCCCTCCAGCCCTGACGAGACATGCATTTTTACAAACAAAATGTGCCCACCTTCCACCACCCAGATCCTCTTTCCTTGATTTTAAGTTGCCAACCTAGCCCAGCCTGCAGGTCCTGGGTCTCACCTGTGTGGCTGCACCAGCCCTGCAAACCTTCTCCCTGCTGCTACCCGCTGCTTGTACTCGCCCTCAAAAATCCTGCTTTCCACGTAACAACCAGAACGAGCTTGTAAAAGCAGAACTCATTACCCTGCTTAGAGCCTCTGAGAGCCTCCTGAACCTGGATGAGATCCAGAGTCCTTCCGTGGCCTGCGAGGCCTTATCCGGTCTGGCTCCAGTCTCTTCTCTCACTTTCTAGTCACGCTGGCTACAAAGTCTGTTCGTACCAACCCTTTCTGCCTCAGGACCTTTGCACTTGCAAAGGAAGGAAGGAAGGAAGGAGGGAAGAAAAGGATTACCTTCAGGTCTTCGTAGGTGTCCGCCGACAGCTTGGTGCTGTTCATGTTTAAGCTGCAGAGACTCTTCATGGCTGTCCAGGGACAGACAGACAGACACAGTCATTAGGTCAGTGGGACCCCACAAGGAGCAGTTGCAGGTACAGGATGGAAAAGCTGGGGGCGGACTGAGTTGCTGAGGCCTCTGGTTCGGGGACGGGGTCGGGAGGTGGGGTTTCAGAGGCACAGCCCGGGACCACTATGTACAGAAGGTCTATTTCAGGCAGGAGCTGATCTGAATTGGGCCCACATTCTCCCCCTGCCCTCTGAGCCTCTCTCCCTTCTGGTCGCCCTCTGTCATGTCCCTCCACTGCCTGTACCCCAAATGTCCCCAGAACTTGCCTGCTGCACTGCAGACAGTGGACCCCGCTGTGACTCTAAACCTCATCCTCTCTGCCCTCCGTTACCCCGTCACCTGCCCCCAGCCACTCCCAAGCCACCCAGAACGTGCCGACAACCTTGCAGGAGTCATGCCCACTGCCCAGTATGCCTCCCCCTCGGTCAATTCCTACGTATGTGTCTTTCACCCCCAGATCCAGTCACCTCCCTGGGAAGCCTTCCTGGATTCCTCCCAGCTGAGGCCCAGGGCCTCTCATCTAAACCAATGGACCTGGAAATGGGAAATGCAGATTCCCGGGCTCGACATCACCCAATATTTGAATTTAGGAGATTGGGGTCAGGGTACAGAAGTCGACAGTTCTAGGTGCCTCGAGTATTTTGTGGCTCCTTCTACTAGGGCGGTGCTTCTCAAACTTTAGTGTGCCTTGAGAATCGCCCGGCACTTTGTTACAGTGCAGTTTCTGAGTCAGCAGGTCTGGGGCAGGGCCCGAGAATTTGCATTTCTAACCAACTCCCGGGCGAATGCTGCGGCTGGGGCTGCAGCTACTGTGGTGGGTCAGGGGAGCACGATCGCCCTCAGGGGCTGGGACAGCGTCGGGAGGGCACAGGCTGGGCCTCACTCATTCTTCCTTTTTCCTCTAGAGCATCAGCTCCACGAGGGCAGGGATACTTCTGCCTGGCATGGGGGAGGTGCCCCGGGAGCACACAGCACGGTGCGTGAATGGAGGAAGGGAGGAAGGGATGGATGGAGGGACTCACAGCTGAGGGCCAGCAGGCCGGCGTCGGTGACGGGCGTCTCGCACAGGTTCAGCACCTGCAGCATCGTGAGGTGTTCCGACAGGAGCCGCAGGCCGGCGTCTCCAAACTGTGGGGCAGAGACCTTCTCAGCGTGGACACGGACGCTGGCCTCCCCGGGCGCCCGGGGCGACGACCCCGAGGCGGGGGCAGCGGCGGAGCAAGGAGACAGGACAGAGCCCAGGCCTGAGGCCCATGGCCTCCACGCCTCAGGGCCGGGGCCGCTCTCGCTTCTCTCCAGAGACTCCAGTGCCCTGACCCGGTTCAAACCCAGCTCTGCCAGTGCCGTGGACCAGACAAGGGCCCCCCCCGGAGTCGGTGTGGCCGTCTGTCAAGGGTGGCTTTGAACTCAGTGACTCGTGGCTACTAGCGGGAGCCGAGGTGGCCCTTCCCCGGGCGGGACAGTGGGACAACAGGGCAGCTGGGAACGCCCGGGTTCTCTTCTGCGAGATGAAGGTGTCGGCAGGGCCCGCACCTCACAGTGGAGTGGAGACCACACGTGCTGGTACGTGTGTAACAGCCCAGTCGGTACTAAGCACGGGCAGTGGGCACCGTGCGCTGTGGTCATTACAAGGAGGAGACCCACCAGCCGCCTGCACACCCCCTGGGCAGGGGTGTGAGACCTGTGTCACGTGTCAGCTGTGCCGGCACGCCCCTGCTCTGGGCCTTGGCGACTCCAACTGTGGGACAGGCCCCTGGGCTTCACGAGGGGCTAAACCTTCTCTGGCCTGGGACCCTCTGGGGGACGTGGGCGCTGTGCCGTGGAGGGGGCGTGGTGATGAAGCGACTGGCCCCGTGGGTTCTGGGCAGAAAGCCAGCCATGGAGGAGGGTGCAGGGCAGGCCTGGGGCAGGGGTGCACGGTGGGCACGGAGGGGGCGCAGGGGGCAGGGGCAGGGCAGGCCACATGTACCTGAGTGGACCACAGGTTCAGCTGCTTGAGAGAAGGCAGTTTGATGAGGTGCTCAGCGCAGGCACTGGTTACGTTGGTGAAGGCCAAACTGAGGTTCTCCAGGTTTCCAAAGGAGCCAGAGCTCAGCAAACGAGCCAAGTCAGCATCCTGCAGACGGGATGGGCAGGCGGGGTCTCAGGAGGCCTGGGGCTGCCAGCAGCTCCCCGAGGCCCTAAGCCTCCCCTCCCCAGCCCCACAGAGAGCTGTGGCGGGGAGGAGAGCATGGTCCAGTGGGTTGGGACAAAACGGGGTGTCAGGGAGGGCGCGGCTGCCTCCACGTCTCCGTGGTGGCAGCTGCCTAGCTGGAGAAAGCCTTCGGAGCTGTGACCCACAGCCTGAGTCACCAGTGGGGTGTTCCGAGGCCACGTCCCTCCCACAGGCGTGTGCATGTGTGTCCGACCGTCTCGCTTTCCCAGGCGGGAGCTTGTGCCCACTTCCCACCTGCAAACACTGAGGCCCTTTCAAGGAGTATGTGAGCACTAGACTCTGAGGTCATTGAGGGTCCCTTCCATCTTTGTGATAGAATTCTTGAGTTTTAGCTGCCAACTGGCTGCCCTGGATTAAGGTTAATCTCCCAGCTAGGTGGGGCCACGTGCTAAACCTGGACAACGGTATACAAGCAGATGTGTCCCGCAGAACTTCCAGGAAGGTCTTTAAAGGGAAGGGGCGTGTTCCTCTTTGCCTCTTCCTCCTGGCTTGAATGGAGATAAGATGGCTGGAGCCTGAGCAGCCAGTTTGGACTATGAGGTGGAAGCTATGTGCCAAGGACAGTGGGGCAGCAGGACAGAAGGAACTAAGATCCCTGAAGACCTTGTAAAATGGGGAAGGAGGCACCAGCCTGACAGGCTTCTTGTCATAAGATAAAATGAACTATGAGCACAATTTATCTGGTACGTGACTCCTCAATGTATGTGAGCTATTATCGTCATCATTATGAATAACTGGTAACATAGTAACATTAATATCAACAGTAATCTTTATCATAATGTTTGGTTTCCTGCAACCCAGTTCCCTCCTAGGGAGGGAAGTACCATAGGGTCCCTGTTCACCTCCTCCCGTCACCTCCAGCAGACACTGTCTGCTGTTCCCCACCGCGGAGGATAACCCGCTTCTTCCCTCCCAGCCCTGCAGGAGAATGAAACCGACTCACTGTGGACTTGGAGGGCAGTGTTAGCCTGGTGGGCCCGCCTTTCCTTTGCTGCAACAGAAGTCAGACTGGTTACGACCCACTTTTCCCTGAGCCCTCACCCGGTACCCGCACCTCCAGTAACACCTCTCATGGCACTGTTTGTATTCCTTGGGAGTGGCGGGCAACATGGTGGTCTTTGTCTCAGGGGCAGACCCCGAGGCCAGGTCTGAGGGCAGGTGGTGTATCAGAGAGGCGACCCCAAGAAACCCCAGCAGGGGAGCGGGGAACTGAGACCACAAGGCCCCTAAAGGAAGAGGCTGTGATCACCCCAGCTACCCCTGGGCCTCTGGGAAATGGTGGCGAAGTCACATCTCACAGGGAGACCCCACCTCTCCTGTCAGTCACTGGTTGAGAGCTGCTCCAGGAGACCACGGGGTGTGAATTTTCCACCCCTTCTGTCCTGCTGTGCCCGTGGACAGAGAAAGCCCTTTGGCCAGGAGGTACGGGTGCTGGCGTTCAGAAATCAAGCCCCGTGCCCTGAAATGAAGGGCCTGAGGAAAGTGGGCGAGGGAGGGAGGGAGGGAGGGAGGAGGGGCACAGACAGCCACTGCCAGGCTTGGCTCGGAGGGTGACACAGGATGTGGCTGTGACCGGGCCCATATGGGCTGTTTGACCTTGGGCCACAGACTCAGCCTCTCTGATCATCTGGAAAGCGGTGGGTGGCAATCTCGACCTCTCTGGGTCTGGAGGAGGAGTCAGTGAGGTGGAGGCCATCACAGGTGCCACGGACCCTGGGCTCTGCCCTGCTCACTGCAGCCACGCTCTCACTGCTGGGCAGGGGAGCCCCGGAGCCGGGCCGGGCAGCCGGGCGTGGACTCACCAGCTCCTTCAGCTCCCGCTGCCGGTCGCACAGCTGCTCATACATGCGCTTCCCCACGCCCGTGCTCTCCAGGGTCGAGATGATCTGCAGCTGCGTGTCGTTGTTGTCGATGATGTTGTATTCCAGCATCAAGCACAGGATCTGCCAAGAGCCGGGAGGCGAGTTACCGCCAGCCCGAGGCTCTGGGCGGGGCTGGTCCTCGGAGGCGTGGAGGCCTGAACCCTCAGCCTGTCCCAAGAGCCCCTCACGCCTCGGGAGGCGGCCAAGCTCGGCACACCCATGCGTTCCCAGGTCTTGTTCTCTCCCCACTCTCTGCACTTCCGGCTGTGCGATGCTGGGGGGATCGCCTGCCCCGGTGTCCCCTCTGTGTAACGGGAACATTAGTGCACACACACTCAGCGCGTGGGAGCTCCTGGTTAATGCTTGTGGGCACCATGCACGCCGGGCCCCTATGGCCTGGTAGAGCCCGAAAGACAGGACACCTCTTTCTATCCCTTGCTTTTCCACGGAAAGCTCTGGGAGTCAAACTCTTTGATGCTCTCCCTGCTGAGAGGTGAAGTCTAATTCCCATTCCCTTGACTATGGGCCTGGCCTCGGTGACTCACTTCTATTTTTTTTTTTTTCCGGCACGCGGGCCTCCCACTGCCGTGGCCTCTCCCATTGCGAAGCACAGGCTCTGGATGCGCAGGCTCAGTGGCCATGGCCCACGGGCCCAGCCACTCTGCGGCATGTCGGATCCTCCCAGACCGGGGCACAAACCCACGTCCCCTGCATTGGCAGGCGGACTCCCAACCACTGCACCACCAGGGAAGCCCTCACTTCTTTTATTTATTTATTTATTTATTTATTTGACTGCACTGGGTCTTAGTTGTGGCGCGCTAATCTTTAGTTGCGGCATGCCTGTGGGATCTAGTTCCCTGACCAGGGATTGAACCCATGCCCCCTGCATTGGGAGCGTGGAGTCTTAACCACTGGACCACCAGGGAAGTCCCGGGGACCGACTTCTCATGGCCAGAAAGTGGCAGAAGTGATGCTCCCTGACTTCTGAGGTTGAGTCAGGAGAAGAGATATAGCTTCTGCCAGGTCTCTTTGGACAGTGGCTGTGGAAGCCCCAGGCTTCTGGGGACTTTGGGGGAGACAGAGGTGACATGAGTGCCTGGGGCTGGTGTGTGCTCCTCGGTGAGTGGGACGGCTACGACCAAGGCTGCTGTGTGGACGGCGGCCTGGCAGCCCCAGCTGCTCCAGCCTCCGCTGGTCGAGTCCCCTCAGGCCAGCGCCAGACACGTGAGGGAAGCAGCCTTGGGAGGACCTAGCCCACCCCCATCTGACTGCGACCCCCTGAGGCGCTCAGCGTGAGAAGTGGTCAGCTGAGCCCAGTCATCCCAAGACCCAGGAGCAAATAAATGAGCATTATTGTTTGAAGCCCCCATTTGGGGGTGGTCTGTTCTGCAGCAACAGACAAATGGAACAGAAACCTGCCCAATCGATCCCTTGGACCCACGTGGATCAAAAAGTGAAATTAAAATGAAATTAGCAGACGGTTTGATGAAGGTCTCCCGCTCCCACTAAGCTCAGGAGGGCTGGGGCTGTGCCTGCCTCATCCGCTGCCGTGTCCCCAGCTCTTGTAATAACTCGGGGCTCCTAGGAGCTCCTAGAAGGTGCTCCATCAACAAGGATGAAGTCCTGCGAGAGTTGGCAACCTTACCAGGGACTCGGGCCAGCTCCTTACCTCCACCATGGTCTGGTTCCCCCTCAGCGCCAGGAGCATGCAGGGTCCCAGCTTGTTTTCTGCCAGGGAGAGCAGGAATTTTTTGGTCTTGTAACAGGAGCCCATGAGGATGTGCACCTGTGAGGAGAGATGGGCCAGGTGAAGGGCAGTGACCGCGTGGGCTGTGGCCCGCGGTGCCTGCCTTCTACGTGCTACAAGGATCGTGAGACCAGAAGACACGGATCAGACACACCCCACACCCAGTCTGGACACTGCATCTGCAACGATCACCAGACTCTCCCCGGGGGATTCAAAGGACCCCCCCCCCCGCCCCCTGACACCGGCTCCCATGTGGATGAACCTCGAGGACACTGTGCTGCGTGAAGTAAGCCACTCACAGAAGGACATATCCGGTAAGGTCCCACTCATGGGAGGGACCTAGGGTCAGACTACAGAGACAGAAAGGAGAAGCGGGGTGGGGTGGGGCGTCGGGGCTGGGGGAGGGCGTGGGGAGTTAGTGTTTCTAGCGGGGACGGTTTCAGTTTGGGAAGATGAAGGTTTGGAGATGGATGGTGGTGGTGACTGCAGAACACTGTCGGTGCACTTGACGCTACAGAACTGTACACTTAAAAACGGTTCAGGTGGGCAGAAATGAACACAACATTGTAAATCAACTATACTTCGATAAAAATATTTAAAAAAATGGTTAAGGTGGTAAGATTTATGTTACATATGTTTTACCTCTGCTCCGTACACACACACAAAAGCCCCCTGTCCCGTCCCCCTCGGGACTCTGCTGACATCTGGCCCTCTGGGTCTTGGCACTGTCAAAGCTGGCGGAAACGTCTCGGCAGCCCCTGCTTAGGGTGCGCAGGCCCACCCCTCACACGCAGGGTAGGGAACCGTACGGAGCCCCGTCTCCCCTTCCCAAGCCCCCTGTGAGTCCCAAAGGTATTCTGAGTGATCGCCTGCCCCAGAAACCCAAGAACTGGCAAATTCTGCTCCATCTTGGGTTATCTGCAGGGCGGCCATTAAGAAAAGTGTGTTTCTTTCTGGTGCATCTGGAGATGGGTGCCCAAGGGCAAGGGTCCCCAACCAACAGCTGGGAGGCCCACACACCTGGTGTGCTCTCCCGCTGACTTCACGTTAGAGCAAATGCCCTTCTGCGGTTGGAAACGGCAGCCTAATCAAGGGGACCTCATCCGTGCCATGCGTCTCCATGGAAACGACGCATCACCATCCAGGGGCTGCCTGCTTCCTTCCCCACGTATATTCTTTTCTGCTCCATCACCAACAACTCTGGCATACAAATGTAATCTCTCAGGCTGGGGAGCTGCCAGCTCCCTGACTTCTCTCTCTCACAGTCCCCGCACCAAGGGGCGGGGGGGGACCACGGGGCGTTGCCATGGTGAAGCTGTGACATCAGAGCAGAGAAGCCTGTGAGAGGTGGTGCAGGCAGGCAAGGCCAGCATTTTCAGGACACACAGGGCACTCAAAGGGGACGCATCAGGCAGCAGGCGAGGAGTGGAGAGCCAGTGCGTAAGGAAAGGAACCTAAAAATAAGCCCCTTTCCAGAGAGGATCCAGAGGCAGTGCTGGGGTCTGTCGTCACTGCGCACACACTGCCAGGTTCACTGCGGAGAGCGCTATGAGCTGCTCACCCCACTGAACCGGCTGCCCAGTAGGGATGAGAATAACCACACCCGTCACTTCTGCGCACTCACTGTGCGCTAGGCCCTGGCCCGGTGCCTCGCATATATTATCGCAGGCAATCACCATGGTAACCCCGAGACGCCAGGACTACGCTCCCCGTTTCACAGACGAGGAAACCGAAGCCCCGAGAGGCAAGTTACTGATCCGAGGTCATCAGGCTAGCGTGTAGCAGGGCTGCAACCTTAGCCACGGCTGGCCTAGGCGTGCGCCTTCCTCAAGCTCTGGAACATGAGTGACTGTGGAACGGAGCTGGTTTCGTCAGCAAGCGGGCTAGGTGAGGTTGCCGGCCACCTAGAGGAGCATCTGCCCTGGGGAAGGGGCATCTGTGCCTCCTTTCACAAGATGGACACTCTTTGCTACTGGAAGAAGGGCCGGCTCTGGACAGCGTGGGCCTGGCCGAGGGAGGAACTTGGAGGCCGGAGGCCTGTGTGACCTCGGGCAAGCCACTGCACCTCTCTGTGCCCGTTTCCACACAGAGGTAGTTAAGGGATGGGGCTGCCGTGAAGATGAAGAAAGATCGTGCGTGTGAGGTGTCGGTCACAGTGCACAAGGCAAGTATCAGGAGTCACCAAGGATGCGGTTATTGGTCAGGGGATCTCAGATGCCTCATCTCCAAGGTGGGCCGGTCATCCTGACCTTGGCGATACGGGACAAGGATCAGACGAGCTGGCGGATAGATCTGCAGCGCCTTCTAGGATACCTGTGCCCATTACGCGCTCAGTCCCTTGAACAAAGCAACGCGCTGCAGTGAACCCGATGAGCTTGGGCAGTTAACACCTGTAACGTCTGGAAGATGGGGTAATAGGAAGTGTCCCTCCTCACGCTGCTGGGGGAGCCTCTGGCTCGGGGCCTGCTCAGGTAAGAGATGAGGAAGTGACACCTGTGGCCAGCGTCACCATCACCATCTTCATCACCGGCATCCTTTCAGCCTGGAAATTCCAGGGTTGTCCCCAGCGGGCGCGGGGCGGCTCTCTCACTGGTCAGGGGAGGGGAAGCCAATGTGCCCGCCCGTGGCTCCGGCCACTCTCACCCCTGCCCCTCACGTACCATACTGGCGAACAGCTCCCCGTCGTCGTCGCAGGCCACCCCTCCGGGGCTGTAGAGCTGAAACCAGCCGTCCTTGCCGGCTCGCACGCTCAGCAGGCACGAGTGGACCTGCCGCAGGGGGAGAGCGCTTGGTCAGCCCCTGCAGACCCATGACGACGGTGGCCCACGATCCACACACGCCAATGGCAAACGCCCAGACAAGTCCCACGGTTAAGGAACTGGTTTAACTTAGTTTAGTCCAGACCCGCCCAGCCTTCTACTAAATTCCACGGAAGGCCTTTTGGGAAAAACGCTGATATCCATAAACAGGGGCACTCCAGCTCCTCAGGATGGAGGGCCGGGCCCTGGCTTGTTTAGCTGCCCTGAATAAAGCAAGTCTGTGGCCAAGCTGGGGTAGAGAGGCGCAAAAGGACCTCTGTGCTGCTCTCTCCTGCACCTTGGATGGGGGCATTTTTTTCTCTTTTCTCTGTCTGGGTGTCTGTCCCCCTCTCTGTGTCTCCAATTCCTCTCTCTCTCTGCTCTCCTTTGTCTCTGAACCTCTGCCCCACTCCCTCACTTTTGGGGTGTTTGCCCCTCCACCTCTGGGGGTCTGCCTGCTTCCCTACTTCACCCTCATGGGTGCTGTCCCCAGGCTTTGCCTCTGTCCCGCCGACGTCTCTCTCTCTCTCTCTCTGGGACCCTGACATTCTCTCCTTAGGAGAAAGGGTCTCTGTCCAGAGTCGGGGGCAATTTCAGTGCTGCCCGAAGCACAGCTCTCTCTGTGGCTCTCAGCTTCCTCCCCAGGGCTCCACGCGTCTGTGTCTGGGTGGCATGTGTGCGTGTGTGCAAACACGTGTACACATGTGGGAGGAATTCCACATCCACCCCGGCCCCGCTGTAATTGCAGGGAGAGAGTGAAGGACGAGCTCCTGCCAAGAGTCACTTACTCACAGATATTCAGTTGATCACAACCCACACACAAGTAAACAGAAAGCAGGGGCGGCAGGGCTCTGACTTTCCCCTCTGAGTTGGAAGACTATTGGACGCTAACTTAGCTATACTTCAGAGAAACAAGGAAGCAAGAGTATGAAACTCTGTTCAACAGATACAGCAGAGAATCTATAAGAAAACAACTGTGGCTCCATCTGGGAGGGAGAAGGTGGGAAGGCAGAGGAGTGAGGGGAAGAGAAGCAGGAGAGGAAATCAGAGCAGGAGGCGGGCGGAAGCGGGAGGCACGGCTGGCAAGAGGGGCCTGCTGGGGGGCCGTGTCCTCAGCAGCCTCCCGGGTGTTACCCGGGCTGGGAAGTTTCCCTCCTGGCACTCGGCACTGCCGCTCCGCTCTGGGATGCAGCTGGTACCACTTTTATTCATCAACTTCAAAGTTGGTGTCTGAAATGAAGCCTCACTTTCCAGGGGAATTCTGAGACTCTGGCTTCACGCACGGCGAGGGATGGCTCAGGGTTAAGAAGAACGGAGACCATCGCTGGTACCCAGACGTTTAAAGGCTCCCTGTCTATGGCTTCTGCCTGAGGATCGCTTTTGGAGGCAGGTGTAGAATCATGGTGTTTTCGAACTAGACCCTTCTAGATCCTTCTCGAACTATATAGGCTTTATAGTGTGGCCTCTAGAATATACTCTGGCTCCACCGAGAAGAACTCCCTCCCTCATCCTCCGGCTCCGCCAGGGGTGCATCGTGTCCACCTCTGTCCCCGCCTGGGAACCAGACCCCTCGTGCCCCAGACTCCGTGTGCACAGAGAAGGGGCCTGAGCACCTCAGGGCAGCCCCCGCCCGGCCCGCTGCGCACGCTGCATGGCTCGCCCCTCCTGGAGCCTAACTACCCCTGGGTGAGGGTAGGGCCTCGGCCCGTGTACCAGCTGTGTGATCTCGGGCATGTAACCCCCGTTTTCTCAACTCTAAAAGGAGGGTAATTCCAATGTAAAATGGGGATGATGGTAGCACCTAGTCACAGGGTTGTTGTGAGGATTAAATGAGAAAACGCATGTGCCTGACACAGCGTGAGCACCCAGCGAAGGCTGTTGCTGTCATTGCAGCGATGCAATGGGAGAACGGCTGGGGTGGGTTCCCGGGTTCCCGGCCCACTCTGAGTCCTTGTTCACACACAGGGGCTCTGGGAGGGAAGGCTGCTGCCCTCTCCCTGAAGCCCAGCTGTTGGAGGGGCAGAGTGGCCCCTCGGGGAGGCCCTAGGCCACCATGCCCGGGAAATAAAACCTGGCTCAGATCCCAGCTCAGACATCTTCCCTGGCCCGCTGATACTCAGAACGGCAGGACCAGAGAGGATGAGCCTATCTCAGAGCTGGTTAGGAGCCCGGGTGCCAGCGTGACCCTAAATCATGGCCCGTGCCCTAAGGAGAAACAGCCGGTGGGAAACACCTCTGGGGAGCCTCAGTTTACAGTGAAACACTGACATCACGGGCCAGGCTTGGACACTTGGGTTGGGGGCTGTGTTTACGCACAAGGCAAAGGAGCCTTTGTAAACTGTTAAGGATGCCCGCGGGGGACAAGGGGGCCCTGACAGAGCCACATGCGCCCTGCTGCAGCCTGGACCTTGTGCCTGCGGGGGAGAGGGAGGCCTCACCTCTTGTCGTGGGTCTTCGGCGAACCTCTGAATCACGTACTTCAGTTCCCTGAAAGAGACGGGGTAGGGGCAGAGTCATGCCCAGGGTCCTGGCTGGGGTGGGCCAGGATGGGGGGCTGAGGACAGAGCTGGGGGGGGGGCGGGGCACCGGCTGAGCTGGCGGGATCAGGAGACGCCTGGACGGGCCTGGACACGCGTCTCCGGGAGAACTTCTGGGAGGAGCCATCCTTGCCTCCCAGAAGGCACGTGACGAGGACGGGCCGGAAGGAGGGCTGGCTGCTGGGGGACGCCCGCAGGACAGAGGACACTCGTCCGGGAAGAAGGTAACAAGGGCGTTGCCCAAATACTCACTTGGTGAACTTCTCGTGTGCGAGAGCTCTGCAACAGAAACAAAGGGAAAACCGCAGTGAGCAGGGCGTTCGCAACAGCACAGTGACCCAGGGTCCTTCCTCTGGGGGCGGCAGGCTTTCTGCCGGATTCCAAGAATGAAGGGGAAGTTGAGCATGAAACACCGACATCGTGTCCCCACTCGACATGACATGGAGCAGAGGAACGGGAACAGGCTGAGCTCCCCGGGCCCCTGCTTACTCTAAAAGGAGGGTAATTCTAATGTAAAATGGGGATGATGGTAGCACCTAGTCACGAGCACCAGGCTTCAGAGGAAGCAGAAGCGGCGCTCCGGGGGGTGCACGTGAGCACGTCTGCACGTGGGCACCAGGGACCCAGGTGTGCTTGTGAACTGTTCCACCACTAAGGTGCGGCTGCGCTAATTACCACCACTCATCCGAGTGGCAACCGGGGACCCTTCTCAGGGCCAGTCGCCTCATGGGCCCACCGTCAGGTGTATCCCCGCAGCTGTGGGAACAGCGACTGCAGCCGATGACACCACTGCTCTCAGGAGTCAGATTTCTCCAGTCTCACATCCTGGGGGCTCCAGGGACCAGCCGGGCCGGCAAATGGCGTAATTACTGAGTGTAATGGCCCCTCGGAGAGCCGCATTTCATAAACACAGAGCTCCTCCAGAGAGGGCCCCCGGGGCTGCCTCCTGGGGCCCGGCTTCTTCACAGCTATCAAAACAGGCCTGCAGGCTTTCAGGGCCTGGTGATTTAGACAAAGCCTTCTCCTCAGGCCATTATCCACCAGAGAGTTTTCTCCCTATTTTCCCGTGATAAATTCAATACTGGGATAAGGGCCGGAGAGACGGAAGGGTCCGTTCCTGGCCCAGCTCACTGTGGGGCGTGAGCTAATCCTGTAATGGGGGTACTAAGGGAGCTTTCAGCATATGGCCGCGCAGCACACAAAGCCATTCCACACGCGTTATGTCTGGAGTTTTACTCTGGCCCTCGGGAGACGGGAGAGGCAGGTTTTCCTACGCCCATCTGACGCACAATAAACACCGCTGACGTGACCGCATGGGGGCTGGTGCGGAGGACTTTGTACTCTTAGCTCAGTGAAGCCATCTAGCCGTGCAAGCACGTGATTTCCCCATTTTCGGGGGTGGGAGTGAGCCTCCTCGGGGTCCCACAGCTGAGGACCAACACCTCCATCTCCATCTCCCGCTGTCGTCTGTGGTGTCCCCCGGTGCGTCCCGTGACCTGATCGGTCCCCCTGCTAAGGCCGGGGTGGCCGACGGAGGTTGTCCTTTCAGGGCCGGAGGGTGCTGGGGACGTGTGTGGGACTTACTCTTTGGGGAATGGAATGGGCTGAAGCAAGCTGGCCAGAGACGGTCTCCAGTCATCATAGTCAGACCTGGAACAAGAGGGGCCGACGGTCAGGGCTGGTCTAGACGAGGGGCGGTTAATGGTGTGTTATCACACAGGGTCAAAGATGGGGCGAGAGTCTGGCGACCTCGGCTCCCAGGGGCCCCGAGGGACAAGCAGCTGGTGTCTGCAGCGTGGCCGCGAGGCCCGATAAGCCTCTCCGGAGACTTCCCCCGTGGCCGCCGAAGGGCTAGTCACCCAGCTCCCCGGATTCCTCCTCCTCGCCACCACACCCAGGTTCCCAGACCCTCGTTCCTTCTATCTTCCAGAGCCCGGAGGGCTGTCATGGGCTGAAACGTATCCCCCTCAGATTCGTACGCTGAAGTCCTAACCCCAGGACCTGAGCCCAGGAAGAGGTGACTGAGGTAAAACGAGGTCATTAGGGTGGGTCCTAATCCAACCTGACTGGTGTCCTCGTAAGTGGAGATCAGGACACAGACACACACACAGGGATGACCACCTGTGAGCCGAGCAGAGAGGGCCTCAGACACAACCAACACTACCCACACCCGGATTCCACAGTTCCAGCCTCCAGAACTGCGAGAAAATACATTTCTGTTGTTTAAGCCCCTTGGTCTGTGCTGGAACCTGGCCTAAGCAGAGGACGGCCCCGGACCCCAGACCTAATTTGTGGTCCTGTGGGCCCGGGGCTCCCTGATGTATAGAATTCGCTGTTTTTTGTTTTGTTTTGTTTTGTTTTGTTGGCACTGCCGTGCGGCTTGTGCAATCTTAGTTCCCCAGTCAGGGATCGAACCTGTGCCCCCTGCGGTGGAAACGTGGAGTCCTCACCACGGGACCACCAGGGAAGTCCCAGAATTCGCTGTTTTTCAACCTTCTTTTCATTCAGTTGGACCCCTCTGCCCCCCGCCGCCCCAAGGAGCTTTTTCAACATTTTGCTTAATTGCTAAGTACACTATATCTGTATGCTGTCTGTCTGTCTCTACTTCATTCCAAAAAAGAGGAAGATCTTCTCACCCCCCAGAACAAATAATTCGCCCTCACCAACAATGCACAGTTTAGATAACCCCGGTGTAGGAACTGTTCCCACCCCTCCTTCCTCCAAATAAAGTGATGATAAAGTGGCAGCCTTCAGAATCCAGCTCACACCCTGGAGTGTTCCGAGGAAAGCCGCCGGACACACCGAAAAGAATTCCCAGAAAAGCCTGTGGCCTGAGATAAGTTCTGACAGTGTTGCCAGCTGAGGGTTACTAAGCACGGACCAGGCCAGGCAGTGGGCACAGCCCGGCTCACTTAGTCCTCAGAACAGGCACTTGAGGACAAGAGTATCGCACCTGCCCTACAGGTGAGAAAGCGAGGCCCCTCGTGCCTCCTGAGTTCAAGCAGCTAGGACGCTCAGAGCAAGGATTCACAGCCAGGTCCTCAGACTCCAGTGCCCGAGGCTGGGTGTGTGCTTTATGCTGCCCATGGGTGGAGGGGCACAGGGAGCCCAGATCAGGATGTGGAGACAGACCCCTTTCGACCTCATACCTGCGGTCATTGATTTTTACAGCTGGCTTGTCTTCCCTCTAAACCCCTTCCCTCTTTCCCTCCCACCCGTCACTGACTGACTTATGGTTTCCAGAAAAATCTAGAAGTAATAGGAGCAAACACTGTAGACAGCACCTGTCTCGAGCCAGGGGGCCTTCCAGGCACACACATGGATCAGCCCCTGTGTTCCTCCCAGAGACCTGGTGAGCTGGATGCACCCGCCATCCCCATTCTACAGCCAAGGAAACTGAGTCTCGGTGCAGACAGGCACTGGCCCAAGGCCACACAGTCGGTAAGAGCTGGGGTTTGACCCCAGGAGCCTGGCTCCCGTGTCTGTGCTCCTGCCCACTGAACAACACATCTCGTGGCCCCTGTTTCCACCTGCAGAGGCAGGCCCTGTTCCCTTTCTCAAAAGGGGCACGTACTCGTTTTTCTTTTGCTTTAAAAAAGTATGTTCAATGTAGAAATGCCATTAAATACAGGAATCTCTACGGAGTGTTTAAATCACCCATGATCAGAGTGGGTGTCAGAGGAGCTGTGGCCGCGCCTGGTGTGTAGGTACCTGCTGGGCTCCCGGACAGACACAGCCCGGACCATGGCTCACTCCGGAGGAAGGGGAGGTGATCAATGAACAGCGTTGTGTCACCGGGTCCAGGTGCTAAGCTCAGTGGGAGGTTGGGGCAGGGGTCTAGGTCAAAGTGTCTCCCCCAGCCTGGAGCTCGGCCTCCTGAAGGCTCTGTCATGGCAGCTCACGCAGGACCAGGGGGAGGACGCAGGGGTGAAGGAAGAGGCAGAGGCAGACGGACTTCCTTCCTGGCCTGGGCCCTGCCCAGCTCCAAGTTTGCAGCTGGCCCCTGGACTTACTCCAAATGTCCGGTCTGACCATTTTAGCGTACATGGTGGGTGTGTTGGGCAGAGACTGGGAAGCTAGGAGCCCGGGGCCTGGCCAGGCCCAAGGGATGGGCGTGGGATCCCTGTGGCCAGCAGAGCGCCTGTCAGGAGCATCCTGAGAGCAGTGCTGGCCTCAGGGCTGGCAGGCCAGGCTGACCTGGGGTGGAAGGGAGAGCTGCAGGCCGGGCTGTGAGAGGCCTGAGCCCACCTGCAGGAAGGACAGGAGAGCCAGGCCTCCCTGGGCTCAGGGAGGAAGGGGAGAGTGAACCAGGTGCCTTAAGCAACCTGAGGGCCTCTGATGGGCCTCAGGTGTCAAGCAGCACACATTTAATCCTATAACCCCCATTTACAGATGAGAAATGGAGGCCCAGAGAGGTCAGGACACCTGCTGAAGATCACAGAGCTCATGAGGGGAGAAGCTGGACTTGAACGAGGCTCTGTGAGCAAGAAATCCTCTGGCCTCGGGCTGCTCTCCATGAGCGGTTTAGAGCCTACATGGCTGAGGACTTCCTTTCTCTTGCTTGGGAGGGGAGCGGGGGCGGCGGTGGGGGGTGGTGGTGGTGCGCGTAGGTAACACCAGAGACAAGCTGGGCCGGTGAGGGGTGGACGTGGGAAATGAGGGCAGAGTGGTTCCGAGGATTTGGGGCGGCCGCCTTGGCCCGGCAGAGACAATGCACACTTGGTAGAATTGTAACCCAGCTTGACAGGTGCTGTTAGACCAGAGCTCGGAGCTGTCCCGTGGACAAGGTGCTTCCTCCAAGCAGACCCTTTCCCCGATTTCACAGAATCTTCTGCATGGCATGGGGAGAACACACCAGCCTGAGGGCACGGGGGGCCAAGCAAGCCTCTGAGAAGCCAAAGCCCCCAGCACACGGGTCTGGGACGGGCAGGCCTGGCCCTGACGGCTGTGTGCTCGCAGCGCCCAACCTGAACCCTGGCTCTGTCACGGCCACAGCCTGGAGGATGCCGTGTGTGGCTCCCTGGGGTGGGGCACTGGTGGGGTCCTCAAAGGGGCCCCTGGGGGTGAGCTAGGGCACAGCGAGGCCTGGGAGACCAAGGGGAGATCCATGGCCTTTCTAGAAGACCATAAGCGAGGCACCTAATGCAGCCCAGGGCGCCAGGAGGGTGTGTCAGGGACACAGCTCGTTCTGCTTTGCTCCTGCCATCACACGCACAAGTATCTGCTCCCTCAAAAGGCAACTAGCTGGCCCAGGGATTAAAATCCAAGGTGAGAAATGAGTGGTCTTTATCTCTGAAGCTGGGGACCTGGGCAAATCCCCCTTCTCTGCCTCGTCATCCCACCAGGGACCTTCCAGGGCTGTAGGCAGATCCACTGGCCTCAAATGCTCTAGGGAGCGTCTGGGTTCTACAGAGTGGCCACAAGCCCCAGGAATCTGCATCTGAAATTTTCCAAACTGATCAGTCCATCTATACGCATACATACACTATACACACACACACACACACACACACACGTGTATTTCTGCTGCTCTGCAGACCTCATCTAAAACCCTCACCGGAAGCCTGAGCACGGAGATGCTGACCGTGGGGATGGGGGTACCTGTCCTTGCCGCAAGCCTGCAGGGTGCCAGGTGGTGTGGCGAACGCGTGGCACACACGAATTCACTGAATTCTCGAGGCAGCCCTGAGAGCCAGGACGCACTGACAGGCGTCGCTATCCTTATTTCACAACTGGGAAGCCGAGGCCCGGAGAGGCGGACTCATTGTCCGAAATCATACGATCAGTTGAATGGTGGGGGGGAAGATTGGACCCCAGTCTGGCTGACATTCAACCAAGGAGGTGAGGTGGTCCTTCCACCCCCGCCCCCGGGCACCCAGCTCCCGCCCCCGAGTCCCACTGGGAAGACAGCGGCTGGCAGACGGTGAGCTGACCTGGAGGAACGGCTGGCAGCGGTGGTGTCTGGGGCCTGAGGACCCGCGTGAGGGCAGAGATGCTGACTGGGCTCCAGCCCACCCCACCCCAGAGCCTCATCAGACTCCCCAACCACACCCACGGGCTTCATCCTGGCCGCGCGGTCGCCTGCAACCTCCTTCTCCATCTCTCCGCCTGTTGGAGGCTATTCCAGCCACTCCTTGTCCGCCAGGGTCTCCAAGCCCCCAGACAGTCCCCCTTCCCTGCACTGAACTCTGGGCGTTTCCGCTCAGCAGAGCTGCGCTATCTGGCTGTGCCAGTCCTTCACGGAGCAGGGAGGTCCTGGGCGATGTCCCCGGCGCCTGCCTTCTACATTCTAGTTCACTATCGTGCTTCCCGGTCACGAGGACAACCCCAAGTCCATCTGCATTTTCCCTGAAGGCCCCGAGGGGTGAGGCGTCTTCCAGCTGACCTCCAGCCCAACGAGGCCTCTTTTAAAATCCATGTGTTTGCAAAAGTAACAAGTAGCCAGATTCGAGCTGATCAGAAAACAGTGGATGTGCCCATCTCCCATCTCTCCCTCACGATGGCGGCTCTTTTCTCTTCCTGGACGGAAGGGCATCCCTTTGCCTGTGGCCACACGTGCGCCAGGAGATTCCCACGCTCCATCCCACCGGGCAGGCAATGTCGCTGCTTTCAGAACTTGGTGCTACTCAGATTCAGAGGGAATGAGAGCAGGGGGCATTGGGTCCCCAGCATTTAGCACAGAACCTGGCCCACCTGGGTGTGCTGTAAGTGTTTGGTGAAAGAATGCATACGTAAGTGGGTAAACAAAAGTGTGAACCACACACACGTGCCCAGGAGGTTAAGAGCTGGAATCCCAACAACTATAGGCCAAACGTGCTCTGTCCAGCTCCCAAAGTCCACATTCTTTCCATCGAACCACCCAGCTTGGGCCTCACAGGGTGATGATCTCAGAGTCAGCCTTGACCTGTGCTGGGAATAGTTTTCCTTTTCTGAGTCTCCAGGGAACGTTTTGCAGTTTACGTTACTTTCCAATGGTGTTAAATTCTAACTATTTGAGGGCCCTCTGATGGGAACACAACTAATCAGGGCCCCTGTCCACTCTCTCAGGATGGAGTGGTGCCCGCCTGTTCCTGTGGACGCGGTCTGCCAGGCTGGGCCCAGGCTCTAAGCATGGCTTCTTTGGCCCCCACAATGCACTGATAGGACCCCTCAATTCCACATTAGAGCCTCTGTCCTTCCATTCTTTACACACTACTCTCATCTGGGGAGCCGTCCTACTGGAAACAGCAGTCCGCTCTCACCAAGTCCTAAATTCTCCCAATAGCCCCTCTGAGGAAGACACCCATTTTAGAGATGAGAAAACTGAGGCCCAGAGAAGCCAAGAACACTGCCTGCAGTTACACAGCAGACTAAGTCCTATGGCCGCATTTCCTCAATTCTCAGACGCACGCTTCCTGCAAACTGAGTCTGCACTGAATGCCACATTCGTGGGTTTTTTTCTTTTTTTTTCCCCCTCTCAAAGTGCTGTTATTAAATCGATGATGTGTCTTACTCCCAATGGTACCTTAAAATAGAGGAAACACAGTTGTAGTCAGAAAGTGTAGTAACTCCCATCTGCCCAGTGTCCATGCCTGCAAGATACCTGCTCTGTGCTGGGGCCCGAAGCCATGCCCTCTACTGGCTGGGGGCAGCTCGACTCAGAGAGGGTGGGTAACCAGTGCAAAGTCACAAGCTAACACTGACACCCCTGGGCCCTGAACCCGGCGTCTGGCTCTGAATCTGTGCTTTTTCCAACGTATCATGCTTTGGAGCACTTTGAGCTGCTGGGGTTTTCCGGATTTGACACATGTGAGGCCCTCCAGTGGGCCAGTGAGTCAAGCAAGCAGCAGGGTTAGAGAAGGAAAGCTGCTAGGGAAAGAAGTGATCAGGCCCACATCGTGCTCTGCGCTCCCCCAAGGTGAAAAAGGCTTCTGGACGTACAAACCCTGCTTCGTGGAGATCTCCGGGTGGGGCGGGACGTGCTACCCCGAGCAGTGGTCAGGAACGCCGCCCAGCGCCCAGCAGGCAGCCTCTGACGGGCCCCCTGACCCCCACCCATGACCTGGCAGCTGGGCAATGCGGGCAGGCAGGAGGTCTGGAAGCAGATCAGGAAGAACAGAGTCCTCATTCATGAGCATGTTTATGAAGAAGGAAAAAAAATGTGTGTCAACTGCATGATGAAACTCAAATCCTTAGTGCTTAATGAGAAGTATGAGTCAGGGCCCGAACTGGCAGAAGGTCTGGGAGTTCCAGGTGTCTGCGGAAAACAGCCGGAGTCAGGGGCCGCAGGAGGAGAGCCGGGCCCGGCCAGATGAGAAGGAGATGTGGGCCGCGGCTGGCTGGTCCCTCAGAGGGCTGGCCGCCACCCTGGGAGAAAGCGGGGACTCCTCCAGCCTTAAAGAGACTGAGACGTGTTCTCGGAGATGCTCTCTGAGCAGAATTTTGAATCTGCTTTGGGTGGGGATATCGCTAATCGCGGTCGTGCCCTCAGCTGGCCTTGGCTGCCGGAACCAAGGGAGGCCTCCCCTTCTCCTTTCCGGGGCCAACGCAAGGGCAGAGGAAGAGTTTGGGGATGCTGCAACCAGAGTCACCTCCAATCGCGAGAAGCCACTGCATAACGTGTACGCCTGTGTGTGCACACACGTGCTCACCTCCACAGACACCACAGGCCTCGCTTTTAGAGCGTGAACAGGGGCACCCCTAGGCAGCTCTCATTCACCAGCTCACCAGGCAACCGGCAGGTAGCCTCCACCCTCCGGACCACGAGCACACTCCGGGCAGCACCCCGTTCATGAGAGCAGAACGAACGCCGCAGAGACAAGCAACAACGACACAGGGA
Source organism: Leucopleurus acutus (assembly GCF_964270905.1). Classification (NCBI taxonomy): domain Eukaryota; kingdom Metazoa; phylum Chordata; class Mammalia; order Artiodactyla; family Delphinidae; genus Leucopleurus; species Leucopleurus acutus. The sequence continues at coordinate 6,938,963 of NC_139162.1, forward strand.
CTCAGTGTGACCCCGGCAACACTGACGAGCCCCAGGAGGCAGGCCCCCCCCAGATCGAGGGGCCCTGGTGCCCTGACATTAGATAAGCGCCGGGCATCGGTCAGACGCGACCATGCCCCCAACCCCTCGGAAAAGCCCACGTGCTACCACCCACTGCGCCGGGCAATGCCCATCCCTGCAAGTGGCGCCAAGTCCTGTTCTGAAGGACAGAGCTGGTGGGAGCAAGTGGGGGAGGCGTCTGCTGGGTTCTCCCGGCCCGGCTGGTCCACAGAACTGCAGAGCTCAGCGCGGGGCGGAAGGGAGTGGACAGCAAGGCCCCCCCAGGCGCACATAGTCCGAGACGGGTCTGGGGTGTGAATGGTGGAACTGGAAAGACCCTTGGGGGTCAAAGACTAAGACCCCCTCCATTCTAGAGTCACACAACTGAGGCTCGGGGAGGGGCAGGCACAGTCCAAAGCACCCAGCTCAGAAGCACCACTCAGAGCAGACTGGTCTCCGGCTCCTGCTTAGAACTCCTCCCACCAGCCAGGCGCGTGGAGCCTGATCCGCCCGGCGGATGAGGCTGCATGGGGACAGCTGCTGGAACCCGACGGCCAGTACGCACCACATACGCGAAGCGTGCATGGATCGTGTGACACAGAAACACACCCACATGCTGGCTCATGGGCATATCTGCACACATACACAGAGAACACACACACTCCAGCTCTTGTGCACAAATGCTCATACCCACGTGTTGCACTCAGAGCCACTCATGCACAGAAGCAGCACAAGCACCCGGACACACCTACACTTGTGCACTTACACTCACAGGCACTCGAAACACACATACTGCCCCTATAGAGAAATCCACATCCCTCCCATATCCAACTCCTATATGTAGACACACAGACACACACAACACACAGAAACTCGGGCAATCACCCATATGCTGTTATGCCCTCATACATCCAAAGCCATTTATACTCACACAAGGACAATTACAGATTCAGAACGAGCCCACACCCTACACAACACGCAGAGGTGTCCACACACGCACAGACATACTCGGGCCCCGTGCACTGAAGCACATCCTGGCAGGCGTACACACTCACACATTCTCAAACTCGTGGACACAGGTGTAGACATCATGCTGTGCCCGTACCCTACACACGTGTCCAGATCCTCGAGCATGCACGTACACACACAGCCGTGCACGCACACACCCCAAAACAAGTGCCCTCACACCCTACCTCTGCATCCTGGGCACCCGCACTCAGCACGCCCACCCTTGCACGCCTCCAGCTGGCGGCAAGCCCCCTCCCCAACCCGAGGGCACCAGGCCGGCCGGGGGACACTCACAGCAGCTTGAGGATCTCCACGTAGCAGCCGAGCGTGCGGTCGGCCTGGGGGCCCAGCTCGATGCTCATGGTGCTGCAGGCGGGGCTGACCATGAGGCAGTCGATGAGGTTGGGCTCGCTGTCGTTGCCCACGCTGGCCGTCAGCGCCGGCTTGGCAGTGCTGGCGGGCTCCACCTCCACGTGGATCTCACTGGAGGCCACGACCACCGACTTGAGCCGCGCCTCGGACAGCGTGGCTTCCTGAGACACCAGGTCCGGGCTGGGGTGCAGAAGGCGCAGAGGTAAGGTGGGCTTCCGGTCGCAGGGCTGCTGGCAGCCGTTCCGGATCTCCTTCAGGCTGGGGGAATTGTCGCGGCTGGGGGAGAGGTGGAGAGGGGCGTGAGTGCGGGCCCTGGGGGCGGGTCACAGAAGCCGCGAGCTGCCATCTAGTGGCTGCTTCCAAGCACCAGGCTGCTTCCAAGCGCCAGGCTGCACGCGGCTAAGTGTCCCCGGAACCCCACAGCGGTGCGATGAGCTGGTGCTACTGTATCCCTCCCCACCAGCGAGGAGACAGGCTCCCTCAAGGCCTCCAGACAGGGAGAGGTGGGGATGGCATCCAAACCGGGCTGCCTGTCATCGAGGCACGTGCTGTAGTCCCAGCACATAGCAGGCGGTCGACACGTTTGTGGAACGAGTAAGTGATGTTAACCTCTACACAAGACCCATAAGGCCCCTGGTGTTCACCTCCACCAAGATGCCTTCTCTGGCCACCTTCCGGACACACCTATGAGACCTACTAGCGATTTTGCTTCTAGTTGCTTCCTGTGGTCTAACTGTCCCCCTCCCCCTAATATCCTCGGGGCAAGGCCCAGGCCCCACCTCTGCGGCCCCATCCCTGCTGGGTGAGAAAGCTCAGCTTCTGCCCTCCACCTGGGAACACCCGTCAAAGGGATCCCCAAACCCCAGATGCTAGTCCCCTGGAGTCTGCACGTCCCTCCTGTCTGTAGCACCCCACCGCTCTGGGCTAACCCCCCACCCCGCCCCTTGCAGCATCTCCCCCGCCTAGAGGAACAATGCTTGTGCAGGGGGTTAACAGGTGTTAGCTGAGGAAAGTGCGCTATGGCATCATTGAGGTCACATGTGTTTGGGAAATGCTGGGCCTCTTTATAGCAGGACTTGTCAGAGCTTTGAATCTGGGTAAAGCGCCTCCTCACTGGGTGCTTCCAAACATTACAGGGAGGCGTGCATCAGGACAAAGGTAACTCCAGCAACGGGCTTCCTTTGTTGGTGCCCCTGGGCTGGCACGGTGCTAAGTGCTATCACGCAGACCACACAGACATTTTCAGATATCTCTGAACGGTAGGTATTACCATCTCCACATTGCAGGTGAGGAAAGATGCTACCAGAGGTCAAATGACTACCCTGATGACATGGCTCGTAAGTGGAGAGGACTTGGAGTTGAAACCAGGTCTCTGACTGCATGTCCAAGATGCTGCATGATCCCATGCAGGTCCTCCTCCCCCACAAAGTCCTCCCTGATTTCTTCCACCCGCCGCTCTCACCCTTCCTGCCCCTGTGCCAGAACCTTCCACCCATGGCTGGACACCAGTGTCCCTTGAGGCACTTCTAAACATCCTAATGTCCCAGTAGGTCGGAATCTCTAGGGTGGAGTCTGGACACCAGTCATGCTTAGGGCTTCCTGTGTGTGCAGTCACGGTTGAGCCCACTGCTCCAAGAGACTCAGAGCACGATGATATGATCACCAACAGCTGCTCGTCCACTCCTTCCCTAAATGGGCCACACGCATGCGCCTGTGCTTCCAAAGAGACGTGTGTGCTCCCTGTGCACAAGGACTGGCTCAAGCACAGGACTCACACCCAGTGTGCTCAGAGGGCCTGAATTTGTCCAGCACGTGCCACGAGCCAGGCCTGAGCTGAGCCCACCAAGGATGTTTGATAAATACACTTTGAGCTTTGCTGGGGAAAAACAAAACCGTTTAGCTAAAGTCCGAGAATTCTATGCCTGATGGAAAATTGTGTGTGGTCCGGTGGAGGATGTGGTGTAGTTACTCAGAGCAAACTTGCTATCCAGTACTCAGCTCCATCCCCTTTGCCTTTGCTGGGATTTAGGAGTGGATTTTCAAGGCTGCTTGGCTTAGATCGGGCGATTTTCCAGCGAGCTATGCTAACCTGGGTCAAGTTGTCTGTTCTCTTGTGCGCAAGTACATCATGTACCTACTGAGAGTGCGGCAGATGGGCCCGGTAGACGGCACGGGGTTTTATCTTCCAGGGACTGACCGAGGGGGTGGGATGGACCTGAGCCTAGGGAAGGTCTTGCATCCCTCAGCGTGATTTCCTGGGGGAGGTGAGGGCAGAACTTGGTTCCCCAGCTACTGTGGGCTGCGCGGGGGCTGGGCTGTCTTGAGCGGGGAATCAGGGCAGGCCTGAGCGGGAGGCAGCAGGCCCGCCTCGTCCTCCCCGGGCCTCCACCCTGGGCACCTAGTAGCAACCGCCGCCTACTGGGATCCCCAAGGTCGTGCTTGGCCTCTGCAGCGGCAGCCAGAGGGGAGTCTGGAAACTGACACCTCATCCAGTCCCTTCTCTACTTAAAACCCATCGGCGACTACAACGCCCTTAGAATAAAACCTCCACAACTGACACACAGGCACAGCTCCGCCACTCAAAGCACGGTCCCCAACCAGCAGCAGCGGCATTACTGGGAGTCTACGAGACAAGCAGAGGCTCAGGCCCTGCCGCAGACCCGCTGACATGACCCCAGGAGCAGCTCAGCACGGGAGGTGGAGGTGGGAGCAGCTCAGTGGCACAAGTCTCTCCATGGCCTGGCCTTCCTCTCCAACTTCGTCTTCTGCCTCTGCCCCTCTCTCTGCTCAGGGCACACTCAGTTTCCTTCACTTCCTCCCCTGCGGTGGCCTTTAGCGTGGAGCAGATCACTTGTGGAGTTTAAGAATGCAGATTCCTGGGCCTGGCCCGGAAACGCTGCGTCCAGGAGTCTGCATTTTCAAGCAGCGCTCCAGGGGACTCTTAAGCAGGTGTTTAAGGACCATGGGTAGGACGTGTGACCAATGGCAGCTCCATCTGCACTGCCGGGCCTTTGCACATGCCGTTCCCTCTGCCTGGAACGTCTTGTCCTCTTGCCTTGCTGACAGCCAGCAGGTGTCAAGTTAAATATCACCTCCCTGCAGAATCCCTTCCTCACTTCCCCCTAGAGCAGGGGTTCTCAACTCTGGCCACATACTCCACTTGCCTAAGGTGTTAAAAAAAAAGAAAGAACCCGATGCCAGGGACATCCCAATTAAATCAGAATTGCAGTGGGTGGGGCCCAGGCACCTTGTTTTCTTCTTCTTCTTCTTTAAGATATAACCAGTGGGATGAGGGTAAATGTCTTAACAACAAAGTCTCCAGAAAGAAAGGAGCCCTGACTGGTAGTGTTTGCCAATTTTCTTGGTGTAAATACTCCCACCATGATTGAAGTCAAGCTACCAACATGCCATCCCTGACTGTGGAATTGGGAAGAGATGTGCTTCCAAGTGTGCCTGGGCTCCAGCACACCCCGGGGGAAACATCAGGCCAGTCTCGTCCACAAATCTTAGGTGCAGAGCTTTGTGACTATCACAAATTCCCCTGTGTAATAACAGCCACCAGACCAGGGCTCCTCCTCTCGATACTTCGGACATCCGCGGCCAGACAGTTCAGAGGATTCCGGGCTGCTCTGTGCGTGGCAGCGTGTTCAGCAGCACCCCTGACTCCCACCGCTGGATGCCGGCAGCACCCCTCCTCCTGCAGCCCAGAATGTCTCCGGACGTTGCCAGATATCCCCTGGGGGTCAGAGCTGCCCCCAGCTGAGAAGCACTGACCAAGATCAAGATGTGAAACATTTCCAAGGACCCAGAAGCTCCTCTCACGCCTTTCCGCCTAAGTCCCTGCCCCGAGGCGGCCACTATTCTGGCCTCTATCACCAGAGACTGCTTTTGCCTGTTCTTGAAACTCAAGGGACGAGATTCACACTCTGTGTATCTTTCGGGTCTGGCTTCTTTTCCTCCATATTATGTCTGTAAGATTAGTTCGCTGCTGGCTGGTTGCACTAGTTTGTTTATTCTTGCTGTCCTGCAGTGTGCCGTCGTGTGAACACACCACAACGTACCCGTTCTCCTGTTGTAGGACACTGGGGTTGAGGCAGATCCTAGTTTGGGGCTATTACAAATAATGCTGCTGTAAACCTTCTTGTCCATGCCTTCTGATGAACATACCAAAGTGATGAGAGCTGGGTCCCAGGGTTTATGTGTGTTTAGCTTCTGTAAAGCCTTCCCAGGTGACTCTGACACGCAGCCAGGGTTGAGACTCCTTGCCGTGGACCATGTTAATTACGCCTCTGGCGTCTTTCATCACAGCCCTGATGAAATCGATCGCATTCTCACTCCCACCCCCTCCGCCCACTGCCACACCATCTGCTCTGGGAGGGCAGGGGCCCCGTCGGCTGGTTTACTTTTGTACCTCCAGCACCTGGCACAGCAGGGACCCTCACTAAACAAGTGTTGAAAGGATGAGAGAAGGACAGAGGCTGGCTGTTGCCGTGTACCGTGTGCACGGGTCCTAATTCTGGTTCTTTCCATCTCTGCCCTTCTCCTAGGGTGGGAACTGGGAAAGAGATTCCATTCTGCTTCCTGCTCCCCAGTCAGGGAAACCCTGCTCTAGGGCAGCCAGGCAGAGCCTTGGAGTCGCAGAGGGAAAACGCTGGCAGGCGCTGTTTCCTGTTCCTGCCCCGAAACCTAAGTCCCAGCTCAGGTGTCCGCGGAGCGAGCCGGGGAGGGTGGACGAGGCGGAGGCTTCAGGAGGAAAAGGAGCCTGCGAGTCTGTGACACCCCTGATGCTCTTCCTACTTGCTGGGGTGGCCTGGGCTTGAAATGCATGCGGATCAGCTCCAGAGCTGCAGTGTATGAGGCCAAGGGCAAGTGACCATCCACGTACACAGGGATGCCGAGGATGGTTGTACAGGCCATGCCTTACTCTACTGCCTCCTCCTTTTTGTTTTTGGCTTTTAATATAACATGCTGTAGGGCATGGAACAGGCACCTGGGAATGACCAGCGTGACATCTTCATGTTGCCCTGTTTGCACAGGTTTTCAGTGATGCTCCACTGCCTTTCCTTTAAGGACTGAAATACATTCCTGCGATGCTCCCAGCTCTAGCGATGCCTAGACACATTTCAGTCCTCTCCGAGTTGTGCAGTACTCCACCTGAACAACTGGACAGGGCCGCTGCAGAAGATGCCATCTGTGTCCTGCACATCATACCTTCTCTGATGACCCCAGAGATCACCAGAGAAAGTTCTATATGACCAATGGCATCCACGTCACGCTGCATCCCAGGAGCCAACCTCAATCCAGGAAGAATGGGAGCTGGTAAGTAACTACCCCGGTGTCATCATCCCTCAGGGGAGGGACTCTGAGAGAACATTCCACAGTCTCCCGGGAGGTCCCACTGGGACACGCACAGGTGCCTGCAGTGGTCACCTGCTTACGAACGTCGAGTCTGCTGGCTGTCCTCCCTTCCCAGGTTCCCTCCCACTGCTTCCTGGGGTTACCTCCCTAATAAGCTGCTTGCCCCCAAACCCTGGGGGACCCAGGACAGTGGCTCCATCATGTCTTCTTCCGGTTACATGTGCCCGCTGGTGAGAAATCTTCAGAATAAAACACTTGTTCCTAAAGCCAAGTCAACACGACGGCCTTGCAGTGCCAGTATTGATTCACAGTGTTTGCTTTTCCAGTCACATCCCTGGGTTCTGGGCCCTGGCACCAGTGAACACAGGGGATTTGGCAAACGCACTTGAGGCAGGTCCAGTGGAAGCCACTCCACCTCCCCGCCTGGCCAGGTGTGTACAGGTCACCGTCCTTGGGGCAAGCGTGTCCCACCCAGGCCCTCCCGAGGCGGTGGGGACTGACCTGTTGATGAACTCTTCGTAGCAGGAGTAGATGGCGGCCAGGCACACAGCCACCAGGTTGGGCAGGACCCGGGGGTGGGGGCAGTGCCCCGTGGGGCCGTGCATGCTAGAAAAGAGGAGAGGGCTAGGTGAGGTGACGGCAAGGAGGAGGGGGAGGCGGGGTGCCCTTCAGACACACACTGGGGGGTGGGATGGGGGGCACCCCAAGTCCTCTGCTGGGGGGTTGGCAACACTGGGATTTGCGTCCTGGCTCTGCCATGTGCAGGCAGCAGAGGGCCAAGCTCTGGACCGTGGGCTCCAGATCCAGGGAGCCTGTGTTCACGCCCAGCTGAGTGGCCTTGGCGAGCTTCTTAAACTCTGCACTCTTTCCTAAGCTAGAAAATGGGGACCACGGCCCCCTCCTCAGTGGGCACCGTGAGGATCTAATTTTCTAATTCATGGGAAGAGTTAGCGGACAGTGGCCATACGTCCTGTGTCTGTAATTCATGCCCAGCGGTTCTGTAACCATCATTCACCTCATTTTTCTTTCCAAGTGGCCTGTTTTGAAAGAAAAGTTATTATGGTCAACCTGATCCTGGCCTAGCATGAGGTCTGGGACACATTTGCTGAGTCCTCCATAAATGCCAGCCATTGTTATTCGTCACAGCTAGGTCTGTGCCTCAGTTTTCTCATCTATAAAATGGGGCTAATATCCCTACTCCCAGGGCTGCTTGGGGCCTGGGGATAATGCCCGTAACATTCCCGGAAAATCGGTGTGGCCGTTGGGACTAAGAGGCCTAACCTGAAACAATTTCGTAAACCATTACTGGGTGCTTTAAAGGGACCCTGGGGGCACCAGGGTTCCAGCAGGACAACTTCTTTTTTTTTTTTTTAATTTATCTATTTTTCTTTGGCTGTGCCGCGCGGCATGCAGGATCTTAGTTCCTCGACTAGGGATGGAACCCGTGACCCCTGCAGTGGAAGTGTGGAGTCTTAACCACTGCACTGCCAGGGAAGTGCCCAGAAGGACACATTCCTTGGGTTTGGAAATGCTTTGTGAGTTCCAGGTGACTATCTTTTGGAACCGGCTTCAACAGGCTATCACGATTTTCTTAAAAAATGAGAAGAGTCGTGATGACGACCACTAACGTTCCCATCACACTGAGGCACCGTTCTTGGTGTTTATGTGTATAAGCTCACAGAATCCTCATGTTACCTAGATGAAGTAAGTACTATAGTTCTCATCTTACAGATGAGGAAACTGAGGCACAGAGAAAAATTTAAAGAATCAAAACAAAAGCACCCCCTCCCCGCCCCAAACACCAAAAGTAAGAGTCAGAATATCAGGCTTCCTCTAGGCCAAGTCTGGGAGGTGGCTGTTCAAATCCCCAGTGATGACTCTCCTGGGCTAGCAGGAGATCGTTCCCTACACGCCCAGCACCCACAGGTGGGATCCACAGAAATCCTCTTATTATTTAGGACTGTTAACCATTTCCTGAGTTCCTACTGAGCATCAGGCACTGTGCTAGGGGCTTCCTCATATATCATCTTATTTAACTGCACGACAACCCCTGTGGATAGCAGAGGAAAGAGCATCAGAGAGGTACAGCGACTGGCTCAATGTCACACAGCAAGCAAGTGCCTCAGACCACATGGGGTCAGGAGGATGCAGGAGACGCTCATAGAAGATGAGACGCTCGGGGCCTCTGAACGCCAGCAGCTCCTCTCCAGGCATCGATGGAGTGAGTGGTTCTGGGCGCAGAGGAAAGCTGGCTTCCAGGCCAGGAAGGGGAGGGGGCCCGGCTGAGGAACCCACCTCTGAATGAACTTCTTCACCACCTCCATCCCCGCGTTGAGCTCGTTCAAGGCAAGGATGTACTCCTGAGTGAACAGCCTCAGTCGCGGGCACTTGCCGAAGTCCTGCAGAGAGAGCAGAGGGCAGGAGCTGGGGAGACAGGCAGGCAGGAGGCCACAGGGGTGGTGGGAGCCCACTCTGCCCCGAGACACTGGGGTGGAAGGCAACGGGGACATGCCAGCCATCTCTTCCTAAGAGCACAAGTATCTCTCACTCGAAGGGACCGGCCCTGTCACCCTCTCCTCACAACTCCCGACGGCTGCCCGTGGAGATGGGAGATGTCCTGCCACAGGAGGGTCCCTGACACGTGTCACCCACCCTGTGGGTCAGCGTGTCATCCAGACGTGCTCGGAGCACAGCCCAGCTGGTGTGTTTCCCTTCTGCGCGGCTGCACGGGGGCCTGCAGATGCCCAGCTGGCCTCCAGCGAGGACCGGCTCCTCTTGTGCAGTCCCCCGAGAGTTTCTGGGCCCCCTGCTTTCTCAGCTAAGAGGGGAAAGGCCAACATCCGAGGTGGCTGTCAGCTCGGGGACTTGTTAGGAGAAGCAGCACAGGCGGTGCAGGAGAGAAGGGCGTGGGCCAGGAAAGGACCGCGTCCCTTCCCATGTCACTGGACTTCTGAACCCGCGTGCTGGGCTGCGAACGGCCAGGAGGGCAAGTCACGGTGTGGTGATGAGGTTGACCAGTAAGACATCGGAGGGAAGCCTGGTGGTCTCCAAACTCTGCTGTTTCTTCTCCTGCCCCTGCTCAGGGGGAACCCATTTAATAAAAAGCAACCTGGATCAGACTCTAATCTAAAATAAAGCCTGTGGAGACTTTCCTTGTAGATCTAACCGATCCTACGGGTCCTGGGGAAAGCCCAGATCAGAACACGGCCCGCCCACGCCCTCCTGCCAGCTCACAGGAGCGAGTTTCTAGAGCACCTGGTGCTTCTTCAACCTGGAGTGAGAGGCTGAATTAGTATCCTCAAGACGATGGGGGCTCATCTGCTTCCATCCTGCCTGCTAGGGTTATGCCTTTGCATAAGGAGGGCAGCAAAAGCCACAAGAAAGCTCAGAAGGATCTGCGCACACACACAACCACAAATACATACGTACATACACGCACACACAGAGCGCTGGGCTAGAGGATGGGGCCCCTGCATGAAGAGAAGATGGAAGCTTGATTGTGCTTTCAAACTAAGGAAGTTGCCCAGAGTCCCTGAGTCCCCGGGAAAAGGGTAACAGGAAAGCTGTGTGGCCTTGTGCAGCCATGGCCCTCTCTGGGCCTCACTGTCTCCACTGTGGAGCGAGAGTTGAAGAAACGATCTCTAGGCCCCTTCCACCCTTAACGTTTTATGATTCTATGAAAACTGATTCAACTAAGCCCTGCTAACTGCCATTATCTTTGTTATTAGATTTCTGGATAGTCAAGGTCATTTCCTTGGAAATCAACATTATAGATGGGTCTGGCGGCCTTTTAACATGTGGGTGAGGGACATTTTGCCTCTTTGGCAAAGTCAAATATGTTGCCTTTGGAAAGTAGGAGGTCAGATCATGGGCCACCAGGGACCACAGCCACATCTTCTTGTCGCCTCTGCCACAAGAACACACCAATGAGTGGCATGTGGGCACAGGATCCGTGATCATTCTTGGGGATGCAGTTGAACAAACTGTTTAGAATCTCCAGGGGAACATACTTAAGGGGTGCTTCCATTTGTATCTAGTTTTTATTGTGGCCCAAGGAGTAACGTTCTTCGAGACTCTTAACCTAGATTCAGTTTGCTCATCCCTGAAACGGGACACGGGATATGGTGACAAAAGATGCACTCTGAGAGTAGGGGAAGCTCTGAAATCCCAGAATACCACGGGGGGATGTGACCTTCCCCATTTCCCAAACATTCAAGCGTGTCCTTGAGAAACACTGCACGTGGGGTGAAGTCAGGGCTCAGGCTGTGCTGACAGGTCTGTGGCTGGCGGCAGACAGTGACCATACACCCCACGCCCGCTCCGAAACGCTGTCCCGGCCGATCACTTAGGTTTAGGGAGTGTGAAGTGGGTGACACCGAAGGCCCGCCGCGCTTCCCGTGCCTGGTGTGAGCACAATCACATTTGTCTCTTCTGCAGGAGGGCCTAATTCCCCCACCCTGTCCTGTCTACAGTTCTCTTTGACATAGTTCAGTGTGTAGTTAGTGGACTTTAAGAGCAAGTGGGATCGTGAAGCGTTACAGCATCCCCAGACCCCGGGACCATACGGGGGAGTTCCTTAAAAGTGAAGTAAGCATTCGTGCCTGAGGGTCCCCGGTCTCTGCCAGGCCACAAAAGATGCTATAAATTCTGGATCTGCCTTGTAGCTGTTCTGATTCTTATCCAGAAAATTACAGTCAACACTCCAGGCCCATAAAACTAACCAGGTATAAGGGAGATGCTGTATGGTTAAGCCTTGGGAGGCTGCCTGAAATTTGACATTTTCCCCTTTGAAGTCAGATGTCCTAAAAGAACCCTTATTAAACAGCCTATTGACTACCATGGAATGCGCAAAAATGCTTACGCACCTGAGGAGGCATGGACCCTGGCCAGGGGTGCCCTGGGGATGTGGCTCTGTCACTGACGTGTTGTGATGAGAGAAGGTCTTTTGCAAAAGAAACTCCAGAACCTTTGCTCTGGACTCTGAAAGGGCATGGCCCTCACCTCACACCACATCCACAGTGACTTTAAAGTTAACAATCAGGGGACTTCCCTGGTGGCGCGGTGGTTAAGAATCTGCCTGCCAATGCAGGGGACACGAGTTCCAGCCCTGATCTGGGAAGATCCCACGTGCCACGGAGCAACTAAGCCCGTGCGCCACAACTACGGAGGCCGCACACCACATTTACTGAAGCCCACACGCCTAGAGCTCGTGCTCCGCAACAAGAGAAGCCACCGCAATGAGAAGCCCGCACACTACAACGAAGAGCAGCCCCCGCTCGCCACAACTAGAGAAAGCCGGCGCATGCAGCAATGAAGACCCAAAGCAGCCAAGAATAAACAAACAAACAAACAAACAAACAAACAAACAAACCCGGGGGGGGGGGAGTTAACAATCAGGGACCTTTTCCTCCCAGCTGGCCCAGGCCAGAGAGCGCCCTTGCAATGATTAAAGCCTAAATTAAGGCAACACACACACACACACACACACACACACACACACACACACACACCCATCCCCCAGGGGAGTTTCTTTGTTAGTTCTTGTTCAGAAAACAAGAAATACGTTTATCTCAAATTAAGGAGGATCTCAGAAATAAGCAACAATTTAATTATGGTGTGTGATCACTCAGGGAGAATGGTAAAGAGAATCTGTAGGGTACCAACATGGTACAACGGGTAGTGGCTGCTTGGAATGCTGTGCAGAGAAAGACTGAAGCTAACTCTGGGCTCTGCAGGAGGAGTGCTGTAATCGGCTAATGATGTCTGCCAGGGGTGTGGGATGGGGGAGAGTGGCGCATGTGTCATACTTTCCATTCCTGACTGGGGAAGGGGGTAGGTTATGTACTATTCTTTGGGGATCTGGTGTCGAGACAGGAAGGCTACCTCACAAACCAAACTGTGAGCAGGTCACCCCTTTTCAGAGCTGTTTTCACATGCTGCCTCTCGACAGGGTGGGGGGGCAGTAGTCACGGTCACCCCACAACCGATTCAGTGGCCCAACGTGTGATGCAATGACACAGACACCTCCACGCCACCCAGGCGACGTCAGTCCAGGTTGGTGGCTGGCTCAGCAGAGCCTGTTGGAACACCAGCCCTTGCTTCAGACTGCCAGCTCCCTAGCACCACTCATGAGAGACCACACCTGCCCACAGGGCCCTGAGTAACCTACAGAAATCACAGCTGCCTAGAGGTTCCGGGAGGAACCCACGGCACTTTCTGGGTTTTTGCTTCCTCATCTGCAGAAGGAGGTCACGGGCCGTCAAGGGGGTCACATGACATAATACACTGGAGCGTCACATTGCATCCGGCTCTGAAAGGTGCTCCGTAAATACCTGAGAGTAGGCACTAGTTGTTCTTATTCCCAGCTGTGGCCCTGGGGCCAGTTAGAGGACTTTGCTCAGCCTCAGTTTCCCCATGTGTAATACAGAGAAAACAATGACATTTGCTGCTCTCACTGGACTGAGGACAGAATGCAAAAGGGCCAGCAGATTACAAGAGCCCGGACCACTGAGTGTGCAATGAAATTCTGCGCCTATGTTTTTTAAAATTAACCTAATTTAAGTCCATACTTTATGCGGATTTCCTCGATTTTCCCCTAATGTCCTTTTTCTGTCCCAGGATCCCATCCAGAAAACTCCACTGCAATTACTCATCATGTCTCCTAGGGCCTCTATGCTGTGACCGCTTCTCAGACTCTCCTTGTGTTCGATGACCTGGCAGTTCTGAGGGCCATCAGGTGTTCTGTAGAATGTCCCTCAGCTAGGATTAGTCTGACGTTTTTGTTATGATTAGACTGAGGTGGTGGGTTTGAGAGAGAAGACCCGCGAGGTCCAGGGCCCTCCTCCTCACATCACACCAAGGGTACATGCCGCACTGTGACTTAACACTGTGGACGTTGACCCTGACCTCTGGCTGAGGTCACGACTGTCAGGTGTCTGCACTGTACAGCCCTCTTTCCGCCCTTTCCATGGACGCTCCCATGGGTAGCCCCCTCTTAAGGAGTGAGGAGTTCCCTTCCCTTCCTCGAGGGCTGAGTTTCCACAGATATTATTTGTGTCTCTACACACCTATCTCTTCTCCCCCGGCCACATGATTTTTGTCATTCTTACCGTGGAAAGATTCCTCCTGTTGTCTTAAGAGCAAAAAACAGAACCAAGCCAGGTAGGGTGCACGAAAACCCACAGGGTGCAACAGAATCCCCAGCCCAGTCCCTGGCCGTCAGCCGCCAACCCCATCCCCAAATCTTTGGAAAAGTGAAAGACTGGAAGCTTGTGCCCCTCCCCTGGCTCTGTGGTCCGGGTGTCGGGGGAACTTACCATGTTATGCTTGAGAATTCTCTGGACCACGGGGGTGAACACTTCGATGACCACCATAGACCGGGGCCGCTCTCTGCAGTGCTGGGGAGGCAGGAGGAAATGGTCAGCGCCGAGCCTGGCGGGGTCCAGCCGGGGCCTGCGGAAGCCCTGACCGTGGTCTGTGGCTTGGGGCAGTGAGCCCGGCTCTGGCGCCTGGGTTCCCCTGCTCAATACTGCTGCATACCTTTTTGTTCATTTTGGGGGAGTGAGAAAAGGAGGTGGGGATGGGATCTTCTGTTTGCTTTTTGTTTTGATCTGACTGACGGTCTGAGGTTGTTTCAGGGGGGTACAGACAGGAGTCCCTCCCACACAATCTTATTTAACAGGGCAAGATCCCCACAGCACTAAGGTTCGGCGTGCGTGGTCTACCAGAGGAGTCTCTTGAAAATCAGGTGCAAGAATACCGGGGGTTAGTGCTTGGATGCCAGAATCTGGAAAATTCTGTGACTTCTCAGTTGAAGGCTTTGATAAGCTGGCTGCAGGGTGCAGGCCACACGCAGCTCTCGGAAGTATTTTATCTCACCAGCATGGGGTTTTTGTTTTTCATAGTGAAATTGATGGCCTTCGGGTGCAACAGACGATGTGCTCCACCACATTTAAACCTGCCTGGGCCTGAAGGTGCTGTTTCCAACCCTGGAAGAGGACACTGGACTTGGGATATTAGAAATCCTAGACTATTCTTGATAAGTAAACTTTCCCCAAATCTCGGGGTCCTGGCTTCCAAGTCTGGCAGGAGAGGCTGCCTGGACGTGTCCAGAGAGCTGGCCAAGTGGACCCGGTGGAGGCGACTTTGTTCCCTCAAGCCTTCCTCTCTGGGTGGGCTGCCTGATGGAGGAAGTGCTGAGGCTGCAACTCCAACCCCCCCCCCCCAACCCGAGGGAAAACAGCCCCGAGTCTCACCGATCCCTGGGCCTGGGCCCCTCGCTCCAAACGGCAGGGCAGCTACCCAGGGAGTTCTATCAGGAAATGCCAAAAGGGATGGTGTCCTCCACATCACTGTTTTTCAAACTGTGCTATCAGGAACCCTCAGGTATGATTTACTTTGAACAAAGGTCCATTGTTCTAGAACAAAAGTCTGAATGCCGTGAGATCTGGGAGAAACCACCCAGCTTGAGAGGGGAACAAGGAGCAGGTCTGGATTAAATGGGACAAAATACTGCGAGAGGAGATGACCCGCCGGGACAGGTAAGGGAGCAGCTGGCCGCTCTCTCAGGAGCCCAAACACTGGGTGACCTGACTGCCCTGCTTGGGGGCACAACGCCAGGTGCTGGGGGCAGAGAAGGCCCGTCTTAGTTGTGTGCAGTCCCACCAAGTGGTTACTCCTTCCGCAGCTGTTCCCCACGGGGGAGGGGGGCCTTGGTACAGCACAGGGCCCGATGCCTAGACACGCTCTTGCACACACACACACAACTGTACACTCGGGGCTCACCCGCGTGGGCCAGAGGCCATGCATTGGCACACGCCCACATTAAGAGATGCACCTGGGCATTTCAGGTAGCAGGCTGGGCCCACCCTCTGCTCTGTGGGTCGCTGGGAAAGGTCTGCTGATGGAGAGACAGGGCCAAAGAGGATGATGTGATCCTGTCTCCCTAAAGCTTGCGTCCCCTAACACACACAGAGGACATGCTCCCTGGGTAAGGGGACAGAGGAGCAATAAGTGCACCACGGTCCCCTTCACCCCAGAACCAGCAGGTCCCCAGGAGCCTGCTCTGCCACCCCACGCGCCTGTCTCACTGGTGCACACAGCCCACACCCCCAAAGGACGGTGTGTGGCCGTGGAAGGAACAAGCTCGGTGAAGGGGGTCGGCGAGAGGAAGAGCAGGGGAGCGCTTGGAAAGCAGCAAAGCCAGGCCCTGCGACTTTCCAAGGACATCAGACCATTGCATTAAAAAAAAGCACCCAGGGGCTTCCCTGGTGGCGCAGTGGTTGAGAGTCCGCCTGCCAATGCAGGGGACACGGGTTCGTGCCCCGGTCCGGGAAGATCCCACATGCCACAGAGCGGCTGGGCCCGTGAGCCATGGCCGCTGAGCCTGTGCGTCCGGAGCCTGTGCTCCGCAACGGGAGAGGCCACAACAGTGAGAGGCCCATGTACCGCAAAAAAAAAAAAAAAATTCCATTGTATGGATATGCCACATTTTGTTTATCTGTTTATCAGCTGATGGCCACTTGGATGGCCACTTGGTGGCCTCCTGGACCACCTTCTGCTCTATTCAAGGTGTGACTGTCACCATCCCAGCCAAGCGCGGTTGCCACGGGGATCGCTGGGGCACGGGAAGGATGCTGTCCTGGGGACTGAAGTGGATGGGGGCAGGCAGTGGTGGTTAGAGATTCCTGAAAGGCCAGATCGTCATGGCAGGATCCCCGGGTTAGCAAGAAGGGCCCATATGGCTTCCCTGGTGGTGCAGTGGTTGAGAGTCTGCCTGCCGATGCAGGGGATACGGGTTCGTGCCCCAGTCCTGGAAGATCCCACATGCCGCGGAGCGGCTGGGACCGTGAGTCATGGCCGCTGAGCCTGCGTGTCCGGAGCCTGTGCTCCGCAACGGGAGAGGCCACAACGGTGAGAGGCCCACGTACAGGGAAAAAAAAAAAAAAAAAAAAAAAAATCACCCAGCAAAGGATCAAACAGGATTGTGTGCTGGTCCAGCCCCCGGGCCACCAAGGTGCTCTCAGACGGGGGATGCCTGGTCCCTGACGTGCTCTGGGGATGTTCCACGTAGATCCCACTGCAAGGCTGGCCTGGCGTGGGGTCCCTGGGACTGGATGTCCCGCTCCAGGGCTCCTCCAAGCTCACCTGGCATCCCCCGCCTGCCTGCCCTGTTCAGGGAAAGCCCCACGGCTGTGCCCTCACTGTGGGCCGGCCGGTGCTCACAGGAGCCCTGGCTAATAATAATAGCCCAGCTCTGATGTCAGGAGCTCAGAAAGTCTGCTGCAAACTTCTCCCAAGACAGCCAGGAAGACATTCCAAGGAAAACTGATGCTCCTCCCTGACCTGCTGGTCTGACCCTGGTTCTCGCTTATCACCTGTCTGGCCGAGAGGGGGCTGTAACCCAGGAACGGGGTGCCTGGCTTGTCTCTGGCTGTGTCTGGGGCTCTGACCTGGGTCGGGGCCGGGGGAGGGTCTAAGTTTGGTTTTCAGCAAATTTTGCAAAACCAACCCCTGCCGTGCACATGCTGAGACAGGCTGCTTCCTGCAAACACAGGCCTGCTTCAGCAGTGCCATACCTTGCAGAAGAATTCACAGAGATCTGGTGGTGGATGGTTGTTTTCCAGCAAAGGAGCAATTGCCTGAAAGAAAAGGAACAAACGTCAGTCGGAATCTCTTGGAAGGAATCGTAGGGGTGGGGGTGGGGGTGTCTACGTAAGATGGTTAACTCACGGTGGAAAGCACAACCTCCTTGTCACCCTCTGGGCAAAAAAGCCATCCTCTAACTTGCCGGCCAGAGCTCCTAAATTGTGTGTGTGTGTGTGGGGGGTACGTGGCTCCCACTGCGAAGCTGATAAAATCTCTGGGCCGCCCCCTAGAAAAACATACACCTGTAACGATGCATGCGACTTTAGGGGTTTCACGACCTGCTGATGACCATCCGCGTCCCCCGTGGATCCATAGTGCCTGCCTACAAGGCAGGACGCGTGGTGGTTATAAGCCCAGGCTTTGGGGGCAGAGTCCTGGGTGCAAGTCCTGCTTCAGGCACTTGCTATGATGTGACCATTAGAGCAAGTTATTTCATCTCTCTTAACCCTGTGGTCCCCACCAGGAAGGTGGACCAGAGAGCAACACTTTGAGGGTGAGCGGAGGTAGTCTGTGCAGAGAAGGTTTCTTAGCCTGGCCCTGTGAGCACCTGGGGCTGGCCCTTGCCCTGCAGCGCAGCTGTCCTGTGCACTGCAGGATGGCTGGTAGCATCCTTGCTCTCAACCTCCAACCCAACCATGACAATCAAAACTGTCTCCAGGGCTTCCCTGGTGGCACAGTGGTTGAGAGTCCGCCTGCCAACGCAGGGGACACGGGTTCGTGCCCCGGTCCGGGAAGATCCCACATGCCGCGGAGCGGCTGGGCCCGTTAGCCATGGCCGCTGAGCCTGCGCGTCCGGAGCCTTTGTTCCGCAACGGGAGAGGCCACAGCAGTGAGAGGCCCGTGTACCACAAACAACAACAACAACAACAAGAAAAACCTGTCTCCAGATGCACTTCATTTTATATTAAGGGAGGTTAGAATTTCTAATGCCCCTTGAATTCATTCCTCACCGAGCCTTTTTTTTTTTTTAATTTTTAAAAATGTGGCTGCGCTGCGTGGCGTGTGGGATCCTAAGTTCCCCGACCAGGGATTGAACCCGCGCCCCCTGCATTGGAAGTGTGGAGTCCTAACCACTGGACTGCCAGGGAAGTCCCACCACCGAGCCTTCTTAGGCCAGCTGCACACTGTT
The DNA here is from genome assembly GCF_964270905.1 of Leucopleurus acutus. Taxonomy (NCBI): domain Eukaryota; kingdom Metazoa; phylum Chordata; class Mammalia; order Artiodactyla; family Delphinidae; genus Leucopleurus; species Leucopleurus acutus. Next base: position 6,957,516 of record NC_139162.1, read on the forward strand.
GCCTGTTCCCACTGCCATTCCTGTGCGAGGTTCCCACGGCTCAGATGGTGTTTGAGTCCTGATTTTTCTGCCCCTTTCATAATTTCTGTTTTAATGATTTTGCTAAATTTCAAATTCAAATAAAAAATTGGAACAATGGAAAAAAAGCTATGTCCAGACATCGCCAAATTCCCCTCGGGGGACAAAATCGGCCCCAATTGAGAACCCCTGGTGTAAAGTGCCTCTCCCAGCCTGAGGTAAGGCCAGCTCTCCATAAACATTCATTATGGGATGGATGGTTAATGCCTATGTGAAGTCCACTCGTTGTGGACTGGCCACAACATTAGGAAATGGGGGACCCAGGACCCAGTTCCACACTGGTCACAACATTAGGAAACGGGAGACCCAGGACCCAGCACCGAGACTGCCGGGCTGTGTGACTGAGTGAGCAGCTCGGCCTCTCTGGACATTTCGCCTTCTAGTCTATAAAACGTGGAAAACTAGAGTTACCAATTCACAGGGTTGCTGGGGGGAGGTGATCAGAGAAAACTCTAGAAGCTTTGGTGTCTCAGGCTTGGGATAAGCCCACTGCCTGGGGTACAGTTTGTCACTGACACCAGCACAGGGGGACCGTACTGGACTCGCCTGACTCCTCAGGAAGGCTCTGTGATGACAGGGTCTCCCCATCACTGAGCCCCGTAGCCCAGACCCTGCCTGCTTGGTTTCAGAGGGTCTCCTGGCTCTGCTCCTGCAAGCAGGGCCTTTGGATGTGGGTGGGTACCCCTCGGTGAGGGCTTCCGCCTGTCTCGGGACCGTTACGGGAAGGAACACGTAGCTCGATGGCAGTAGGGGGATGACCACCGGCCCACCTTCCCCATTATGTGGAAGACGAAATCATCAAAAGCTGAGTCTCTGCTTCACAGCAGCAACGGTCAGGCTGACCAACAAGTGGAGAGGGGGCCAGGGTCTCACTCGCCTAGGGCTAGGCGGTCCAACATGGTAGCCACTGCCACGTGTAACTCTTCCCGTTGTAACTGACACGGAAGAAACGATTTCTTTCTTTCTTTTCTTTTTTTTGGCCACCCTCCATGGCTTGCGGGATCTTAGTTCTCCAACCAGGGATTGAATCCGTGCCCCCTACAGTGGAAAGCGCTGGGGCCGGATTTGAAGCCATGTGTGTGACCCAGGAGCCTGAATTATTCCCCATGCTACTTCTCAGCCCAGGCTCTCCACACGGCCAGGAAACAAGCAACCCATCTCGTGACAACTCCATAGGAGAAATGGGGCAGTGAAAGACAATGAAACACCCCAAAGTAGGCCGGGCCCAGAGTTCGGGCTCTGCACGCTCATTTTTAGAAGTTCAGCGCCCAGCCTGTCAGGTGGGAACTCTCTGCTGCCCATGCTGGTGAACGCAGGGAGAGGTCAGGCCACAGCATCGGTGGCGGGGCAGGGCAAGGGCCTCCCCCAGCCCTCGAGTCGCTGCCTGGCCCGCGGCTCTGCTCCCCACACTGAGCTCTGGGACCACCTCTGGGAGGAAGGATCACGTGCAGGGTGTATCCTCCTGGCTTCAGCCCCTTCAGTCAAGCTGGGCCCACCTCTTTCACAGGGATGAATCAAAGAATGAAGGAGTGGGAACAGATTAAGCGCCCACAGGGGGCGTCAGGCGTGGGCTCCGCGCTTCCACAGCTATTATCTCATTTGATCCTCTCGACAACTCTGTGAGGTCAAGCGGTACTGATTTCCATTTGTATAGATGAAGAGACAGAGGGTCAGGGAGGTTGTTACAAGCCCTGCCCCAGTCACAGAGTAAGGATCATTTTAGATCGTATTATTAATAAGAAGATTTTATGTTTCTGTGGCATCTTGCTATGAGCCTAGCCCTCTTCCAAGCATGTTCGGTGTGTTAGCCCATTTAACTTTCCCAGCAGTCCTGTAGGAAATGGCACTGTTATCACACACATTTCATAGATGAGGGGACTGAGGCTTAGAGTGTCAAGTTGGCTGGAAATGATCTGAATGGCCATCTGGTTAAATACAAATACTCTAGAGCCAGTGGAAAGAATGGAGTATGGGGTAGAACAGTGGTTCTCAACCAGGGTCAGCTCTGCCCCCCTCCCAAGGGATATTAGCAGGTGTGGAGTTAGCAGTGCGATCATCACAACAGGGGAATGCTGGGTGGAGTTCTAGTGGGTGGAGGCCAGGGATGCTACCCAACATCCTACAATGCCCAGGACGGCCCCACCACAAACCATCGTCCATGCCCAAATGTCACCATTGCCGAGGGTGAGAAACCCTGGGTTAGACACGTGCTTGCATGTCTTGACTTGAAAGAATCTTCAAGACATGCTGTTAAGTGAAAAATCGAACACAGGACGACACATCAAGCTTCGCATCTTTAATGTTAAAAGCAAAAAATAAAAACACAACCGTGTCTGTCTCCGTGGGTTTGCCACCGCATGAAAACCTCCAGGGCTGCCTCTGAAGGGGCCGCTGGGATGGGGTGAAATCTTTTTTTTTTTTTTTAAACAATGAAAATATCCTGAAATCCTTACAAAAGTACTTTAAAGAATATTTTAAAGATATTTTAAGTGAAATTAAAAGCTCTTCCATTACTCGCCCAAGGTCACAGCTGGTGGGGGGTGAGCCCAGGGTCTGCACTCAGCTCTGAACTTGAACCACACTCAGCTTTAAGTCCACGTTCTTCACCAGCACGTGGGAACGCCACCGGAGTCTGGACTCCAGGTCCACGCTTGTCCAGTGACACGTCAGCTAACAATTACCCACGGCACTGATGCCTGACTGATGGGTTGAATAAAACCAACTTAAATTACTTGTGAAAGTACTTTTGAAAAATAAGTGCATAAAAAACAAAACAAAAACCAAGCCCCACTGGGAGAAGACTAATTGCCAACAGGTCAAATCAGAAAATGTAATGGCTGGAACGAAAGGCGGCTACAGAAGGCTTCACGATAATAACAGCATTGGTAATAGAGAACACTGAAAGCAAGGCTGTAAAACGGGGGGCTGAGGGTCAGACCCGGAGTTCAAATTCTTCCCTGTTCTCAGGCATCCCCACTGAGCAGGGAAGCTCAGCCCAGTCCCATTAAGGGGTCAGCCCAGTAAATTAGCTGAATAAATGCAGGCTGGATTTCTCAGATCACAACTCCTTCCCCAGGCTCCTCCCAAGTCCAAAGCCCTGACCCTCCTTCCAGGGCTGAGGTGTACAGTGGGACCCACAGGTGTTGCCAACCAGGAGGGGAAGATGCCAACTCCTTCTCCGGCACCTCCCAAGTCCAAAGCCCTGACCCTCCTTCCAGGGCTGAGGTGTACAATGGGACCCACAGGTGTTGCCAACCAGGAGGGGAAGATGCCAACTCCTTCCCCGGCACTCACGTCCTTGCCTGCTTCTCCACCAGCGAGAGCCTCTTTGCCTTTGCCTGTGCTGGGCTCCCTGCCTGGACTGCCTTTCCCAGGAGCATCCTATCCACCTGTTAAGACTCAGTTCACTTACCTCCTCCTTGAAGCGCTCTTCCATCCCCCTCCCAGTCCCCTCCCTGAGAGAGGAGGTCAGGTGCCTGCCCTCTGTGCTCCCCTAACACCCTGAACAAATCTCAAGCCCGGACCACGTGATTTCTGGATTATCTGTCAGGTCCCGCCAGCACACAGTAATCCCTCAACGGTGGCTCTGTCTGTGCAACAGAGACCAGCGTCTGGCACATACTTGTCCTCGCATGTCAACGAATGTTTTGTTAAGTGAATTTATTAATTAATAACATGCCAGAGGAACGTGGTGGTGGGTGACTGGGGAGGTCCAGGCTGATGCTGCCCTTGTTCTAGCAAGAGGAGGCAATGGGTGGCCAGAGCAGAGCATGGGAAAAACCTCTATATTCTTAGCAGACACCCACTGAGCAGCTGCTATGCGCCAGACACTGCGGTTGGGACACCGCAGAAGCTGCTGCCTTTACTCTCCAGGATAAAAGCCCTAAGGCTCACCTCCTTTGGTGCCCACAGGACCCAGCTGCAGCATGGAGGGTGATTCTCCAGGCCGGGCTGGCCAGGGCCAAGTGGGTGGGCTCCCGAAGCCCTAAAGCAGCTCAGAGGGGCACGGTGTCTGGGATGTGGGCCTTGTGTCAAAGGCTGCAGCTGCGGGACCTCTTGGGCAGGTAAATGTTCCAGGTCCTTTCCTGGGCACACAAAGCTCTGCCTCTCACTTCCATTTCAAGTTCTGCCTTCCTGCTTCCTACTTCCTTAGGCTTTATGCTCCAGCAATGCTGAAGCTTCCAGAATATACCATGTTGCTTTAAATCTCTGTGCATGGGACTTCCCTGGTGGTCCAGCGGTTAAGACTCCGCACTCCCAATGCAGGGGGCCCAGGTTCGATCCCTGGTCAGGGAACTAGATCCCACATGCTGCAACTAAAGATCCCGCACGTGGCAACAAAGATCCCATGTGCCGTAACTAAAGACCCGGCGCAGACAAATAAATATTAAAAAAAAATTTCCCTGCATGTTTTGTTTTCTCTCTCTGGAAAGCCCTTCCCCCCCTGTTTTGCCATCTGGCAAACTCCTATTGATCCTTCGAAACCCGGCTCAGACATCATTGCCTTTGCGAAGCTCTCTGGCTTCTTTCCCAGGTGAGTTTATCACTCTACTCTCTATGTTACACGCCTCTTATTTTTGCAGTGATCTCATTTAATAGACCAAGAACTCCTTGGGTGCAGGGGCCATCTTAGTTACCTGTGGATTCAAATACAGAGCTCAGTGCTTGGCACCCAGTAGGTGCAACTTCATTTCTTTCTTCTCTCTTGGGAGAACCACATTTCATAGTTTAAAATCACCCAGGAAGATATTTTACACCAAAGATGCTCACATCAAAGTCAAGTCCCAGAAACTACCATCGCACTTTGCACATCAGAGGGAATTCAATCCGGGTTTCTAGGTGTGGATTAATTGGGAGCATGTCCTGGGGCAAGAAAGAGAGAGTTTACCTTTCAGCTAACAGGGTTACGGGCTGAGAGTAAATTATACGGTCTCTGCCATCTCTGGCCTCCTCTCCCTGCGACCGACTCGGGAAGGAGGCGGCGATTAAGGCACATTTGCTACCAACCTCAGAGACTGATAATTACATCCCCCCAATCAACTGGGGCTCTGACACGTGCAGAGGCAGGAGGGAGACATGTCTGGCCTGATAGAAAAGACAAAATTGAGCAAGGCCACCGTGCTGGGGGATGATGCTGGCGTTTCAAGAGTTCACTCAAACCAGGGGAGGCTTGTGGGCACAGGAGGTGGGCAGAGGGAGAGGGGCTGCCCGGGACTTACCACAATGATGTTTTCATGCTCTTGGGTAGTCAAGTTTGTGTTCTGAAGGATGAGCGGAGAGAGCAGGAGGAAAACAAAGCAAAACACATTATTAATAAAATGGAAATTGGGAGATTGGGACTGACACATACACACTACTATATATAAAGGCGAGAGCTAATAAGGGCCTGCTGTGTAGCACAGGGAACTCAATACTCTGTAATGGCCTATATGGGAAAAGAATCTAAAAAAGAGTGGGTATATGTACACGTATAACTGATTCGCTCTGTTGTACAGCAGAAACACATTTTAAATCAACTATACTCCAATAAAAATTAAATTAATAAATAAAATGGCACATTTGCATCTCAAAAGTCCATGCAGTTTCAAATGCTTTCAGCCTCTCGGACAGAGGGCACTTGTCACTTTTTCTTAATTAAATAGATCAGAAGACCCTCAAAGGCAGGGTCGGAAGCAGGGGAAGGACGGCTTCGGGGCAGGAAGAATTGAGTTCCAAGTCCCTGTTTCACCACTGGAGTGACGTGACCTTGGACTAGTCACTTCTCAGTGAGACAGTTTCTTCTTCCGTAGGTGGGGCTCCTCCTTGGGCTTAAACTCACGCTTGGCCCTCGTCATAGTGACACATGCCACTTGGAAGGCCGGAGGCAGCTTCATAATAAACATGTAAAGAAACAGACTTTCGGGCCTTGATTTTGTGCCAGGTAGTCTTTGGGGAGCAGCACATGGAATATTTCAGTGGTTCCCAAACTAGGTTCCCAGGGAACACTAGTGTTCCATGAGTTGGCCCAAGATGGTCTAGCTATGTTTAAATTCTAGCAATCAACTTGCAAAAATATTAAGCGGAATGGATTAAACTTGCTAAATTTCTAGGGTTTTTTTCTCCCCCCCGCCCCGCAATCTGGAATTTGCTTACACAGCTGGTACCTGTGACCACCATCCCGTGTATGCAAATGAGGATGCGAATGAGGTTGCAAATGAGGAAAGGGATGAATATGCAATAAGCAAGAGACAGTGAAAAAAACTCAGAAACAGCCACTATTGTCTTTTTTGCTAGTGTCCTGGTGTGTTCTGCTCTGACCATCTGTCTCAGTGGACACAAGCTTTCACTGGTATCAACTCTTATTTCCTAACAGCCGTGTTTGCTGTTCATAAGGCACCTCCTCGTTGGGCAGTAAACCCCAAGATCGACTGTTCCCGGGTTCTAGAAAGAGCTCCACGGGCTGAACAGGTTTGAGAAGTACCTGTTAGCTGATGCATTTACACCAGCTACGAGTGGAAGAAAAGCTAGTGAGCTGTGGATTTCCTTTTGTCCAGTAAGCTGGCTGCCCAAGGGGTGAAGGCGGCACAGAACCAGAGTCAGTGCCTGAGCGCCACGAGCGTCCCGGTTCCCATGGAGACCGCCTGACTTATGTGCTTGGGATCCAGGACACGCGGGAGGATGTTTTTTGGATTCTAACACCTTTTTCCTTTTGTGGATGCTGGTGTGGCTTGAGCACCCTGTTTATGACAGATTATTAAACACTAGCCATTTTTCAGCCGAGGGCAGAGGAAAGCCTGGCTTTGGTCTTTCCTACTCACTACACCTAAGGCACTGTTGTCAGGGCTTTGCTACCCTCCTCCCAACCATTTCCTGTTCTTGGGATAGGTTCTATTACCCCAATGACAGATGAGCAGCCAGTGGCTCACCCGGGAGCACAGGTAACAGGAGGTGGAGTGGAGATCTGACCCCTGTCTGTCCTGTTCCAAGCCTATACCGCCAACCACTGAGCTGTACAGCTCAGTCCACGCGAGGGGAGGTTCCATCTTTCAGGCTGCCGTGGGAGCTCTGAAGGGACCAGCCATCCCTCACCACACCCATGCACCTTTCCAAGAAGAGCCTCTGGCAAACACAGGTGCCGTTTCTTTGGTCCCAGTCACCGGTGACGGCACATGGCACTCTGCAGGGAAACTTCTCTCCACTGAGGCCATTTCTGACCCGGGGTGGAGAGCTCTCACTAACAGCCGCTGCCCTGGAGGGGACACTTGAATCCTGAACCGAGCGGCCACTCCACACACTCAACCCCACAAAGGCCTGGGAGGGTGGGGATGCCAGCTTTAACAGGCCTGTCCTCCCCTTCCCTCCCTTGGGATCCTGCCCACCTTCTGGTCGCTTTGGTGATGGCTGGAGCCTCTTAGGAGGAGGCCTCAGGAACAGCTTACGTAAAGAGAACAGACAGGGAATCCAGTCCATACACAAAAAAGGGCAAGAAAGAGGGAGAGTTTGTTTTTCCACCCATCCCCTCTAGACATCTAGCTGAGGGTGCTGAAGGTCAAGTTCACAGCCATCTCCCACGATAACAGAAATGTGACCTGTTATCAATTGGTCCCTATATATCAGGCACAGTGCCAGGCACTGTATACATATTAGAGCATCCAAGCCCTAATTCTGTGAAACGGGTGCTAATCTTAGCCCCAACTCATAGATGAAAACAGCACTGAGAGATCCAGTACCCTGAGCAAGGCCAGGGAGCTCCTGAGAGGAGAACCGGGTCTTCCTCACTCTGCACACCTGCTCTTAACTGCCGTCCTTGGTGGCTGGGTCCCTCACTCATGAAAAAGTCTCTACCAGTTCAGGTAATGTCACATTAGCTTTGCAGTTGGGCAGACCTGGGCCTGGGTCCTGCCTACCCCTCACCCAAGTGACCCTGGGCAGGCGACTTAACCCCTTGGAGCCTCCGTTTACATTTCCGTGTGTTTTAATACTTACCTTGCAGGGTCGCTGGGAGAAATGTAAAAGGGCTGGTGTAAATGCCCGCCACTGTGATCGTCACAGAGAACGTGTTCAGAAAACGTTCAGAAAACGTCAGCATCGTTCTGAACGTGTTCAGAAAACGTCAGCATCGCTCGTTAGCCTCACTGGAGGGGACGCCACCTGGGCTGCGGCCCCAGCTCTGTCCCTCACAAACAGCAGCTCTTGGCAGTAAATTGGGGATAGCACGGACCCCTTGCCTGACTCACAGTTGGTGCACAGCAAATCCAAGCTCCCTCCTTATTTTTCCTTTAAATGCCTCTGTCTCTCTACCCTAGCGCTTGGGATCAGCTGACTTTGAGATCCTGGATCTAAAGCCTCAGAAGTGATGCAAAGCCCACGAGCACGTGGCCACGTGAAACGTATCTGAGACGGGCAAGAAATCCCACCAGAGGTCGGCCACAGTGTCGTCTGCCACCTTCGCCATCGTCCTGACGACAAGCCTGATTTAATGACGGTGCGATGGCGGCTGAGACTGGTGGGGTTGATGGGGTGGGCGGTGCAGCTCTGCAGTAAGAGCTAGACAGCCTTAAGGTGAAACTCCCGGCCCCACTGCTTTCTCGGCAGGTCACTCGGTATCTCTGGGCCTCAGCTTTCCCATCTGTGAAATGGAGACAGCAAGGGCTGTCTCTCGGGGAGCGTGAGGATTAGATGGGATGCTGTGTGCGTGGCACCCGGCGCCTGCCCAGCATGTAGCAGGTGCTTCCTGAGGGCGAGCTGCTTCCCCTTCTCCAGATGAGAAGCCAGTCCCGGGCCTGCCGACAAGCCCTTCCCGCTCAGGTGGGAAGCCTGGACTCGAGGCCGGGTGTACGGCACAGGCCTCAAATCCCAGACCTTGACCGTGATTCATTTCAGAGCCAGGGTCTTTACTCTTCTGTGGGATGAGGCCGGTCTCCCACCCGAGGGCAGACACGTCCTCTGCTCCTCTGCCACCCACTTTCCACCTCTCGCTCCCACCTCCTCCCAGGGCGAGGGACCCTCTCTATTCAGCAGACGTGGAAGGCCTGGGCCAGTTTCCTGGACCAACGGGCAGTGACCAGCCTGGGTCTGCAGAGAAAGCGGAGGTTCTAGGTAGCAGGGAACTTGTGCCGGAGTCCGGGGGGGGTGGGGGTGGGAGAAGCCATCAAGGGCACCGGGGCAGCCAGAGAAGCAGGGGCCGCTCCCTGGGGAGAGGGACAGAGAGATAGCTCTGCCGGCCACGCATAGCTGAAACCAGGAGTCATCAACCCCAGTGTCCCTAGAGGGCCAGGCAGGCAAATAAATGAGAGAAGTATTAATATCTGTCAAGTGCTTAAAATAGCACCGGAGCACAGTAAACAGAGAGATGTTTCCGAGCACCCCTCGCCCTCCGTCGGGCAGCCTAACTGACGGATTAAAGCCTCAGGTCCCACTGTCTTTCCTGCCAGAACGTAAGCTCTAGGAGGGCAGGGGACCATCTTCATCCAAGTGCGCAGAACAGCGCCTGGCACACGGCACACACTCAAAGTGTGGGGCTGCCTGGCAAAGCCGACGGCTCAGCTGGGCGGCACTAAGCAGCGAGCTGCAAAGTGCTGCTGGATTTTCCGACCGTTTTTAAAGAGAACCTGGAAATCCCTATTTTGTTGTGAAATCTCTCGACTTTTAATATCCTGTGTGAGTTGAAGGACAGCTATGGGCTGTGAGGGATGATTAGAGCGGAGAGCCATGTCTGCCTGGACCTCCAGTGCTGGCGGGGGACGGGGCGGGGGGAGACGGAGGCGGGCCCACGCCGTGGGTATAGGAAGGGCAGTCTGGGGGCTTCACGGACGTGTTCCCGCTCAGGAACGAACTAGAGAATTCTAGCTGCCATCATCACCATCGCCAGCCCAGCTCGGGCCCAAGAGCAACACCCACCATGTCCTCCCTCGAATCCAGTCTTGGGGCACAGCAGGGTGGCAACCACTCTACCATCGTCCCTGGACAGCTCAGCTGGAAGCACCGGGGGCAAACCTCCTCCTCAACTCCCTCGTGTCGCTGGGGGACCGCTCACCTCCTCCCGCAAAAGGGAGACAACACAGACTCAAATTCGATTCTGCTGCTTGGTACCGGGTGGTACTCAGCAGGTGTAAAGGAAGCCGACTTCAAAGTGGCGGGGGGTGCGTGGGTGGGGAATGGGACGGCACAGTGCGAAATCAAGCCACGGGGAAGCGTTACCTCTGAGAGCAGTTTCGAGACGATTTCCAGTGGGGCTTGGTTGATGGAGTCATCCTGCAGGGGGGACGTCAGGGCCATGTCCACCAGAGTTCGGATCTCCTTCAAGACGACTTCCCAACGGCTTGGGTTACTCAGGACTTTCTTGTATTTGTAAATCTTTTTCTGGTTGGGAGAGAAAAGAGACCCACACGTGTTATTAACAGGCCAGGGGTGGAATATACAAGACGGTCAAAGAATCAGATGTACTGGATGTGAAAGGCCCCACGTCTGGACCCCTGCCAGCCCCATCAGAATCCGACCCCCGAAGAAGGGACAGTCTTGCCCCAAGTCGAAGGCTGCATTTGCAGGTAGTCAGGCCCCCTGAACGCTAGTAATTTCCACTCCTTTTCCAATGACATAAAAAAGAAGATGAAGCTATTTACCCTTCAGGTTATATCTTTTGCCAAACTTGCTCCCCAAGTATTCAAACGCAATAGGAGGGGAAGCATTCCGGGTCCACAAAGGCACTTTCTCTGCATTGGAGGCACTGTTTCTGCTCGCCCTGACCCTAAGAGGTCCCCTTGGAGACTGTGCTCAGCTGGGAAACCTGACAGACAGGCTTGGGGCCTGGAATTCAGCTCCAGCCAGGTGGGGACCGAGCCCAGAACGGTCCTCAGCTTCCACCTGGGGAGTAAGATGGGTGCGTTCTCACCTCCGCATCCAAAGCTGGCGAGCGGCTGGGGCAGTGGCCGCGGCTCTGTCCATATGAGGCCGGGCTGGCTCCGCCCTCTGACATCATGGAAACAGAAGCCCTCTCTGAGGCCGAGGTCCCAGCCTGCGCTCCCCCGGCTCCGCAGTGGCCTGCCCCACTGCCGCCTGGCTTGCCTGGCCATCTCTCTCTCTAACTGGATAAACTTCATTAAGTGCTCTCTGCTCCTTGGGGAAAACCTAATTTTAATGTCACTGAGCCAGCAGCCAGCTGGGTGACATGTCACAATCCCTGAACCAAAGTCTGAATGAGGGCAGGAGGAGGTGAGGGTCCCCCACTGGCCCCGAGGCTCAAAGAGAAGCTTGTAGGCCACCAGTGTCTCCCCGACCACTTAGTTTCTGAGTTAAGAATTACAAAGGGTCTTGGAAGCCAAGGCCTAAAATGAAGCATTTGGGGGACAAATTCTGCATCCAACTGGGTAGTTCTCTGTGCTGAGTGAGGCGTGGTGGTGGAACAGGTGGTCGACTGCAGGATCAGACAGGCCTGGTTCTTCCCATAAAGTATTTCACCTACGGAGCCTCAGCCTCATCTTCTGCAAATTATGCATGAAAATACCCTGTGGCCTCTTCCAACGTGGAACCCTTATAAATCCTGGACCCAGGTGGTCCCCTCTCTGTGAGGAGTTAGTCAAAAGTGTAGTCCCAACAGCGCAACCACATAACCCAAAGGGAACTCGCGATACTCAACCTGCCTCTTCTGAAAAACTTTAAAGGAATGAAATGGACAACCCTCAGTGACCCGGACAGCACCCCCTTTTTTTCTCCCATGTTTCTCCCACACTGCATGATGTTCTGGGGCCTCTTATTTGCTAATCATACCCCTGCGCCACCACCATCACCCGCTTAGTTAACTACATCTAAGTTTATTTCCCATAGTCATCCCAGACCTTTCTTATGTCAGTCTCCATAGTCTGCCTCTCCCTCCTTCTCTCTCTCCTTCCACACACTCTGCCGGCCCCACTGCCTCCCTCCCTCTCTCCAAGCTTTTTTTTTTTTTTTTACATCTTTATTGGAGTATAATTGCTTTACAATGGTGTGTTAGTTTCTGCTTTATAACAAAGTGAATCAGTTGTACATATACATATGTTCCCATATCTCTTCCCTCTTGTGTCTCCCTCCCTCCCACCCTCCCTATCCCACCCCACTAGGTGGTCACAAAACACGGAGCTGATCTCCCTGTGCTATGCGGCTGCTTCCCACTAGCTATCTATTTTACGTTTGGTAGTGTATATATGTCCATGCCACTCTCTCACTTTGTCCCAGCTTATCCTTCCCCCTCCCCATATCCTCAAGTCCATTCTCTAGTAGGTCTGTGTCTTTATTCCTGTCTTACCCCTACGTTATTCATGACATTTTTTTTTCTTAAATTCCATATATATGTGTTAGCATACGGTATTTGTCTTTCTCTTTCTGACTTACTTCACTCTGTATGACAGACTCTAGGTCCATCCACCTCATTACAAATAGCTCAATTTCGTTTCTTTTTATGGCTGAGTAATATTCCATTGTATATATGTGCCACATCTTCTTTATCCATTCATCTGTCAATGGACACTTAGGTTGCTTCCATGTCCTGGCTATTGTAAATAGAGCTGCAATGAACATTTTGGTACATGACTCTTTTTGAATTATGGTTTTCTCAGGGTATATGTCCAGTAGTGGGATTGTTGGGTCATATGGTAATTCTATTTGTAGTTTTTTTAAGGAACCTCCATACTGTTCTCCATAGTGGCTGTACAATCTCCAAGCTTTTGACGTGAAGACAGCACAGTTTTCGTCAAGTAGGGAATGGGAAAGAGTAGAAACATTTACTTGTCAATCATTTTAGATCCTATAAGGGCTGGAAGAAACGCATGGTAACTCCTGTTGGGGGTGGGTGTTCAGTGAATAATAAATACACTGTTGATGGAGACGATGGTGACAAGCAGTATTTGCTGAACTCCGTGACTTTCGTGATGAGGCGCACCTAGCCTCTTGAGGCTCCCCTGGGACCGTAACCAGCCTCAGTCCCAGTTACCTGACTGGTGATGTGAGCCAGGAGCATGACCATGTCTATACAAATTCAAAGTGCCCGAAGTCTGAAGCGGTAGAGACACTTCCCAAGGCAAGAATCCGGCCCATCCCCGAAGATGAACGCTCCTTTGAGTCCTAGACACTGCGGTTCTGCTCTGGGCCCAGAGAATTGCTTAATTTTTAAATGACCATGAAATGGTCACAGAAACTCACCGTATATTCAGCCCCAAAGAAAACCACAAGGACGCACAGCCGTGCATTCCCACGGTAGATTCTAGACTGGAATATGGTCTGCACTTTAAGCGCCCTCTCTCGTAATCAGCTGCAAGCTGTTTACTTTTGAAAGAATAATGACTTCACTCTTTTTGTGAAAACGAGGCATGCTCACTGTAAGAAATGTAAACCACACTGAAAAGCACAAAGAAGAGGATAAACGAAAAAAGGTCTCGAAAATCCCACAACCTAGAAATAGCCATCACTAACCTCTGGTGAGCACTGTTCCAGCTGGCCCTCAGTTAAACTTCGCCCGTGGGGGTGGGCGGCCGTGAGCTCGGCCCCTAAGTCCTCAGGACCCACACTCGATGTCACCGAGACAGTGAGGCCCAGGTGAGAGGGCCCATCGGGCGCCGCCTGCCCCAGCGAGCCCCTTCACAGGCGCGCCCAGCCTCGGGCTCACAGACACAGCCCCCCTGACAGGCCGCGGAGGTCAACAGCTTTCCCACGAGCCCCTGCTTAAGGCGCGTCCCAAGGAGAGTGGTCACAGAGGCTGCACTCAAGACCAGAAGTTCCCAGGGGCTGACAAGGGCCAACGTTCAACGACCCACCAGGCACTGTGCAGAGCACTTCGGGGCATCATCTCACTCCACCCTCACAGTAACCCCAGGAGCTGGGGACCTGCCATGGGCCCTGGGAGCAGAACCGCAGACAAGGACCCGAGCGCAGCTGGTTTATTTACTGGGGAGGTAATGGAGGACACATCAGTGCAGGGGTGAGAGTGAGACTGGGAGAAGAAGGCAGTCAGTCACCGCCAGCGCATCATCAAGTGTTGGGACTGGGCAACAGGCAACGCCACCACTGTGGGGACAAGGCTGAGTCCTGAGGGGGCCTCTGGGAGACAGTGTGGATCACGCCCTAGAGTTGACCCACCCAAGGAGCAAGGAAGCGGCACTGTTTACCCACCAACTTCCTGGACTTCTGGCTGCCCTGTGCCCAGGCCAAAACGCTCCCACAGCCAGGAAAAGACGTGCCCCCAGGGCAGAGTCACCGTGTTTACAGTCTTCAGGGCAGAGCGATGCCAAGAGGTAGGGCGTCTGCAGCTTCTGCCCCAGGCTCTAGTTTCCTGTTTACACACAAGACTACCAGGGCAGGGAGGTGACATGACTTGCCCAAGGTCACACAGCTAGAAAGGGGCAATTCACAAGTACACACCGGCTCTGGTGGACCCCAGAGGTCTCCCTCTTTCCATTACATGGGTCAGGGCCAGCGCAGATGGTGGAGAGGAGGCGCAGATTCACCAAGAGACACCGAGGGGAAGGCTGCAAGGACGCTTGACGGTCTGGGATGAGGGCTAGAACACGTCTCCAAGGCTCTGAGAGCTGGTGGGAGCAGCAGGGGGGCAGTGCAGCTGTGACACCGTGGTCATGGGGTGTGGGTAGGTGGCTGGCTCCCGGAAGAGGCTCTGAGCCCTGGCACAGGGCAGCCACAGGACAGAGGGAGGCCTGCCCAGGACCGTGGGGGCCTAGTCACTCTGCCTGCGGTGACAAATCAGCACATTTCATCCCAGGAGCTCTGCTGAGCTCATCTGGTGATGAATCACGGTGGGACTGGGCTGGGGATGCCTCTGGAACCCTGACACCCAGAAGCCCGGCCCTCAGCTTTGCCCTATGGTCCCTCCACTGAGCCCATGTCACCAGAAGGGGCGGGTGACCTCCTGCCGTGTCTGGAGTGGACGGGCTGCTGGATTTCTTTGACAGGAACCTCGGGACTGTCTCCCTGCTTGTTTTTGTGTAAGAAAGCCAAGAATGGTCTCACATTTTTTTTTAAGGGTTGTTCAGGGGAAAAAACCAACAACAAAAAAAAGAATACGCGACAGAATCAAATGTAGTCCACAAAGCCCCAAACATTTGCTGTCTGGACCTTTAAAGAAAAAGTGTGCTAACCCATGGCTGGAAAGGTCGAACCCCACCCAGCCAAGGAGTAACAGCACAACGCAGCTCAAGATCAGGGGCCACCAGGGGAACACAGGTTCAAACCATAAAGAGATACTGCTCCACACCCACTAGGCTGGCTGGAACCAAAAGACAGGTATCTCCAAGTGTTGACAAGGATGAGGAGAAAATGGGATCCTTGTGCATTGCTGCTGGGAATGTAAATCAGTACAGCACCACTGGAAAACAGGTTGACGGTTTCTTAAATCATGAAACATAAATTTATCATATGACCCAGCAACTCTGTTCCTAGAAATCTACTCCAGAGAAAAACAGACTCTACATAAAGACATGCACGTGAATGTCCACAGCAGCATTATTCATAACAGCTCCAAAGTGGAAACAACCCACATGTCCATTAGCTGATGAATGGATAAGCAAGACATGGTATATCCAGACAGTGGAATAGTACTTGGCAGTAAAAAGGATGGAAACACTCATACGTGCTACAAATACGGATGAATCTCACAAATATGCTAAGTGAAAGAAGCCAGATGCAACAGACTTACTGGAGGATTCCTTTCATAGGAAACGTCTAGAAAAGGCAAATTTAGAGAGACAGAAAGTGGAACGGTTATTGCCTGGAGTTGGGAGGTGGCAACAGGGATTATTAGGCTGCAAACAGATATGAGGGCATGTTTAGATGATGGAAATACTCTAAAACTGCATTGTGATGGTCACATAACCCTATACATCTACTAAAATCATTGAATCATTCACTTACAATACGTGAATTTTATGCCATGTAAATTACACCTTCATTAAGGTGTTAAAGAAAAAAATCCCAACCCAAGTAGGTGGAGGACATCAAAAAAAAGTCAGAGGCAGTATGGCTTCGAGGTTAAGAGTGCAGGTTTTGCAATCAGCAGAATTCAGTTCAAATCTAAGCTCTACTTCATCTACCCATCCACCTATTCACTTATCCATCCATCCCTCCATCCGTCCATCCACCCATCCACTCATCCATCCATCCATTTATCTAATCATCCAATAACAGTTACTGGGAACTGTCTAGTATGGTGTGGCAAGTACTGAGTTAAGTGCTAAGGATACCAGTGATGAGCAAAGCAGACAGATCCCAGTGCTCGTGGAACTTACAGCGTATTACTGACACCCTACTTTCCTCGTCTGCAACGTGGGATGAGAACAACCACTATCAAAGGCTTGCCATGCCCATTGCATGAGATGATATGTATAAACACTTAGCCCTGTTCCTCGCAAAACAGCAGCGCTCATTCTTATCACCCACCAAGTCCTGTGGGTGAGTGATCCAGAGCAGGCAGGACTCAGGAGGGCTCCCGGCATCTGTGACTAAGCCCCACCCTCTCCCGAAACAACAGAGCCAGCAGGAAGAGCCAGCCGCTCCTCCACTGCAGTCTTCGCCCTCTGCTTATCAGGAAGGGGGCGTTACCTGGGCAACATCCGCCATCTCTCCAGCAAATGCTGCTATACCGCAGAGACAACCACAGACGCCCGGGTTCTCCGGCCTGGGAAAGTGGAGCCCCTCGGCTCCTCCACGGGAGACAAGCCGTCCCCGGGCAGGCGCCCCTCTCCAGGAGAGGTGTGACTCAGAATGTGCGGGCACCACGCCTCCCGCTGACGGGGCGGTTGCTCTGCCGCTTGCTGCAGCCTCCGAAGCTCGGGCTCACGCAAGCACGCACGCTCCCCCCACCCGTCATTAAAGGAGAGGGCGCTCCTGGAGCCAATGAGAAAAAGGAGCCCGGCGGGAGCTGGGCTGGCTGTGACAACTTCTTTCCAGGGGGTGTCCCAAAGCTGTGCTGCCCGGCACGAGAGCCAGCAGTCCCGTGTGGCTACTTACACTGAACCTAATTAAAATGAAATACGACTGAAAATTCAGCGCCTCAGTCCCACTAGCCGCATTCCAGCGGCTGGACAGCCGCACGTGGCTAGAGGCTGCCACACTGGACAGTGCAAATAGAGAACATTTTCATCACTGCAGAAAGTTCTATTGGGCAGGCTGTCCTAAAGTCTTAGCATGCCCCAGAGGACCAGTGACGTGCTCGTTGCCTCTCCCATCACTCAGGCAACGCCTATTTGCTGGGGCCAGTATGTGAGCGGCACGCTGCCCATCTCCTCCAACTTTCCCTCCAAGGCCTGCAGAGGCTGTCCCCAGATGTCCTCTGCACACCCAGGGAGAATGACCAAGTGGTTGACTTCTTTGGCTTCCCTGATTCCTAGACAGGGGGGCCTCTGACCTCCTCATTCCTTCAAGACTCACTTGCGGCTATGGAGGAGTGTGCCAGGTAACTCACCACCTCTGCCAACCCAGTGTGCTTCTGGGGGCACACTTATAAAAATTCTCACAACGACCCAACAATGGGAGCAGTATAATTAGCTTCATTTTACAGATAAGAAGTCTGAGGCTGAGAGAGGTTAAGTCAAGGAGCTAGTAAGAGCCAGAGCTGGAGTTGGGACCCAGGTAGAGCCGGATCCTGAGTCCCCGACCACCGTGCCACTCTGAGAGGCACACCTGAGTGCTTTCTCTGCCTTGATCGATGCTGCTGCCTCCTGCTGAAACGAACAAGAAGCCCTTTAAACTGGAGGGCTGAGCCCAGGAGCAGTTCCAGACTGGCTGCAGCCGGGCGTCTGGATGACATCTGCCTGGAAAGCCGGGTCCTGGGGAGATGGGCAATTTGTTTGAAAAAGGGGGAAGAGCATGGCACTCTGCCCCCTAAGTGCCCACTGGAGACGGTCTTCCTGCAGTCATTACTGCTTCCAAGGAAACAGCAGAAACTCGGGCACAGTGTCCCGCTCATCGTCTCTGGAGCATCGCCTGGTTGCCTGGGCAACCATGCATCTGGCTGGTGAGGAGATGTACTGGTCTTGGTGCCAGGCTTGCAGCTGGGTACCACATCCTACCTGGCTCTTAGGGCCTGCTGCAACCTTGGCAAAATCCAATCGTCCCACGGATCTGACTGACTGCACTGAGAAAATTTTAGGTGGCTGTTTTCCTCACTGAGCTCTGGCTCCTTGGGGACAGGGATAATGCCTTGTCTGTTTCTTTACTGTTCTGTGTGGTGGCTGGAACCTCTGAGGGCACATGGAAGGTGCTCTCAGTATTTGTCAAAGGGAGGAGAATAAGAATCAGAAATAATGGTTGGGCTTCCGTGGTGGCGCAGTGGTTGAGAATCCGCCTGCCAATGCAGGCGACACGGGTTCGAGCCCTGGTCTGGGAAGATCCCACATGCCGCGGGGCAACTAAGCCTGTGCACCACAACTACTGAGCCTGCGCTCTAGAGCCCGCGAGCCACAGCTACTGAGCCCGCGAGCCACAACTACTGAGCCTGCGTCCCTAGAGCCCGTGCTCCACAAGAGAAGCCACCGCAGTGAGAAGCCCGCGCACCAAAGAGAAGCCCTGCAACAAAGAGCAGCCCCCGCTCGCCACAACTAGAGAAAGCCCGCGTGCAGCAACAAAGACCCAACACGGCCAAAAATAAATAAAATTTTTTAAAATGACACCTGTTCTTTAAAAGAAAGAAAGAAATAGCGGCCAACATGTAGGAAGGGCTTCCACTGTTGTCAGCTACTACGCCGAATCCTTTAACCCTCCCAGCCCACGGCAAACACATGAACTACCTGCAGGGGGAGCTTGTTAAAAGGCAGATTCTAACTCGGTAGAGCTGGATGGGGCCTGGGAGTCTGCACTTTCCAGCAGTTTCCAGATAAGAGAGATGCTCTTGAACCCAACCCCAGGTGCCTCGTCTGTTCCTCCCCAGGAGGCATGCTTGCTCTGCACCCATGATACAGAGAAGGGGGCAGTGAGGGAGTGATACCTTGCCTGCGGTCACACAGCTGGTGTTGTGAGCTATGTTCCCCAAAATGGTATGTCCAAGTCCTATAACCGCTGGTATCTGTGGATGTGACCTTATTTGGAAATAGGTCTTTACAGAGGCCATCAAGTGAAGGTGAGGTCATGCTGGATTAGGGTGGGTCCTTATAAAAAGACCAGGGGAAGACACACACATACACAGGGAGAGAAGCTAGGTGAAGGTGGAGGCAGAGACTGAAGCAACGCCTCTACCAGCCAAGGGACGCCAAGGAGTGTAGCAACCACCAGAAGCTGCAAGAGGCCGGGAGGGAACCTCCCTTAGAGTCTCTGGAGGGAGCACGGCCCTGCCAACACCTTGATTTTGGACCTCTGGCCCCAGAACTGTGAGCGGCTACATTTCTGTTGTTTTCAGCCACCCGGTTTGTGGTACTTTGTTGCGGGAAACTCACACAGCTGGTGGGCAGCAAAGCAAGGCAGACCCCAGGGAGCCTGGCTCCTGGTGGCCCTGCTGGCCCACCTCAGCCCTTCGAGCTGGCCCTTCCCATCCTTTTATTTTATGGAGGTGGCAGCCGGGGCCCCTGCTCTCAACGGCTTCTCCCGGCTTACCCTCGGCTTGGAATTGGTTAGGTTTTCTCTTGCTGGGGAAGACCTGACCTCCTGTCTCCTCTTGTTCCCTCGGGGTTGGAAAAGCTGGCGTCCACGCTTGACGCCTGCCTCCAGCCCATCACCCGAGCGCAGAAGCCCCTGGTCCTGTGCTGCCTGCACACCTGGGCGCCTGCACCATCACTAATGCCATGAGGAGCCGCCTGGACACCCAGAGAAGCTGCAGACGGAATTCCAAGGAGGATTCGGGAGGACGTCAGCACAGGGCTGGCTTAGGGTCCTCGGCAAAGAGTCATGAGGTGGGCTCTGGCTCAGAGCAAACACAGCCCGCTTTCCTTTTATTTTTTTTTTAAATTGAAGTATAGTTGATTTAGAATGTTTCAGGTGTATAGCAAAGTGATTCAGTTATATATATATATATATATATATAATATATATATGTATTTCCAGATTCTTTTCCATTATATGTTATTACAAGATATTGAATATAGTTCCCTGTGCTATACAGTAGGTCCTTGTTTATTTATTTTTTATATAGTAGTGTGTATATGTTAATCCCAAACTCCCAATTTATCCTCCCTACCCCTTTCCCTGTGGTAACCATGTCTGTGAGTCTGTTTGTTTTGTAAATAAGTTTATTTGTATCTTTTTTTTTTTAAGATTCCACATATAAGTAATATCGTATGATATCTGTCTTTCCCTGTCTGACTTACTTCACTTACTATGATGATCTCTAGGTCCATCTATGTTGCTGCAAGTGACATTATTTCATTTGTTTTTATGGCTGAGTGATATTCCATTGTATATATGTATCACACCTTCTTTATCCATTCCTCTGTCAATGGACGTTGAGGTTGCTTCCTTGTCTCGGCTATTGGAAACAGTGCTGCTGTGAACATTGGGGTGCATGTATTTTTTCTAATTAGAGTTTTCGTCTTTTCTGGATATATGCCCTGGAGTGGGATCGCTGGATCATTGGTGGTTCTATTTTTAGTTTTTTGAGGAACCCTCATACTGTTCTCCATACTGGCTGTACCAATTTACGTTTCCACCAAGAGTGTAGGAAGGTTCCCTTTTCTCCACACCCTCTCCAGCATTTCTCTTTCTTTTTTTTTTTTTTTTGCGGTACGTGGGCCTCTCAGTGCTGTGGCCTCTCCCGTTGCGGAGCACAGGCTCCGGACGCGCAGGCTCAGCGGCCATGGCTCACGGGCCCAGCCGCTCCGCGGCATGTGGGATCTTCCCGGACTGGGGCACGAACCCGTGTCCCCTGCATCGGCAGGCGGACTCTCAACCACTGCGCCACCAGGGAAGACCTCTCTTTCCTTTCATGAGGTTTACACATCTGCCCATGGTTGGCAACCCCCATTACGCCAGCTGACAGCCCAGGGTTTCCTACAGCCGGGCACTGCGCTAAACTCATCCCAGAACAACTGTCTCAGGGTTCTCAATCCTGGCTACGCATAAGAACCATTTGGGAGGCTTAACAACATTCCAATAACAGAGTCCAACCCCAGGCCAGTCCCACCCGGCGGCTGCTGTGGGCAGGGCGGAGCCGAGGCATCTGGCTCTTTGGCCACTGGTATATTTTAAAGTACATCTGAACACCAATGGGCACAACAACATTATTCACAATTGCCAAAAGGTGGAGGCAACTCAAGTGTCCATCGACAGATGAAGGGATAAACAAATGTGGGCTATGGATACAAAGGATTATTCAGCCATGAAAAGGAAGGGGATTCTGACACCTGCCACAACATGGGTGAACCTTGAGCACATCATGCAAGTGAAATAAAAGCCAGTCACAAAAAGACAGACACTGTAGGTTCCGTTCACAGGAGGCAATACCTAGAGTCGTCCGATTCATAGAGACAGAAAGTAGACAGGACGTAGAACGCGGGTTGCCAGGAGCTGGGGGAGGGGGGAGGGGGAGTCCGTGTTTAACAGGGACGGAGTTTCAGTTGTGCAAGATGAAAACGTTCCAGAGAAGGCTGGTGGAGGTGGCTGTACAGTGTGAATGCACTGAACGCCGCAGAACTGAACGCTTAAATCTCCAGGTGACTTGAGCCTGCAGCTAGAGGTCAGCCCCGGTGGTCCAGTCTACGGTGGCAGATGAGACCCCTGCACGCCGTACAGACACGAGACCCCAACAGTAACCTGCTCCGGGTCAAAGCGGCTGTCTGAACCAGGACCCCTCCTCAGGGTCACCTCATTGTCCCGAGTCATGGTCAATGAAGAGACCGTGAGCTGCAATACATAGGTACAGCCCTGGACCTGCTCTCAGCTTCTGGAAATGCTCTCCTGTCTCCACATGGCCTAACCCCAGGGGCTGGGGAATGGGCAGTGCCCAGGGCGGGGCTGCACGCACCTTCCGGCCTGGTCACAGCCCTCTAGGGAGGCTGGGGGCTCCCCAGTTGTGCTCAGCACACCTGGCGCTACACCCTCACTGCCTTTGCTCACATGCCTCCACCCCCGTCAACTCCTGGGGTGCTCAGAGGCTCAGTCATGACCCTGCTGTGGCCCTCAGGTGTGTGCAGAGTGGCGCACCTCTGCATTCGGACCTCTGCTGCTAATAAGCTGTGCAGCCTCAGGCAAATCATATCACCTGTCTGAACCTTAGTTTCCTCATCTGTAAAATGGGGATGATAGTCGCGCCTGCCTCCTGCGGCTGTTGACAAGATTAAATGTGATATTTCATGCTGAATCTTATAGCTGCTCAATAAATGGTAGCTACTCAGTCAGTAGGACATCGATTAAAGACAGTTAACTGCTGAGAAAAAATAAAGGTGACTAGAAACCCCTAAGTGCCCATCGATAGGGAAATGCCTGAACAAACTACAGCCACATGCAGTATCACACCAGACAGCAGTTAAAAGGAACAAAGGCAAGCCAACAGACCTGCCACGGATTCCACCCCCACGAACCGTGTTAAGTGTAGAGGCAAACACACACACACGTGTATGTATATATTTACATGCCTACGCTGCACATACATGGGTGGGGAGGGGAGGACCAAAGAGGGGGCTGAGGAAGAGAGCTTCAGCTTTGCCTGAAATGTTTCAAACTGTTGCAGGAAGCCACAGCCGTGTATTATACATTTAATTTAAAAGAAATAAAATTCCCAGGATTACTTCATTTTTGAAATGATACGTGTTCACTGGAAAACCAGAATAGTACAGAACGGTGTCCAGGAAGGGAGTAATAAAGTGTGCAACAGCTCAAGGTGTGGGCTCACCACCTGCACATCTGTATGCGGTTGACCATCGCTCCACAGATTCTCTTTCTGTGCACATGCATACCCCTGCCATAAAAGTGTACATAAATTTAGCCCATATCGCACGTGTTGGCTTTTTTGTTTTTAATTTATTTTTGGCTGCGTTGGGTCTTTGTTGCTGTGTGCGGGCTTTCTCTAGTTGCGGCGAGCGGGGGCTACTGTTCGTTGCGGTGCGCGGGCTTCTCATTGCAGTGGCTTCTCCTGTTGCAGAGCACAGGCTCTGGGCGCGTGGGCTCCAGTAGTTGTGGCACGTGGGCTCAGTAGTTGTGGCTCGCGGAATCTAGAGCGCAGGCTCAGTAGCTGTGGCGCGTGGGCTTAGTTGCTCCGCGGCATGTGGGATCTTCCCGGACCAGGGCTCGAACCCGTGTCCCCTGCATTGGCAGGTGGATTCTTAACCACTGCGCCACCAGGGCAGTCCCTGTTGGCTTGTTTTTTAACCTCACCTCTGCCTCCCCTGCATCTCCCCCACCCCAGAATCCATGCTAAAAACAAACCATATGGTTGGCAAACATTTTCTGTAAAAGGGTCAGGTAATAAATATTACAGGCTTTTCTGGCCACACTCTGCTGTTGTAGCACAAATGGGTGGGGCTGGGTCCCCCCAAACCTCTTATTTACAAAACCAGGCAGTGAGCCCGATAGTCTGTCCACCCCCGTACATATCAATTCAGATATTCCTCCACGGCCATACGTTAATCAAATGCAAATATAGAGAGAGATTTTCTTTGGTCCTCAGCTTTTGTTGTTTTGTTTTACGAAAAGGGCATCACATTATACGCGGATCTCTGCATCTTGCTTTTTCTCTCTTAACACCTGGAAGTGGCCCCATGTCAATCAGTATAGATGTTCCCATGCTGCGTGTTTTTATAAGCCACCTGAAATATCACCGGGCAAAGGTAGCATATACGTTTAGAAAATGAAAAATCAAGCCAACAGGAGTCCTCTCGCCTGACCTCAGCCTTCTGTGCAGATCCTCTGGGAGGTCTTTCTGGCAGCAGCCATCGGGTGCCGTGACCGCCATACATCAGTGACCGGGCGCATCCCTGACCAGACACTCTGCGTCAAAGAGCTCTTCTCCAGGGGCCACTGCCTGCCCTGAGGCGGCCCCCTTGGTCCAACACGTACTTCCACGGTTCCCGAGATCAAAGCCACCCCCCCGCCAGCCTCTCACATACCCCGAGACGTGTCCTGATTCTCCTTAATTGTAAACTCGACCCAAGGTGTGGGTGAGACCCCACCTTTAACAGAATGTTTAAGGAGATCCTATTATTTTCCTGTAATGATTTTGCCAATGACGTTAGTGGTGCTGGGAACCCCGTGCAGAGCTGAACCACATCCTGAAGGGCACAGTGGGGGCCACCTGCTAATCAATAGCAGGAAAGGCTGTTTTCTGAGGAAACACCCCCGATGGCTAGCAACTCACCAAATAAATTAAAAAACGCAAATAAGGTACCAGAGGCTGCTTTTCCTCTGCCGTGTGGGAGAGGCCGGCCCCAGCGGGTTTGGCTGCGCTTAAGGGCAGAGGACAGCACAGGGCTGTTGCCCTTGGGTCCGATAAAGGGAAACCTCTACCCCAAATAAGGAGTTCTCCGGCTTGGCTTCAGATGGTAGCATCTCAACAGGGGCCTCCGCTGTTTATTTGACTAACAACTTTATCTACTGCTCGCAGCACTTCAAAGGCATCCGATCCGTTCATCCCTTTGTGTGGGAAGCCTCTAGTCCTTGTCGGGCTGCCGCCTCTGGGCTGGAGCCATGGCTCCTGCCACAAGCCGCCTTAATTTACGAGCACCCTGGAAAAGGGTCCAGTTCCCTAATTAATTCATCCGCAGCGGATCGTCAAGGGGCGTGCCCAGGCAGGCAATGAGGGTGTGCTTGAATCAGCGTGGGGCGTACTCCTGCCTTCACGAGCGGGGGTCTTGTGGGGAGGCAGGATGCACCAGGGGCTGTTCCTTCCTTGCTGAGGAAGGCCCCTGCAAGACAGAGTCCAGGGGTGGGACCTGGGAGGCATTCACGGCGGTCAAGTCCGAGTTGCCCGCACAAGTGGAGGAGAGGCCGGCAGAGCAATGCAAGAGCCCTTCCTGCTTGATCGCAAGCCGAGAGGGACCCAGCAACGGGGCCTAAGGGACACAGAGGAGGCTCAGGCCCGGGTCTGAATTCTGGCTCAGATACAGGGGAAAGTTATTTACTCTGAGAGTCAGTTTTCGGGTCTGCAAAATGGGGACGCAATCCTACCTCCCAGGGACTCTGTATAGACTAAAATACGGCAGCAGATGAAGTGGCTGGAAAACAGTCGGCACTCAATAAACGTCTGCTGCTCTTTCCCCTTTCTTCTTTTTTAAAAAATTTTATTTATTTGTTTGTTTATTTCTTTTTTGGCCACATTGGGTCTTAGTTGCGGCACGCGGGGTCTTTCGCTGCGGTGCACGGGCTCTTCATTGTGGCGCACGAGCTTCTCCCTAGTTGTGCCGTGCGGGTTTTCTTTCTCTAGTTGTGGCGCACGGGCTCCAGGGCAAGTGGGCTCTGTGGTTCGTGGCACGCGGGCTCTCTAGTTGAGGCGTGCGGGCTTAGCTGCCCCGCGGCATGTGGGATCTTAGTTTCCCGACCAGGGATCGAACCCACGTCCCCCCTCATTGGAAGGCGGATTCTTTACCACTGGACCACCAGGGAAGTCCCATCTTTCCCCTTTCTTTAAGCTACTGCAGTGGCTCTCCGACTGTGCTGTGTATCAGAATCACTTGGAGGGCATGGAAAACACACCTTGCTACACTCTCCTCCCCCACTTTCCAGTTTATAAGACAGAAGATCTGCATTCCTAGTAAGTTTCCAGGCTACGTTGAGGTTGCTGGTCTGGGAACCCCACTTTGAGAACCACTGAGCTACAGTTCGGAACCCCCGGGGTCCATCGTGACGGAGAGGCCTCTGAGGAAATAAAGACCATCCCTGATGGGAAGTTCAACGCAGGTGCTGACAAAGGCTTCGAGAGTCAACAGATGCCAATGGTCTGCTCCAGCCTGCCACCTTCGGCCATTGCCGAGCTGGCCCTTGATCTCCTGGGGGCGCTTTTCAGGGTCCACGCACTCTCGGACGTCTGTTCCAGCCCAGAGGGCAGATTCGGCCCACTCTGCCAAAGGGTCTTATCCACGCATCTGCTTGGTCCCCACTGTTTCTCCAGCTCCCACCCGGACACAGACCACCGGGGCCTCCTGCCGCCAAGGTCAGCAGGCTCCGTCCGGGTGGCTTTAGCACCCTGGGCAGGGGCGGGCTCTCTGTCCATTTCAGAGCCTTCTGCAAAACCATCCTTGGGGTCGCAGAGGGACAAGGGCCATGGGACTTCCGCCCTTGTCTTCCGATCAATTAGCCTCTCTCCCAAACCCCTTTCCATCCAGAGAGTTGGCTGCCCACTGGGTATTTTCTGATGGCCGGGAGAGGTGAGGACATAATCCCTCTGTGGGGACAGGCACTGCTCTTTTCGGAGGCTCTGTTTGGCCTTGTCTCTGAGCCAACAGGCGGGCAGGAGCCTTGGAGGCAAACCCAGAACGGCAAGCCACCCTCCCCTCCGAGGCCGGCCCCGCCCCCCGCATGGCCCCCCGAGAGTTGCCCAGCATCCCCGGCTCGGGGGGCTTGCTGCCCACCACCCAGCTGCGGAAGGGACCTGCAGACTCCTGTAGAACAGAAGGTCTTCCTGGTCAAGAGATTGCCTCCCATTTATGTTTTTTGTTTGTTTGTTTGTTTTGCGGTACGCGGGCCTCTCACTGCTGTGGCCTCTCCCGTTGCGGAGCACAGGCTCCGGACGCGCAGGCTCAGCGGCCATGGCTCATGGGCCCAGCCGCTCCGCGGCATGTGGGATCCTCCTGGACCGGGGCACGAACCCGTGTCCCCTGCATCGGCAGGCGGACTCTCAACCACTGCGCCACCAGGGAAGCCTCCATTTATGTTTTAAAGACTTATTTGAAGAAAGAGAAAGGAACAAAAAAATTTTTGCCTTAAAGGGCTGGAAACAAGTTCACCCGCAAAACGTTTACGTGGAAAACGTCCTTGTGTGGTGCGATGACTCATCAGCCCCGTCAAAGGGTGCGTGGGATGACACGCTGAAGCCCTGGTCCCCCTCCTCGTCTGGGAAAGAAAAACAACCCACAAATGCCCTTCTTTCCTGACTGTTTGGAGAGTCGGCTGCCACTCGTCCCTCCTGAGGCCCAGGGAAGGCCGTCATGCAGGGGGCACTGGGGTGTCTAATGTCTCCAAGCCCGGTGCTGGGGCAGCAGGGGGCAGGGAAAGGCCTGGGGTCCCAGGGACGTGGTGCAAACCCAGCTCCCCTGCTTCCTGTCCTGCGGCCCGGACAGGTCATTCCACCTGGGGCCCCTGGGCTCCATGTTCTTGACCTTTTGAGTGGGATGGTTAGAGGGATCCAAAGGGGTGAGGATTAGGTACAAGGTGCCTCTCACTGCCTCTGGCCGGTGGACGGCGGGCACTCAGCAATGCCTGTCCTTTCCCGCAGAAACTCAGCTTCTCAACAGTAAAAACCGAAAGATCTAAAGTCCCACCTGGCTTGACGCTTGTCTGAATGAAATACTACAAAACCGTAAAAAGAAATGAAGTAGATCTGAATGTGCTGTATGAGCTCGTGTATGAGCTCAAGCACGATACGTAATTAAAGGGTAAAGGACCAAGGAACACCCAGTGTGGATAATAAAACCTGTGTGGTGTTTTAAAAGGAATTTTCATAAAACCTTCTGAAGGGCCCCATGAGACTAACAGGACTGTCTTTGGGAAAATGGAGTGGAGGGAGGAGAGACTATGCATTTTACACCCTTCTATAGTTTTTAGAATTACCGAGTACATGCATAACTCATTGGTCTTAGATGCTAACAGCGGATATCTGGGGAGTGAGGGATTGGCTGGAAAAGGCGGCAGGAGGGAACTGTCCTGGGTGACAGGAACCTGGATGGTGGTGATTCCGGTGACTACAATAGTCAAAACTCAGCAGACCCAAAAGATAAATGTGTGCATTTTCTTATGTCTCAATTATAGCTCCATTTATTTTTAAACTTAAAAAGTGTTAACAAAGGTTTATGGACAGTGGGAAGTTTTTTTAGTTTTCTTTGTCCTTTTCACTATTAAAAGAAAATCTTAATACATGCAATTTTAAATGTCTCACCTTAGTACTCTTGTATACCCCTGGTAGGTGTATAAATTGGTTTGGACCACTTTGGAAAACTGTTGGGCAGCATCCACCAGAGGGGACCCTCTGCTTGCCCTACGGCCCGTGCTCCAAAGGCTGTAAACATACGTTCACCAAGAGACATGTTTATAATGGTTCTATTCATAGTAGCCCCAACCTGGAAGTATCTGTCCATTAACAGAATGAACAAATTAATAGTCTATATTCATTTAGCAGAATGCTATGGAGCAAAGCAAATGAATAAATTACCGCTACACAGGATATTATATATTGCATAGGTAAATCTTATAAACATAATTTTGAGCCGAAGGAGCCAGGCACAGAAGAGTTCAGCCTGTGCGATTCCATTTACATGAAGTTCAGGTTCGTGCGAGAGTAATCCATGCTGCTGGAAGGCAGGAGAGTGATTTCCTGTGCTGGGGTGGGGGGGGGGGGGGGCGTTGGCAGGGACTGGAGGGCCTGGGGCGGGGGCGGGGGGCACCAAGGAGGTGGTCATGCTCTGTGTCTTGATCTGCGTGGTTACACAGGTTGATTCTGCGAGAATTTGTGAGAATTCATCCAGCAGCACTCTTTTGATCTATGCACTTTTCTACATGTATGTTATCCCTTGAAAAGTTTATTTAAAAACCAGACCAGAGGACTTCCCTGGTGGCGCAGTGGTTAAGAATCCGCCTGCCAGTGCGGGGGACACGGGTTCGAGCCCTAGTCCCTAGTCCGGGAAGATCCCACATGCCGCGGAGCAGCTAAGCCCATGCGCCACAACTACTGAGCCTCTGCTCCAGAGCCCGCGAGCCACAGCTACTGAGCCCACGTGCCACAACTACCAAAGCCCACGCGCCCAGAGCCTGCGTACCGCAACAAAGAGAAGCCCCCGCTCGCTGCAACTAGAGAAAGCCCGTGCGCAGCAACGAAGACCCAACGCAGCCAAAAATAAATAAATAAATTTATCGAAACAACAACAACGAAACAGACCAAAGCGCCCCATGTCTATTCCAAAGAGAGCTCTGGTTGGGGAAAGTGGAGACTACTGCAAGGGCTTAACGCCCATCTGGGGCTTCCTGGCCTCTGTGGGCTCAGACACAGGGCTACGCTGCCC
The DNA here is from genome assembly GCF_964270905.1 of Leucopleurus acutus. Taxonomy (NCBI): domain Eukaryota; kingdom Metazoa; phylum Chordata; class Mammalia; order Artiodactyla; family Delphinidae; genus Leucopleurus; species Leucopleurus acutus. Next base: position 6,986,678 of record NC_139162.1, read on the forward strand.
GCGCCCGCAACCTCTCCAGGCCTGAGATGGCGTCTCCTCCCACCAGGATAAGGGGGTTGGGCTCGGAGACCCACCACCCCGGGTTCAAATCCCAGCTCTGCCTGGTTCTAGCTATGGACAAGCCCCTTTGCCCTCTCAGCTCCTCCCTCAAGATGGGCCTGACCTTGAGAAGACTGCAAGAGAGCACACATCAGAGCCCCCAGCACAGCTCCTGAAGCTAGTAGGTACCTAGTAAGTGTTCTCTCCGTTTACTGTAAAGAAAACCCAGGAGAGCGTGAGCTCTCCTCCCCAGGCCGTCCTGCCCTCTGCCACTTGTTAGTTTCAAACCCTGACGCTTCCCTTGTTATTAGTTACAGGGTCCCCGATGACCCACCGAGGGCCATGAGCTGTGGCTGGGAGTCGCTGGAGGCTGGACTGGGGCCCTCCCCGGGCGACTGGCAGCCTGGGCCCCATGGCCTCCCTCGAGTTCCGTTGACCACAGGTGCAGAAGTGGCCTGGCTGGACTCACCTCTGTGAGGGCCTCCGCTCTCGGGGGCTTGGCTCTGCCACCAGCTGCACCTCCCGCTGAGGGCCCCCCCAGAAGTCCTGGACTGTGATAGGCCCCCTGCCTTGTGGGGAGAGCCCCTCATTTCACAGTTCTCTGTGGAATCCCTCTGACCCCTCATAGGAAGTCACAAAGCCCTCTTTGACCAAGTGCCAGAAATCAATCTGGATGGAATTCCCGCCTTTTCGACCTGGAGGAAGCAGACCTGTGGCCGGGCCTGTAAAAGGACCGAGGGCAACTCCTGCCCTCCTTGCCCTGCTTCCCTGATTTACCTTCCTGCTCAGAGGCGGGACGGCTGACACTCATGACCTTCCCAGGCAGCGGAGAAGAGGAAGCTCAGCAAAGGCTCCCGTGAAAAAGCCCCAAGGAGACACAGGCCAGAACTGACAGGACTGGACGTGGATTCCCAGTAATACTCAAATTCCACAGGTCCAGGAGGTCACTAAAGCGGGTGTGGTGGGCGTTCGCTCCCTCTGTCAACTCAGGTTGACCAGCAGGTACTATGTGGAGAAGAGTTCAGTGACTGATTAGTGATGCATGTCATGGGGCTCACCGGAGGTTAGTGGCACGCATGCTATACATGTGCCCCCTTCCTTCTAGAGCCCTGTCCTTTGGAGCCTTTCTACACAAAGGGAAAGAGGCCTTGGTCACTAAAGAAGAAGAATTAACGTTGATCCAATACTTGTTCACATGGCAGGTGCCGTTCTAAGCTCTTTACTGCGACTAACCCATTTAACTCTCACAGGAACATAATAAGCTTGGTCCTATCATGACCCCCACTTTATTCAGGAGGAAAAAGAGGCCCACAGAGGAAAGCAGCTAGTCCAGGGTCACAGAGCCCGTGGGCAGTAGAGCCAGGATTTGAACTCACGCAGTGTGGCCCAGAGCTCTCCCCTTAGGCATTACAGAAATTTTTCTTTGGGGAGCAAACTGGCAGTATGTGGACAGTCACACACACAAAATTACCCCTGCTCTCTGCCTGGTAACCACTGTTGTGGAAACCTGCCCTGAAAAGTAGTTCAAAAGAAGCAAAAGCTTGGCTATAGGTGACAGTCGTGACTGCATTATCTATAACTGAGAAAAACGGGAACAGTGCAAATGCCCAAAAGCAGGTCCTTCGGTCAATTATTTTTTATTAATATTATTTTGATTTATTTTGCAGAAGACATAATCCATCTGTATGTATATACATATATATGCATATATATGTATATATATATATTTTTTCTTTTTTTTCTTTTTTAAAAATTTACCTTTGGTCAATTATGTCACGACCTCTCTACAGACGTGATGGACATATGCTGAAACGTTTAAGCTGCAGCGTTAATGCTGGCAGGACTGTCTGCACACCTGGCCACAGCTGCCAAAAGGTCCATGCAAAGGTGGACGAAAGCTGGAAGGGCATTTGCAGGAGTAAAATCCACCCTCAGGTGGGGACTGGCCAGAGCAGAGCGGTCTCTGCCCTCGAATGTGGTTGTAAAGGCGTTTTCACGATCATGGTAAAAGGGCAGAGAAAGAGGGGAGCGGGGCAGGAGGGATGGGCTGTGTGGAAATGGCAGGAGGCGAAACAGGGGTCACTACCTTCCCTCTAGACACTGTGAGCCCTGCAGGAGCCACATGGGAGCGTGTGGCCCAGAGCCAAGGGGGGCCAGGAGCAAGGCTAGGTCAGGTAACACAGCCTCGATGCTCGAATCTGGGGACACGGGAGACACGGTGTGTTCGGGCAGATGTGTAAGTGGCTGGTCCTGACCTTGACCTTCCGGGGCCCAGGCCCAGGTGGTCTGCCGTGTGCCGTGCGCCACGCAGGGCGGGCGGGGCACTTGGCCCTTCCCACAGGAAGCAGGGGATGGCCAAGTCAGAGGTTAATTCACATAATCCTCACGGGGACGTCTGTGAGACTCAGAGAAAAATGTAGAGCTCTCATGAAACGCTTCACGAGACAAAAATACCACAGCCCCCGACACGCGAGGCACGAGGACAGACAGGCGATGGGGATGGTCAGGAGCGCAAGCCCGCAGGTGTGAGGGAGGAACCGTCCGGTGCGTATGCGTGTCTGCGTATGTGTGCGCACACACACGTGTGCAGCGGAAGCCACGTTCCCAGTGGTGACGATCCCAGGTTCTGGAATCAAACTTGTGTTCAGACCCCAGCTCTGTCACTTAACAGGTGCGGGCCCTTGAGCAAGCAGTTCACCTCTCGGCCTCTGTCTCCGCATCTGTGAAATGGGGCAGCAGGAGGACGTGTCCCCTCCTCAGGGCTGCGGGGATTCAGCGGGGTGGTGCGCGAGGTGCTGGCATCTGCTCAGCACAGGAGGAGCGTCCCGTGGGGGGTGCTGAGGCCACCGGCCGCCGTGCGCTGAGGCAGGGCTGGACTTAGGCTCGGGCACGTGTTTTAGGGGAAGCATGCTCGGGGGGATCTGCAGTGGATAGAGTGGGGTAGTCCAGGGGCCGCGGCTGCGGGACTAGAAGTGGCTCTTCCCCTGGGAGTAAAGGTCTCGGACTCCTGTGCCCAAGAGGGAGAGGGAGGAGGGTCCAGGAGGAAGGTCAGAGTGGAGGGTGACAGCACCCACTGAAGGGTCCCACCCTTCCCCTGCGCAGCTTCCCCTCAGGGGAGGAGCATCAGCTCAAGGGCCTTCTGTCCCCTCTGACCCAGCTTCCCCCAGGAATCTCAGCACCAGCGGGGCCTCTCTCCCTGCATGGGACTGGGGGTGATGGTCCAGCCTTCCCAAAAGGGCGACCCGATGGGAGAGAGAAGCCAGGCTCCCAGGCACGCCCTACACCCCCAGTTCCTCACCTATGCACCGGGGACCCTGGTTGGGGCTCAGCCCAGGGCCTGATGTGGAAGCTAGACTGTGACGCCATTGGGAGCGGCCGCCCTTGGCAATGGCCGTCCCCTCATCCATGAGGCGGGGTAGCAAAGACCCTGCAGAACCGCTACTGCAGGCCTGGCGATAGGAGCGCCCCACAGCCTGCGCCAGGCAGGGCCCTCCGAGGACAGACTGCCCACCCCCTCGGATCTTACAGACATGCCACGGGGGCACTGCAGGGACTGGGTGCCCACTCCCACCCGCTGGCTGCTCTGATAAGGGCGCAGGGGATGGTGCTCCCACGGCCCTGGGAGGGCAGCCCTTCTTCACACTGACCCAGTGGGCGAGGTGCTGGTTAGCAATTTCCCCATTTCACAGAGGAGAAAACTGAGGCCCCCAAAAACACACCCCACACCCAATGCACCCATAACACAGTCACCCCCTCGCGCTCACACACACACACACACACACACACACACACACACACAGACCCCACGTTCTTCTCCACCCTCCTACTCTCTACAGAGGATGGGGTGACCACGTCGCTGTGGCCGCCCCAGGGGCTTGGGAAACCCTGCCTGGGGACTCGGGGAGAGGGTGGCAGCGTGGCCAGGGCAGCAGGCCAGAGAGGATGCGAACCTGGGCTGGGATTTTCCCAGAGCCAAGTGCGTTCCTCTGCCTGGCGGCCCTGCGACAGGAAAACAGGCGGCTTCTGGTCTCACACAGCCTGCTCCCCGCTGCGGCGCTCGGTCGGCCCCTGGGGCTGTCGTTGGTGACCCAGCTTCCCCCAGGGAGAAAATCATCTTGGTTTTCAAGACTTCTGTGCAAGGGCCGAGGAAGCCCTCTCAGGGAGGGAGAAGGCGTCTTTCAGAGCTGGAGGCACCAGAAGCGCCGGCTACACAAAGCGGGCGCTTTTTGGTACCTGGCTTTTTCGGGGGCACCTTATGCACGTGTCTCTTCCCAGCCAGGTACTCGGGGCCTGTGGTCCAGGCCCTTGTGCGCCCAGACGGGCCTGTCCTCACAGCTGTGAGCACCTGGGCCTCTCGGCTTGAACCTAGAAACAGGCCAGCTTCCTGACAGCGTTATAAACACACACTGGACCCTCACAGGCTGCAGCACACTCTGGCTGTGTCACACAAACCAGCTCTGTCCCCTCCTGGCCTCGTACACCCACACAGGCCTGTCCCCTCACAGCCTGACACACACGGGCAGGCCTGTCTCTGCAGGACGTGGCTTCCAAGGTGCATCTGAGTCAGAAATGAGGCCTCATTAACTCAGTACAACTGTTTATGCCTCCATCCCCCCAGGAACTGGCCTCAGGGGCCAAGCCACCCAAAGCAAACAGGTCTGGCCTCCCCAGAGAGCCCCGAGGACAGCGTGCTCCGCTGCGGTCCCACCCCCTTCCTGTCATTCTCCTCCGGGCCCCAGGCCTTCCCCGCACCTCCCTGATCAGTGCTGCCCAAGGGCGGGAATCCGGGAGGAAGGACAGAGATGCCCGGAGAGAGGGAGAGGTAGGGAAGGGGGTCCGGGGGCCAGGATGTTGTGGGTCAAACCCCTGTCCCCCCTCTGGGGGCCCTGGCACCTTGGACAAGTGACTGATTCCCTCACATGCAAACGTCAACAACAGACCATTCAGTGAGCTGAGAGGACACTTAAAATACAGAGTCCAGCGCGGAGGGGACGCTCCCGACGCGCTGTGATGGCCTGTGGACGCACAGAGCTGAGCTGAGGCCACGAGAGCAACGGGACCCCCAGGATGGAGACAGGCATCAAGAGCATCACACAGGTGTGTTACTCAAGACTCTGCCTTGTTCAACGTCACAACCTGAGGCAGATTCTAGAGCGGTGCTTCTCAAGTTTCTTTTCCATTATCATTCCCCTAAGGAGCCTTTTAAGATATCCGCCCCCGGCCTCCCCCACACCTTGCCCTGATCCCTTTGAAACTAAATTCTAGACAGTAAGATTTTGTTGAGTAGGTTGAACTAGGAAGGCCACACACCACTGGAATAACTTAAGGTTTTTTAAGCCCCAAAATACCAATTTTGACCCCCTTGGAGGCAATATCACACCTGTGGAGAATGCCCTGGAGGTGTCAGCATAACTGGATAAAAACTCGATAAAGCAACAGGAACGCAGCATTTAAGAGCTAACATTCTTTAAAAATAGAAAAAGTATTCTCTATCTGCGCTGCAGCTACAACAGGGACGTATACGTTGGTATAGGAGAAAAAGTGATAAACACAACATTTAGAAATTTTTAAAACTCAAGCTGAGGTTGTGGGGTTTCTAAAGTCCTTAATTTTGGATGTTCTATTGATTCCCCCCCCCCCTTTTAGTTAAAGATAGAGAAAAGAAAAGGAAAGAAAAAGAAAAACCCCAAACGGTTGGTGGTAACTACAGACGAGAGAGTGGCTGTATCAGGTGGGAGAAGCAGGACACATCCCGAGTGGGCTGAAAAGGCCAAAGCTCAGGATCACACACAGCTGGATCAAGGAGGAGAAAGGGCAGCTCCACGACGCTGTACTGAAATCCACTGTGTGACTATGGGCAAGTAACTAGACCTCTCTGAGCCTTGTCACCTGCTGAATGACAAGGAACAGGAAAGCCCCTGGCCGTGCCTTGTATATTGTAGGTACTCAGTAACCACATATGGATCAATGAACACTTGCTAGAATCTATGCGGACCACAAGAGGAGTCACCTATAGAACCAGGATTCGAATCTGGGTCTCAACTCATTTCACCAGCAGGCAGTACCTCAGAAACACCTTACGTTTCTTTGCCATTTTACAAGGAAGGAGAGCACGCCTCCCTCCAATCTCATCAAAACCGAGTGGCAAAGAGCCACAGAAATGAAATCAGGTCGCTGATACTGAAATATCACTGCCACCTGGTGGCAGCATACCTAAATTATGGGGGGGGGTGTCCAAAGGGAAAAACTGCTAGCATCTTACACATGCCTAAGACACGAGCAGATATCGAAACAGTGAGAACAAAGGTCACCCTCCTTCACCTGGCAAAAGGGCCACTCACTGCTGAGCATCTGCTGATTCCTTGATATCCTGATCTGAGTTTCCGGGATGCTTGCTTTCTTTTCTTTTTTTTTTTTTTTTGCGGTACGCGGGCCTCTCACTGTTGCGGCCTCTCCCGTTGCGGAGCACAGGCTCCGGACGCGCAGGCCCAGCGGCCATGGCTCACGGGTCCAGCCGCTCCGCGGCATGTGGGATCCTCCCGGACCGGGGCACGAACCCGTGTCCCCTGCATCGGCAGGCGGACTCTCAACCACTGCGCCACCAGGGAAGCCCTCTTTTCTTTTTAAAAATTCAGCTGATTAGATTTAACAACCATACACAAACCAAACACCACCAAAATTGAGTGCAGATATCCAGGTCCTTATGAGAACTGCCAGAAGCCCAGGGATCCCCAGTTCTGTACTTGCTCAATCAACTGTCTGAACCCCACATGCAATCCTTGACGTCTGAGTGTGTACATTTCAAGCTTGTCACTCTTAAATCATCCTTCTGGCTGTCACTGATCTCCCGAAATCTGGCTTTCTATGCCCACCATCTTAGTCATCCCTTGTAGCTGCATAATATTCACACATTTCACAAGCACTGCCTTTTAGGTGTTCCCAGAGATTCCCGAAAATGGTTGAAGAAAACGTGGCCCAGGGCAAGGAGGAAAGCAGAGCTCTGTGGAGTCCACTAAAGACCACCTCTTCCTTGACACGGATCTCGGCCACCTTTTCCAAGAGGCGTTTCCCCAAACTGTCAAGTAGGCGGTATGTCTCCAAGTACTTCCTGCCCCACCCTGACCTAAGAAAAGGCAAAGCAGTCTCTTACTGAGGACTCACAAGGAAAACACGCATGAACGACAGAAGAGGGAAGCCTCTAAGCAACCACTGTCCGTGGCAGTGAAGCGGCCTTTCCTGCAGGGCCCCCACTGCCCCGTGCCTCTATTCCTCCCTCCCTCTAGACTGCTCCGGCATTTACCTCCCCGGTGGCCCCTGGCAGGTCCTGATGGATGTCCTGCCTGTCCCGGGGCACACCTGGCGGCAGAGAGCCAGGCCTTAGGGACGATGTCCCTGCAGAAATCAAGCTCTCAGCAGCACTTGCAGACTCCAAGCAGGCACGTGCCACTTGCCTGCTTAGCTGTCACCCGGGGCCTTCTGCCTACGTCCAGAAACGGCAAAAACCTGGGCCTGAACACTGCCCCAGGCCCTTACCAGCTATGGGAGTTGGGCTCCGGTCTGGCCTCGCCTTCCCTGTATAAAAACTGGGAGCAATGACAACAAGCCGCCTTACGAGGCTGCCGCAAGGGTGGAATAGGCGTGATGGGCCAGCCTCATGCTCCAGGCACACAGTAGGTGCTCAGTAAATGCTAGTCCTTTCCCTTTGCAGCCCCCACTTGGAGACTCCCGTTCAGCCTCTGAGATGGCCACGCTGGCACAAAGGAGAGGACCTGCAGCTGTCGGGGAAAGGAGGGGAGTGGCCCTCTTTGGGACCAGGAATGTAATTTTCCGGGGTTGTATTTCTGTCCTCCGCCCAGCTGTGACGAGAGCCCCTCCAGAGGCACGAGAAGAATTCTAAGTGTCCCTTTGGTCATCCCAACACAGCACATGGTCTCAAACCCTGTCCAGGGCCAGCTGCTCATCCCCCACCGCGCTCCAGATTACAGTAAAGATGACAGCTCAGGACAGGCACCGGTCATCCTAGCCATACCCTGCTGGCTCTGCGAGCCCGTGGGCCTGTCACGCCTTGTTCTAAACTAAAAGGTCAGAAGGCAGGAGAGACAGGGGGGCAGGGTGCGAAGGTCCTGAGCCACGGAGCAGAACACGGACTCCCCAGGGGGCTGGGAGGACCCTTCTCATAAGTCTGGCCCCTGGGTCTTGAAGGTGACCAGTCAGAAGCTAATTCACCGTGTGTATTAGAAGGCCGGGGACCATGCTATGCAGAGCTAGAACTGGGAAATCAGGGCCAAAGGAAGTGAAGCCTCTGGAAATACGGCTGGGCTTCTGCACCTCTGATAAATTTACCTCTGCTGGCGCCTTCGGAAGTTCCTTTCAGCCCATCACCTCGAGCCCCTCAGATGAGCCCCTGTCCTGAGGTCAAGCAGGCACCACACGATAAGGCTCCTGGGCAAAGTCAAGGGCCAGCCGGGCACGAGCACAGTGGGAAAGGGGGAAAGGTATCAACCATCCAAGAGGGAGGTGGGGGGCTTCCACACAGTGGAGCAAAGCCCCTGGGCTGAGCCTCCTAGAAGGCAGGAGACCTCTGCCCTCACGTCTCTGGGTGGCAGACCAGCTCCTCCAACCAGCAAGCGAGTCAGGACTTACCTTCCACTGCAGAGAATGGAACCACTGGTCTCGCAGGTAGCTGTTGGCAGCCTGCAACGAGAAGAACAGGACAGCAAGGTCAAGTCGCCGGCTCGCGGCATTTCAGAGCATTTTACAGGCCAGCATGAGAGCCCCAGCCGGCTCCGTCCTGCAGGCTCTGCCCCGTGGCCCTGCAGAGCCTTCTGAGGCGTGCACCAAGCTGAACCCCTTGTGTGCAAAACCAGACCGGAAGTGGTCACCTGGGGGACTTGTCTGAAATAGACACTGCTGCCACCGGGCGCTTATTCTGCTGGGTAGACACTGGTGCCTGGAAGAGCTTAAACTGTACACATATCTCAACTCATCCAGGATCAGAGAAGGGGCCAGGATGAGTGGGGAAGAGGCGTGTAGGGAGATGATGATGATAATGTAGCTGCCTGGGTGCTCCCCAAGCCCTGCTCCAGGCACCGGGCCTTTGTTATCCACGTAATCTGTCATCAGCCCTCACGACAGCCCTACGAGGCGGGCAACACTGCGTCTATTTCACAAAGGGAAACACTGAGACCACGAGCTCTCACGTCAACTGACCGCACTTAAACCCAGAGCACGGCTTCCAAGCCTGCAGGTTTAACCACTGCACCTCCTGCCAACTGCAGAAAGCCGTGGTAGAGAGCACCCAGCCTTGACCTCGGGCGGAACTACATTTCAAAGCACCGCGCAGGGAGCCAGGCCTTCCCTGATCCACTCCACACCCGTTCAGAGACCTCGGGCCGCTCAGCCTCACGCCGCTCTCACCCCCGGTTCTAGCAGATCTGCTGATGGCAAAAGCAGTATTTACGGCACGTCTGACAGGCCCTAGACGGAGCACTAAGCCCCACGCGTGGACTGGCTCATCCAGTCCTCGTCAGTCAGTGCTGGGAAGCTGGCACTGTCAGCACCATTATCCCTATGGTACAGAGGAGGAAACTGAGGCTCGGAGGTTAAACTCTCCCACGGGCTCACAGGCAGTAGGTGTGGGGCAGGGCCTGAACCGGCGGTCTGACTCATGCTGAAACCACAGTGTGACGGCGTTTCAAGTTTGCTGCTGGCCACCCCCAAGGCAAAAATGCAGCGTCTGTTCCCTGCCTGACCCCGCAGCTCCCTGTTTCAAGTCGCCGTGACCCTGATGGGCAAGGGGCTCTGACAGGGCCGGAGCCTCGCCCCAAGCAGGAATGCCCATCTTCTTTTCCTGAGCCACACAGGTGTACACGTGCACGCACGCACAGTGTGTGCAACTTGGGGTCACCCTCGTTCAAGGAGATCCAGGTCTTGCAGATGACCTCCCCCAACTCCCGCCAAATCATCGACGAAATGTCAGCAGCTCGCCCAGGGCAGAGTTTGGGCAAATCTCTGGGCCAGAACGAATGAACCAGTTCAGTGGCCTGTGCAGCCGGGAATCAGGCTCCCGTGAGCAAAGCTCGGACACTCATTCCAAACCCTGAACAGATCCACTCCAGCACCTGGAGGCAAGGTGCGTTTGTCTTTCTGCCCCGCGTGGGGAGCAGGCTGGGGGACACCCTCCGTGTGATGCAGGAACATCTGCAGCAGCTGAGTCTCCAGCAGACCCGGGTTCAAGCCCCCATTCTGCCCTGGTGTGACCTGGAGCAAGTTCCCTGATGAGGCAGAGCCCGTGACACCTGACAGGGGCAGCAGAGGCTGAAGGGGAGTCCACCACGGGGACCAGAAGCCCCCCCCGGAGGGTCCGTGCCTGGGTCACCTCCTGTCAGTGCTGACCTAGCTGTGCTCTCAGGACAATTCTTGTTCATTAGGGTGACAAAATACATCCCACACTCAGGAGTAGCGGTGCAGATACCAAATGATGAGATAATCCGTGTAAAACGCTTACTCAGCGCGGCGCCAGGCATGTGCAAACACTACCAACAGCAGGGAGCCGGCAGCAGCACGGCCAGCGCTGTGCTGATAAATGCGTCACAACAGGCTCTCCTGGATAAAAAGCCCCGGGCACAGTGTGCCTGGGGCCCTCCGTGAATGATGGCATTTGGCCGGTTCCACGCTACCAGGGGCCGTCCCTGGACCAGAGCTGAGAAGAGCTGACCCCGATCGGCTCTTGGGTGCTGGTACCAGCCGGTATGAGCTGGCTGCAGCATGCTTCTGGTCTGCGACCATCTGTCTGCTTTTTAACACACCGACGTAGCCAGAGAGAGGGGAGGTGTGGTAGGTTGAATGAGGGACCTCCGAAGACTGTCCATGTCCTAATACCCTGGGAATGCGTTACTTTAGGTGCAAAGGGACTTTGCAGATGTCATTAAGTGAAGAACCCCGAGACGGGGAGATGATTCTGGAATCTCTGGGTGAACCAATGTCATCACAAGGGTCTATATGACAGACAGGCAGGAGGTCAGAGAGTCAGAGAGGGAAGTAGAGGTTGGAATGATGTGGCCATGAGCCCAGGGATGTAGGCGGCCTCTAGAAGCTGGAAATGGCAGGGAAATGGATTCTTCCCTAGAGTTTCAGAAGGAACCAGCCCCGCGCATACCTTCATTTTAGCCCAGTGGGACCTGTGTTGGATTCGGCCCTTCAGGATAGTCAGATAACAAATGTGTGTTGTTTTTGTGGTAAATTTGTGGTAATTTGCCATGGTAGCAGTAGGAAATGAATACAGGAGGCATGGCCAGGTTGGTTTAGTGCTGACGTGGATCACTGCATTGGTTCTGAGGGTCCACGGGGGGCCCAGACAGTGCCCACAAGGTGTCACTGGCTGGACTGAAAGACCGAGAGAAGACACAAAGGAAGAGAGAGGAGACAGCAGAGGAGAGGGAAGTGGAGAAGGAGCGGGGGAAGGAGACCCATGTTCTCCCTCTTCTGCGCCCATTGGCCAACCCACCACGCTGCCCTGCCGACACGAGTGACCCGTGTGTGACCCCCGTGTGACCATCACTGTATCCCCAGGGCCTGGGGCATGAGGTGCCCGAGAGAGACCTGCTGAAGGAACGAACAAATGAATGAACGAGAGGACTGTAAACTCCCTGAGGGCAGGGTCTCATTTCCAACTCCCTCACTCTGATTAGCGTGGCCAGTAGTACCATCAGGGCTGGTGGCACAAGAACGAATGAACACAAACAAACAATGCAAGAAACAGGAGGGCAATGGTAGTAAGTGGTGGATGCTGACTCCTTTCTCTGCCTCGGCAATCCAGTCCAACACAGACCAGTCTTCCCCACAACCAGGCCCAGCCCTTCCCATTCTGGGGCCTCTCCAGCGTGAGTCCCTGGTAAAGATCTTTTTTTTTGGCCATGCCACGCGGCTTGTGGGATCTCAGTTCCCCGACCAGGGATTGAACCTGGGCCACGGCGGTGAAAGCCCAGAAGGCTAACCTAAGGGCTAGGCCAGCAGGGGACTAAAGATCTTTAAATGGGCCTCCTGGCCCCTCCCTTGGCCATGTGTGAGCAGGTGATCTGACTGGGCAATCAGAAGCTCCTGCTGGGACTCTGGGTCTCGAGCAAGTGATGTCGAGATGGGGGGTGGGGGGCTGACAGTTCTTTATGAAGCAAGGGCTGCGTCTTCCTTTAAAGATGGTTACTGGGCTGGGACACGGCTCCCACACCGGCCTCGGCTCTCCAGGATCCCGCCAGTCCTTCCAGTATATTTCCCTTCCCGCTCGCGATAGCCTGAGTCCACCTCTGCTGCTTGCGTCTTAGAGTCCTGATGGATCCCCGCGGCCCCGCCGGATCCGTTTTTCCCTGCAGCTGTCTCTCCAGAAGGAGCCAGCCAGCTCCCAGAGACACAGCTTCTCCCAGTTACACTGTGAGCCCTCCTGGCACCGCCAGGTCCCAGGGCTCACACGCCAGATGGTTCTGGCCCTGCCCAGAGCTCATTCAATGTGCCCAGCTCGCTGCTGAGCAGGGACAGCTCCAGAGATTTCCTCTCCTGCCCCGTGTCCGGTCCAGCCTTGTCCTGGTCTCACTTGGGTCTGTGTGCCCCGCCTTTCACAGCCGTCTCACTGTCTGGAGGGGAGGAGAATTTCTTCGGGGACATGAACCACCATCTCCCCTGCCCTTTGTCATCTCCCCTCTCAGCCTAACCTTTCAGGCAGGACAACCTGCGTTTTCCAAGTCTTTGCTCATGTGGGAGAGTGCGTGCAAACTCCCATCTCACAGAAGAGGAAATCGAGTCTCAGAGCAGGTGGAGGGCCCTGCGGCGCGCGCAGGAGTCCGACCCAGCCCTGCCCTGACCACACCATCGCCCCATGCCCACGTTCTTCGAGGGCACTCGCCCACTTTTCTCTGCTTTTGAAACCCCTTGCCCTCCCCGAGGCCCTGGCCAGGTCCACCCTCCCTCCCCTGCTTCCCAGCTCTTAGAGCCCTTACCCTGCCCACGCCCCCTGCCGGTTATCTGTCCTGCCCACAGGATTAGGAAAGGAGGCAGGATCCAGTGGGATTAAGTGCTGCCTCCGCAGTGAGTCTGGTGTTAAAGAGTCCGCTGAGTGAATTAATTTCAGGCGAGGCAAAGCACAAGAAGCCTGCTGGGGAAGGGTGACGCCACCCAGCTTCCCGAGCCACCTTCCCTGGGAGGCAGAGACACCCAATGTCTCCCGTCCACCCGCGGGCCCATTCCTTCCAGCTCCACTGGGAGGGGAGGCGGCCACAGTCCCCTCTTCCGCTGCAGGCTCGCTGCACTTTGGAGGAAGACAGAGGCCTTGGCCGTGTTCGTCCACTGTAACAAACGGCTCTTTGATTCAGAGGCTCAAAGGGATTTCAAGGATCACCCAGACCAGGGCTACTGGGTCTTTTGGGGGTTTATGGGAGCCTGAAACAAGCTGTGGACTCGCACCCAAGTAATGTGCACATGTGTACAACCCCCCCCCACACACACAATTGTGCAAGCAGTTTCAGAACACACCACGGACCAAAGGGTAAGGACCCGACTCTGACCCAACCTTTTCCCCTCCAGCCTTGTTTCTGATGAGGAAACCAAGACCCAGACTTGCTGTGGTCTCATCCGTGTCCTCCCCCAACGTCTCCAGCTCTCCTTCGGGCACGAGGTAGGAATGCACAGCCATGGGACTTGTGTCACTTCCGGTGGAAGCCTTGACGAGCCAGCGCACGACTGAGGAGGTCCCTTCCCCCTGCCCTGCTGACCAGAAAGACTGCAGATGGAGCGTGCTCCCAGTTGACCCATGATGGACACGCAGCAGGAGTGAGAAATAATCCTTTGCTGTTTGAAGCCACTTAGAATTCAGGGCTGCTTGTCACTGCAGCATAACCTAGCATAACCTGGCTTGCTTTGTTTCAGTCTGGCTTTCACACAGTGTGGACAACCCTTCACCCCCTCCCTCAATGCCTGCTGAACTGTCTACCTTTTGTGTCTCACCTGAAATGGCAATTCTCTGGAATGCCTGTCTGAGTGGTGCCTTCCCCCTCGCCACCCTTGACCACATCAGGTGATGACGCCTCATTGAACAGGTCACACTGCCCTGTGATCGCTTGTCTCGCTGTTTTTCTTCCTTTCCAGCCTGTGGGCCCTGTGAGGTCGGGGACCCTGTCTGACTTATTGAACACTGTGTCCGTAAAACTCAGATAAATGTTTGTTAAATGAAAGTTTGGCTGACTTGTTGAATGAATGACTGGATGGATACATGGATAAATGGATAGGTGGATGGACAGATGGGTGAACGGACTGATGGATAAATGGATGGGTAGGTGAATAGATGGCTGGCTGGCTGAAGCATCGGTATACCCATTCTGTTCACTGAAGCACATTTCATGTGCAGTGAACTTCAAAAGAACTGTCCAGCCTCGATACCCTCTCTTCCCCATGTCGTATTTGACGAGGGCTCTAGAAACAATCAAGGCAGTCTTTTCCTGAACACCTGCTGTGCACCAGGCGTAGTGTTGAAGGATTTTACATGTAATGTCGCTGGTGCTCACGGCACCCAAGGAGACAGGTGTTATGGGTCCGGTTTCCAGATAAATTGCAGGCCCAGAGAGGTTATCCTGCTGCCCAAGGTTACAAAGGTAGAGAGAGCATGGGAGAGCTGGGCTGGGCCTCTGAGCCCACAGCCTGCTCTCTCTGCAGCTGGGCTCCCAGGAACTGGGCTGGGGAATCTGAAAGCGCCGTGCTGATGAACGGGAAGGCTCCAATCACCAGGAGGCCCCGCACCGCCAACAAGAGGGTAGGCCAGAAGTTTCCTCCAGAAGAGGGGAGGCGACCTGCAGTGTGGCCACCGCATCCTCACAGCTGCGTCCCCTCTCGATGACGGAACCAGAGAGGATGCGACATCCCAGAGGGGATGGGTTCATCCTGCTCCTTCCTTTGGCTTGTCTAGTTTCGAAGAAGGATAGGGGCTGCTGAGGGACGTCCGGAATCCCAGCACAGGCATCTCTAAAGTGCCTTCCAGGGGAATGGAGAGCGCACTGGGCTGTGCCCGGCCTGGGGGACAGAGTGAGTTTCCGCCGAGTCACCACACTGACGTGTGAAGGGCTGAGCCTGGATGACCCGGCCCCACAGGACACAGGGCCCACCTCTGAGCCCTGAGGGTCACTCAGCGGAGCCCGGATCCAAGCCTGGGAAAGACCCCTGGAAGCAGGCAGGCCTGCTCGGGCAGGCGCCGACCTCTCCCAGTGATAAAGCTTTCGAATACCGAAAGGGCCTCGTTCCAGGCAAATTCTGCCTAATTTCCTCTTCGAAAGTTGCCAAGTTCTCCCTCATTGTTGTATTGTCTCGAGAGGTGAGATAAACAGTCAAGGGTGCACCGTGGGTGGGTGAGCGTTCCCAGGTTCGCCTTCCCCGGCCCAGCTTCTTAGGGAAAAAACAGCCACGTGCTTTTCAGGCCGGAAAGGTCTTTCTCTCTGGCTTCCAGTAAGAAGGGCACCCGCCCTGTCCCTGCCCCTGCTGCCAGCGTTTGGGATCAACAGTTGCCTGGTCTCCTGAGGGGCTTTCGGGAATGTCAGGGAGAAGAGCGGGTCTTGGAAGCCGTTCCAGAAAGCAGCAGCAGCAGAAGCTCGTGGGAAAGGGGGGGCGGGCGGGACCCCTTGCTCTTGTCCCGCCCAAAAGCTTGTTTTTCCGAACAGTGGCCTCTGTCCGCTTCTCATCAATGGGTGGAAACCCATCTGGGAGGCAGAACTCCCCGGAAGGTGACGTGCCGCCACCCAGTTCTTGAATCCCCGCTCGCTCCCCGACCCCGCAGGCGTGCAATGAGCACCCCCGCAGGATGCTTTCACGGCACTGTTTATGACTCGTGGAGATACTCCTCACGGCGAAATGCCAGCCAAAAGGGCATTCAGGGAAGAAGGAAGATAAATAGGTCCTTTCTGCCCCCGGGGATTCTAATAACATGGCATATTAGGGAGCTCACGACGAAACACCACAAAGCATCCAGAAACACACCGACTGGACCCAGGCTGGAAGAAGGCTGGCGCCTTTGCCTGGTGACTCGACCTGCTGGCGTGTTGCTCGGTGTCTCTGAGCAGAGTGGGGGAGGCGTGTCCGCCTGAGAGCGTTTCTTAACCTTCCTTGAACTCAGTTCCCAGGTCAGTTCCCAGGAGTCTGAGTGAGGTACCGAGTCAAATTCTCATAAAGCAGCTGTGTAAGGACGCTGTGGGCAGAGGGGCAGGGAGAGGGGAGGGAGAGAGGAGGAGAGCGTTAAGTCCAGACACACAGAGAGAAGGGCTCAGGTGGAGAGAGAGGCCTGGAGAAAGACACCAGAGGAAAAGAAACTACAAGAGAAGCAGAGAGCGAGGTATATCAAGAGACAGAGATGGGGAGGGGAGGGGAGAGATGGAGAAAGAAATGTCAAAGAGAGTCAGAGGGAAACAGACGTACGTGGATACGGAGAACCTGAAAGAGACACAGAGACCGGGCACGCTAGGGCAAGGACCCCTGTGACCCCCAGACGTCACCCCTACATAGAGAACGTCTGTGCCACATGCAGCAGGACGGAACCCTACTCAGGGACGCAGGAATGCTGGAACCCTACGGACCCCCCCTGCATTCTCAGGCTATTTCCCATGGCGGGAGCGGTGCACGGAGCATGGGGTCAAAATGAAAAGTTCTGGGGTCATATCCTTTGTGTGATGACGGAAACGTTCTCCATCGGCACAACAGCGGCCACGGGCCACACGTGTGTCCTGAGCACTCGGAACACGGCTAGGGGACTGAGAAACTGCCTTCTTGATTTATTAACTTAAATTTAAGTGCAAACAACCCCGTGTGGCCAGTGGCTGATGTAGGGACAGCACGGTTCACGGCATCTTCACCCTCTGCTGACCAGAAGCACCCAGGTGAAGTGTGGCTTTGACCCCCCCGAGCACACCTGGCTGCTTCTCGGTCCTCCCCCGCCCACCCCCTACTGGAGCAGGGAAGGCTGCTCTGTCACGCCACTGCTCTGGCTCCTGTCACGGGACTCGGGACCAAACCAAAGCAGAGGATCCTGCTGACCGTCCCAAGAGCATGGGAGGGACGCCCTGCCTGCCACCTCCGGGCACCACCCCGGGCCCCACGGGACCCCTACCCCAGGCTGCCCCATAACCATACGGACCTCCCAGCGTGGAGCCCATCTCCAAGATGACTCGAACCCGCTTACATAACAAGACGGCCACACGCCACCCATGAATCACAGGAGGGAGAGGAGGAGGGTGACGACAAGAAGGAAGGAAGGTAGAAGCGATGGAAATGACAGTGACGGAGAGACCGAGGCGGCAGGGGCAGGGCTGCACCCACCTGGGCCTCCCCGGGTGGGGGGCGGGGGACGGGCAGGCGGAGGCTGCAAGCGCTTCCCGCCCTGGGTCTGAGTCCCGCCCTGGCTCTGAGTCCCGCTCTGGCTCCCGCAGGTGCCTGGGCTGTGACGGCGGCGCCGTCCACTGGAGCAGGGACCCGGCGAGACAGGGGTGCGGAGCAGCCGCAGGCCCGCCCGCCCGCCGTCAACACGTCAGGGGGAGCTCTGACGTGAGGCCACCGCGGGACACAGCCCCAGCCGGGCGAGTCATCACAGCCGGCCCATGGCCACCGCCAAGATTAAAGGGACATTCTGGCGCTGCCCGGTGACCTGCATCCTCCAAGCCGCACCGCCCCCTGTCCCCGGGGCAAGTGATGCTCAGGTCCTCCTTGCTGCCCCTCCAGCCCCCAAAGCAATGAGGCCACCCAGCTGCCTCTACCAGGGGAGCGACCATCACACCCAGGGAGCTGGGGGCTCGGGGCCCTCCCTCCTCCAGCTGGGCTATCTCAAGGTTTCCCTCCGTCCTGCCTGCCCGTGGCACTCATGGATCCAGCACCCTCTGCCCTGCAAATGGACTGAGCCCTCTACTGGGCCACCACCTCTCAGGAGCTTTCGGTGACTCCCTACTGCCCCTCAGAATGACACTGTGGCTTCTCCACTCAGCTAACAAGACCTGTATGATCTGGCTGCGACCCAACAACTCCGGACGCATGGGCAAGGCCCTGCATCCACCTCCCCCTCTTCTCCACGGCAGCGAAGGCCCCCTCCGCCACATTCATGCTTTAAACCCCCTTTTCCCTCTGCCCGGAGGGTGTGGCCCCCCATCCTGGCCCATTCCTACTCATCCCTCTACACACAGCTCTAATATCACCATCCCGGGGGAAGCCTTCTTTGGTACCCCTAGGCCCAGTGAGTCACTCCCTGCTCTGGGCTCCCAGTCCTTGGGGACAGGCCTCTATTTCAGCTGCTACCTCTGCAGTCGTTTGTTTATGGCTCTGTCTCCCCGGGGGGGGGGCCCAGGAGCTCTTCAAGGATGGGGCCGAGGGGCTGACTCACCTCCCCACCCCCAGCCCTAGCACATGGGACGGCAGGCTCAGTGCTCCGTGATTCAAACTGTAGAGAGTGAGAGATTTAAGAAGAAAACAGACAGGCAGGTGTGGCTCTGGTGTCTTCCAAAAGATATCAGTGAATGACGGGGTTTTCCTAAAGGATGCTTAGCTGTTACACGCAGCTTCTGGGGCTCGGCATTCCTCAGAGGCCAAACTGTGTGCCTCTTGGCTCCGATGTTGTAAAACGATCCAGTGGCCACTTTTCAAACAAGTTTTAGGGGGCATCTCTTTGGGCTCAAAGCAGGTCTCCCCGGACTGACAGAGTTAGAAAACGTTCCTAGAAGAAAGCCCAAGGCAGACCATCCTCCCAATGATGAGAGGGTACATTCTCTCGGGACAAGGAGTCTCTGACTTGGGGTCCCTGTTGGAAAGTGGGGTGGCACTCCCTGAAATGATACAGAACATGTCACATGCATGTACTGCAGCAGCCGTGCTATTATTTCTGCCGCAATTCCTTTCTTGGTGGACCCACCTCTCCCCTCCCATGAGGTCCTGGTAGGGCTATCAGAGTACACAGCTGCCACTGTAAAGGTGGGCATGTAACCCAGGACAGGGCATCCCCTGGGGTGAATCGGACAATAGCACGGCCAATCAGAATCTTCCATGAGATTTTATAGAAAGATACTGAAAGGAAAATGCGTTCTCACGTTTTTTAAGAATTACAAGCTCCAAGAATGTAGTTTGAGGCTGCCAGAAGCCCATCTTTCCCACCACATGGAGAGCCTCTGCCTGATAATGAACCAGCACACAGAAGCAAAGCCAGGAGATCGAGAGAGACTGAATATTAATGATAGCATTTGACTCCTGGGTCCAGCTATGCCTGAAGTCCTCTCTTAGACTTCCACTTACTTTAATACACTTACAGCATCCAATTCTCTTTTTGCTACAGGTCATTTGAATAATGTTTGCATCATATCCAACCAACAGTCTCGATCAATACACACAAAATGCACCCTTTTCCAAGGAGATGGCTCATATGTCCATCAGAGTCTTAAAAGACTGAGATCAATAAGAAGTAAGAAACCTCATCACTCGAAGTACAGCAAAAGGTAGCATCTGTTGCTTACGTGCTTTCTACAGCCTTTTAAAGCCTGTGCCTGTGTGCCTCAGTTTCCTCATCTGTAAAATGGAGATCAGAAAACCTATGTTTTGGCTTTGTTAAGAGCAATAAAAACACAACACGGAAAGCTCCTAGATGGTGGCAGGTGTGCAGCAGGAGCTCCATCTGCACGCACTCCTCCGTCTCCCACAGTAAGCCCCAATTTACACCTTTCTTGTACTTGGAGGAAAAAAACATCCCAAGTGAAACAACCTTTCCTCTTAATAGTTGGCTGTCTCCCTCCAAGGGATAAGAGGAGGGCAAGTGAGTGGGGATATGGAGCAGAAACTGCTTGTTCATGTTTATTTATCCTACCTGCAGTAGGACAGTTCCCCCAGGAATTGTAAGCTGTAAACAGTACTTCGGGGCATTCTCCCAGGACAGCAGCTGAACATCTTCTATGGCGCTGTAGGAGACTGAGTTTTCCATGTACCCGGTTGGCTGCAACAAAAAAAGAAAAAGCGAAGACATACATTGGTTACAAGATCAGGCACGATATCTGCACTGGAAAACGTTCTCACTCTAGCAACAAGCAGACTGAGCTGGTACAGTCACTTGGCAACTCTGGGGACCAAAGGACTCCGTCTTTCCTAGCTGGCAGCATCCAGCTGGAGGGGAGGGGGCATGGTGGACACCCGCCCATGTGTTGGGACGTGCAGAGTTGGGACCAGACTGGGGGCCCTCTGAGGGCAAGGCCTGTGCATTGCTCCTCTGGGCTTCTGCGGGGCCCAGCACAGCCGGAGCCTGGACCCCTCCACCCCTCACCATGTCCAAGGCACCACGCTCTCCTGCCCAGAAAGTAGTCACAGCCCACCCACCCCCACTGGACTCCTTGCCTCATCTCCCCCTACAGATATGTGTCCTCCACTCGGCACTCGGGGCCGTGTTCCAAGTCGGCAAACTCGATCCCTCTGCCCCCCTGCTCAGCAGCCTTCAGTGGCTCCCAGTGGCCCAACCACATATGCCACACTCCCATCCACCACCGACGGGGCCCCGCAGGAATGGTCTCGCACCCTCCTCCGGCCCCACCCCCTTCGTCTCTCTCCCTTTCCGAGCACCCACACACAGACACAGGTCTGCTGACAGCACGGCAAACTCAGGCTGCTCTTTGGTCCCCAGAAGGCTGTGGTCCCCCCGACCCACCCCTGGCATCTCCTCTTCTACTCTCCAGACCCCATAACCCACCTGGTCACATCCCTCCCTGTGCCCTACGTGCTTACCACGTCCGCTTTGTTGGGTTTTTTTTTTTTTTGATGTGGACTATTTTTAAAGTCTTTATTGAATTTGTTACAATATTGCTTCGGTTTTATGTTTTGGTTTTCTGGCCGTGAGGCGAGGCAAGTGGGATCTTAGCTCCCCGATCAGGGATCGAACCCAAGCCCCCTGCAGTGGAAGCGCGGAGCCTTAACCACTGGACCACCAGGGAAGTCTCGACCATACCCGCTTTAATTACTGTGGACCTATGCGTTATCTGTTTGCTGTCTGCCTCCTTAGCCAGGCTGCAGCTCCGTGAGGTCAGGCCAGTGTGTATCTTGGTCCCTGCTCTCTCTCCCCAGTGCCTGGTACGTGGCAAGAGCTCCATCATTTGTGCTGAAAGGGAGAATGATAAGGGCTATCATCGGTCAATGCTGGGGTAAGGGTGGGGCAAGAGAAATTCACAGCCACTCACGGCTGAGTGAGTTCCGCTGTCACGGGGAGAAGGCGCTAGGCACCAGGGGGATGCGCTGGCCACCGGGAACCAGCAGTGTCCTTGTCACTCTGGCCCCAGGAAGCCAGACTTCAGCAGAATCAGAGGTGAGTGCAACACAGCTGAGAAGAGTAACAGCTAACATCTCCTACGCTCTGACAAAGGCCGAGCACTCCCCAAGCACATGGCAAGTGCTATCTCCTTTAATCCTCACAAGAGCCATCCCCACTGCACAGATGAGGAAGCTGACACTCAGCAGGTCATGTGACTTGCCCAAAGTCACCCAGCCGGGAAGGGGCGTGGCCAAGCTTGAACTCAGCTGCTGACTCAGGGATCTCTGCCCGGACCACTAAGCTGTGATACAAGCGATTTAAAATCGGTGGCCCAACAAGTGAATTTTACCCTGAGGATTGAGGACCTCCACGAGGTTTTTTATTTTCAATTTCTGTCTGCCAAAGCTGAGGTACGGTGGTCGTGGCGGCGGAGGAGAAAAGGTTGAGGGCTTAGGCTGCCTCAAATCTCCCTGGTACGATCAGTTACCACGCTCAGGAAGTAAGAGTAACTTGACCCATCGATTTGTTCATTCATTCATTCACTCGTTCATTCATCTGACAGATATTTATTGAGCACCGGTTACGTTCCAGGCCCCGTGCTGGCTGCTGGGGATACAGCAGTGAACAAGACAAGCGCAGCGGGGCTAAGAGACAGCAAACAGACAAAATACCCAAATACGTAAACGATTGGAGAGTGGTCAAGTGCGGCACCAAAAATCAAGATAGGGTGTGGCGACGGGTGGCAGAGAGCTGGAGCGCCGCGGAAAGACGGAGGGGAAGCGCGTCGCGGGCCCATGGCCTGTGCAAAGGCCCAGGGGTGGGAACAAGCTGGGAGTGCTCAGGGAGGAGCAAAGGCCAAAGGGAGGGAAGAACGGTCTTGAAGAGGTGGGCAGGCCATCCCTGGAGGGACTGGAAGGCCCAGTGGGATTCCGGGGATTGTTGCCCATGGGGTGGGCGTAGCATCACTGGGACTGCTGCGTGGAGACAGTTGGCGGAAGCAGGGAACAGCCTAGAGGCTCCCGCATGGGTCCAGATGAGCCATGAGGCTGCTGACACCCAGGCAGGGCGGGGATGAGGCAGCCAGGTCCATCTAGCCCTTCTCACCAGTGCATGGGCCGCCCCTCGGCACCAACCCAGGCAGCCTCTGTGTCCAACCAAGATGGCTTATCAGTGTATCCCAAAGGCAGACACGTGGGCTCCCCTTGGCCCTTCTGCCCTGTTCCACATCCCCTGCGCTGGCACGTTCTCAGTATTCTGCAGTACATGACTCAGCCTCGACTGCACGTCTTGTCCTGAGAATACCAGCGGCACCAGGGGCCCGGCGGATGGGTGACTACGCTTGCGCTTCTTGCTGACTGTCTCCCCTGCTGGTGTGTCAGCACCACGAGGGCGAGGATTTTTACCTGCTCCGTTTCTCGTGCCTAATCCGCACCTGACATTTAGGAGGTGACTGGTATTTCCTTAACAAATGAAGGAATATTTTCCTAAATAAAAAAATGTCCATCCGTGTTACTACTTACAGTCACACGCATAACATACTTGGGAAGAGGCTTTGGTTACTAGTTTCAAATATTAAATTAAAAATAAATTAATAAATTTTAAAAACTCTCCTTTGGGAAGCAATGGCACCTGGGTGCCTGGATGTGCTGAAGAGCTCTCCTTGGTGGCCCACGGCCATCTATCTCCCTTTTCTAGGCCTGGCTGGGTCCCAAACCCCAGGCCACTGACCCCTTGATGCACAGAGAAGCCAGAGAACACGTACTAGGACGCAGCCACTAGGGCATCTAGAAAATCTCTGGATCACACCAAACGACAGACATACAGAAACCCATTCCCAAAATCCCACAGCGGTATAGAGCGTGACCACAATGGGGTGGATTTGATTATCCAAACTGAACAAATGGCCAGCCTCGTTCCTTTAGAATTGCACCTTGGGCACATGAGCAGAAAGCCTGGAGGCTTCTATTTCCCACCACAGCCTCCTGGAGACGAAGACACAGCAAGGCCCTGTGCCGCCCAGTGCCCACCAAGCCCGTGGGAACACTTTCCAGATGACCACGGCATGTGGGATGTAACATGATGGAGGGCCAGCTAACCACCTGTGCTGGCCTTTTTCTCGACACCGCTGTAGCTGTCTCAAGGTGGCCTTGACTAAAAGTTTCAGCACGGGCATTTTGGGGAAACGGGTATAAATAAATACATACTGTTTTTTAAAAGCAGATGCATTGCTGTTTGAAGCAGTATTGGCTAAAAGCAAAATTTGGAGAATCAATGAGACCTGTGTTTGAGCCACTTACTGTGTGTCTTTACGTAAGTTACTGCACCTCTCTGAGCCCATTTCCTCCAATGGTAAAATGAGAATTTAAGAGAGTATTAGGAGCCTTAAAGGGAATCCAATTTGTTAAGGGCTTAGCACAGCATCTGGAACATACTGAAAAACTCAATAATATGAACAATTGTGAGAAACACTAATGTTTCTTATTCTGGGATCTTCCTCCTCTAAAGCCATAATTCTAGTCTAACCATGAGAAAAACAGCAGACAAACCCCAGCTGAGGGACAGTCCTCAAAATACCTGACCTGTACTCATCAGAAACAAGGAAAGTCTGAGCATCTGTCCCCGCCAAGTCTACGGAGACATGATGACTAAATGTACTGTGAGCCCATGTGAGATCCTGGGACAGAAAAAGGACATTAGGGAAAAACTAAGGAAATCAAATATAGTGTGGACTTCAATAAGAGCATATCAATACGGGTTCATTCGCTGTGACAAATGTCTCATGCTATTGTAAGATATTAACCATTGGGGAAAGGGGATGTGGGGTATGTGGGAACTCTCTGTACTGTCTTTGCAACTTTTCTTTGCATCTCAAACTGTTCTGACATAAAATGCTTATTAAGAAAAATTAACTGCTGCTGCTACCCCTATTGTTGATCCTATTATCATCATCATGGACAGAGCCTGGAGGGGGTGCCCCTGAGGCTTGCAAGGGTAACGGGGCAGATCGGGATTGGAAGCCCCCCCCCCACCTCCCACGCTGCTCTTTGGATGCAGGTGTGAGCTAATGCTGACCAAGGACCTCCTTCATCCTGGGTAC
The DNA here is from genome assembly GCF_964270905.1 of Leucopleurus acutus. Taxonomy (NCBI): domain Eukaryota; kingdom Metazoa; phylum Chordata; class Mammalia; order Artiodactyla; family Delphinidae; genus Leucopleurus; species Leucopleurus acutus. The sequence goes on from NC_139162.1 coordinate 7,011,097, forward strand.
TTTCACACTGTTGGGATGATTTTACAGATAACTGATAATTCCCTGGTAATCTGAACATGACGATCAGAGCTACATCGGAGGAGATTCCTGCATGGGTTAAAGGCTGAGTTAGATAAAAATGAAAAATTAAATTCTCTACTTGAGGGAAGCTAGGAAATCCAGCTCTAAGAGGTGCATTTAAGAGAACATTAAGCAGATTAAAAGTTATTTCTACATGTAAAAGCAGTGCAAGAGGTACTGTACGATTCCGTTTGTATGACATCCTGGAATTAGCAAGAACTACAGGGGCTGAAATCAGACCAGCGGTTGCCAGCAGATGGGGGAGGGGACTGGTTACCAAGGGGCCTGGGGGAGGGGCGTGGAGGATCTTTTTGGGGTGATGGAAATATTCTGTCCCAACTGTGGTGGTGGTTACTTGACTGTACACATTTGTCAAAATCCACAGCTCTGCACACTAAAAGGGTGAATTTTACTGAATGTAAATTACAACTCAAACCTAAGAAAGGCAATGCATGAATGTTCAAGATGAGTTGGAAGACGATAAATAGAATGAAATCTTTCAGATAAAATCGTTATCAAGGCCTCTCATAAGCGCTTTGGTATACTGCCTTCCTGATTTTTTTTTTTTTTTTTGCGGTACGCGGGCCTCTCACTGTTGTGGCCTCTCCCGTTGCGGAGCACAGGCTCCGGACGCGCAGGCTCAGTGGCCATGGCTCACAGGCCCAGCCGCTCCGCGGCATGTGGGATCTTCCCCGACCGGGGCACGAACCCGTGTCCCCTGCATCGGCAGGCAGACTCTCAACCACTGCGCCACCAGGGAAGCCCCTGATTAGTTTTTATACGTAATTTTTTTTTACAGGTACACATAATTCTGTAACTCGCCTTTTTTCACATGTTACAGCATATGCCCATTCCATATTCTGAACCCATTCTGAACATGCCCATCCCATCTTCAGAACAACCATTTTAGTGCCTATTAAGTATTTGACCCCCGTTTGTCTCATCACCACTCCCACCCCCTCCCCTAGACACTGCGGTGGTTTCACTTTATGCTACTATAAACAACTCCACAATGAACATCCTTGTGAAACATGTTTTTCTACCCCATGTTTAGGATTATTTCCTTAGGCCGGATTCCCAGAAATGGAATTACTGGGACAAAGGGTAAGAGCATATTTTATGTTGTTGCCAAATTGCTCTCATTAAAGAGAAATTAAAGAGATCTGGGGAGTCCTGGCTAAGCCTGGGGGGCTTTACCCTGGGCCACCGGCTTGGCTGGGCCCTGCTGGACGCTACTCTGACCCGTGTGAGTTCTGAGCAACCGCCTGCTCGATGAGGGCCTGCAATGTAACTGCACGGCATGGGTGCTGGTGTCTCAGAAGTTTGCAAGCAGGGTCTTTTTGCAAGGGGGAATCCTTCTGCAGGGGGGGGTTCCTTCTGCAGGGGGGGTTCCTTCTGCAGGAGGGGGGGGTCCCTCTGCAGGAGGGTCCTTCTGCAAGCCAGGTCCTGGCTCTTGCTTTCCCATAGGAGTCGGGGAACAGGTCGGGGATGCCTTTGCCCTTTTGCTCTCAGGGACTGATGAGGGGCCAGGGTGGGCCCTGGTGTTGCCAGACAGGGAAGAGAACATTGCCTCCCTGCTTCTGTTTCTGAGAGGAGCTTTTTCCCTGTCCACACAACACCTGGATCTGGACTAGAGACAGCAGGGCTTGAAGGGAACTCATCAGGGCCCCCAGTGACCCCCAAAGGCCTTCAGGGTTGATGTTCCAAACTCTGTACCTTCTCCACTTTCCCATGTGGCAGAGTTGGCAGGGGGTGGGGTGACCAAAGGCCCCCTGAAAACAGCCCCTGACCTCAGCCCCTAATGCTGGCAGGATGCCACCAGGCTTCGCCTCCCCCTGCCTTTCTGGGGAGCCAGCTCCCTCCCGCCCAGACATGCCTGCTTGTTTCCATGGGGATTTCTCTAAAAGCGAGTATGAATCATGAGTCTGAAGGCCCCCAGGAGGAGGCTCTGGGCTGATTCAAGACACAAGTCGGGAAAGCTCCCGGCACCGTTCCTGGGGAGGGGGAGGAGGAGGGGGAGGGGATGAGGGGAAGGGGAGGGGAGGATGGGGAGGATGGGGAGGATGGGGAGGAGGGGAGGGGAGGGGAGGAGGGGAACTCTTGCCCGGCCGGGGGGCCAGGCTGGGAACAGCAGGCTGTCTGGGGGGTGGCCGCCGGGCCACGCTGGGGCCTGGGGACGATCTCTTTTCTCCGTGTGTGGACGTCGCCTGAGTCATGCAGGGGACCCACACCGCACAGCCTGACTCTATATGGTACCACCCTTCCGCCACGAGGAAGGATTTGCCCCCAGCCCCACACACAAACCCCTGCCTCAAAGGAGAGAGATCAAATCAGAGGGCAGGGGAGCCCCCTCCGGCCCTGCCTTGGATGGCCAACAACAACAGCGGCAGTAATAATAATGGTGACGCCATTACCTCGGTGGCGGTACCACGGAGACTCTTGGATCAGGGGAGTGGGCTTCAGTCCTCATCTCCCCCTGCTGCTCTTTTAGAGACTGTGATAAAATTCATACGACATAAAATTAAACACTAACCATTTTAAAATGTACGATTCAGCGGCACGTAGCGCATTCACAGTGCTGTACAACCTCCAGCGCAGTTTAGCGCTGAGACACTTGCGTCGTCCCAAAGGAAAGCCCGCACCCACTAAGCAGTCGCTCTCTGCCCCCCACCCTCCATCCATGGCGACCACCGGTCTGCTGTCTGTCTCTGTGGATTTGCCTGTTCTGGCCATTTCACATCAGTGGAACCATACAGTATGTGTTGCTTTCTACTTGGCTCCTTTCAGCTAAATGTTTTTGAGGTTCACCCACATTGTAGCATGTATCACCATGCGGTTCCTTTTTTATGGCTGAATAATATTCCATTGAACTGAGAGGCCACGTTTAGTTTACCCACTCGTCAGCCGATGGACATTTGGGTTGTTTCCGTCTTGGTTTCTGTGAACAGCCTGTTGGATATTTTCTTCAGTGACACGGCAGGACACACGCTCTGCAAACACCACCCACATGACTCCCCCCACCGCCTACACACACACACACGTGGAAAGGCACGGATGTCCCTGGGTAACATTTATCAAGCCGTTACCATATGGCCAGCACCATGCTGAAGGCTTTACATGCTATATTATCTCATTTAACTGTACAACAACACTAGGGTCAGGGGGCTGTATTTATCTCTATTTATCCACACGCTACAGAAGAAGCAATGGAAGCACAAATCGGCAATGACATGTCACTAGTCCCTGCTTTTAAGAAACAGACCATGGATTCAATCTCACATCCCCCCGGATGGTGACCTCCATCTCTACGCTCTGCCCAACTCCTCCGGCCAGATCCAGACTCCAGTGTGTGTACCTGAATGCACGGTGTGCAGAAAGGAACCAGCACGGCGTGGGGCTCAGAATCTCCCTTCCCGCTGCCACCCACCCAGCCCCTACAGCCGCCATCGGCTCAACTCGGCCTTGAGGGCAGACACACACACACCCTCACTTGGGAAAGGCATGTCAAAATAGTTTGATGTTCTTTTTAATCCCACAAAGAGAAAGTTGTATAGCAGAAGCAAAGCAGCAGGTTAACAATTTGGACCAGTTTGGACCCCAGTCCCGGAGCAAAGCTCCTCGAATGCCTCTCACACTCCCTCTCCCCTTGTTTCCATAAACCAAAGATACTGAGCATAACTTAGCCTTTTGCTGCCCCGGAACTACTGTTATTACTACCACCCACCATCCACTGGTGAGTGGTGCTACAGCCCAGCAAAGCTCTTGGTGCCACTAAGGGGGTAGAGAGCTGCCTGCTGCTACATCTACTGGCCTCAGAGTGTGAGAGAGTGTGTCTGACCTGAACAGTCTCCAATCACTCTCTTGATGCCAAACAGCGACTTCCTATCGTCCCCACACCCGACCCTCAAAAGGTTTCTGCTCTACTGTTGTTGGCTGTGAAACCAGACAGCCAAGCCTGTTACAATTACATGTAAAGTAAAAGTAACTGGGCTTTGAGCAGGAAAATCTCTTACGAGAAAAAAACATCTTTCTTACATTTTAGGGTGTTTTGTTTGATCTTCTTTCCTTGGTGGTGATTATTCTAAGTTCTTCATAAATAACCCTGGATCGGCACTGCCCAACAAAACCGTCTAGGATAATGGAAATGTGCTGTAACAGCGCTGTCCACTGCACTAAACACCCGTGGGCTCCTGAGAACCTGACAGGTGGCCAGTGCAACAGTCACCTCGGGACCGAATTCACATAGCCACTCAACACGTGGAACCCGTTCCGTGTGCAACCTAATGCCAGGGCTGGGCATGTGGCAGTGAAGAGAAGGGACATGGCCCTACAGTCAGGGAGGAAACAGATGACCCAGGAAAACCAGGGGGATCAGATGACCGGGAATCTGTGTCGTTGGGCACGGCACTTTTCATCTGTGTCCCTGGGCATCTCTGTCAGCTGAGCAACTGATCAAGGATGTCTGGAACGGAGCCTGGATGGAGGGACAGGCCCAGCAGAGCATCCCTCCACTGCCCCAGTGTCAGGACCTCTCAGGCCGGGAGCACCCCTGCTGGCTCCCCTCACCCACCCACCTCCATCAGCCCCCTAGAAGCCACAGCCCTCCCGGGAGGCAGGTATGACCACCACCCCTGTGACAGACCAGAAATGGAGGTTCTGAGCAGGTGTGAGCCTGGCCCAGCCATACACAGCAACTCAGGACAGACCAGAAGAGAACCGAGGCCGTCACACTTCACGCCCCAACTTTTGTCTCCAACAGGTGGGTGAGTTAAAAATGGGGGCGGGGGAATCCTGTCACAGTGAGAGACCATCACACCATCCTCCAGCAGAACTGGTGACCCCGCAGGTTCCCCCTGGGTGGGAGAGGACTGGAAAGGGGCAGGAGGGAGCTGAAGGAGGCCTGGTACCGTCCTAGGTCTTGCCTCCAGGTGGGAGCGACACAGCATGTTCACTCTGTTAAAATGCATCAGGCAGGACACGGCATGGGCACTTTTCTGGGTGTGTGTGTGTGTGTGTGTGCTCTACTTCAATCAAAAGATTTTTTAAAAACCAGAAGTTCCAGAGTTGAATCCAGGCTCCACCACTTGCCGGCTGTGTGGCCTTAGGCAACTCAGCCTCTCTGAGACTCCAATTTCGCCCTTGTAAAAGCGAGGTAGTATGCATACCCACTTTTTTTTTTTTTTTTAAGACAATAACAGGTGTTGGAGAAGACGTAGAGAAACTGGAACCCTCACACAATGCTGGTGGGAATGTGAAAGGGGGCCGCCACGTGCGAAAGCGGTCTGGCAGTTCTTCAGAAAGTTCAGCAGTTTCCATACGACCCATGTGGGGAATTTCATGGTATGTGAATTAAATCACAATAAAGAAAAGTAGCAGCATTCAGATCTTAAGGGTGTTTGTGGTAAGCAATTAGGTATGTACAGCTCCGCACCTCCTAGGAGTTGGATATAGGCAACTCCTCTCACGGTCACCCCGCGACGGCGCTGCACAGGGGTGGCCCGAGAGAGATGGCCCCGAATGGGCTGGGGGCAGGGCGGCCGCGAGGTGAGGGCACCGTGTCTTTGAGTTCCACTCCCCGCATGCGGCCCGGGCGCTAGGAGGGAGCTCCTTACACCCAGGCGATCACGTTCAAGCCTCAACAGAAGGAAAAGGGGGCTTTAACACAAGAGCCCTCCAAGGCCCTCCCTCATCACAGGTCACTCCAGAAACATGGATCAGAGAGCAGGGCTCTGGCTCGGAGTGGCCTGGTGCACAGGAGGTGATCAACCAGCTCCGGATGACAGATGACAAGCAGGCCCCATCCGTCGTGGACGGTCTGGGGTCAGGCCCCCATATGGCATCCCAGGAGCTCTGGGCCGCATAGCACCGCCTGTTCCAGGCTCGCCCCCCTCGCCTTGTCCCATCTCAAGCACCCCTCCCCCGACAGCCCAGGCCTCTTTGGGGGGCCAGGAGGGGTCGCCTAGGGGGCCGTGGGATCTTCAACACAGAAGGAAGAGCCACTAGCCCCCCTTCCCTGCTGAGCAGACCTCAGCAGAGCAGTGCCGGAGGCTGGACTGTGAGAGCGGGGCTGGAGTCCGGGGCCAGCCAAGGCTGTTCTCTATGGACTGCGCTCCGTGCAGATGGTCAGGAGGCCCACTGGGCTCATTAACCACGAGTCCAGCCACGGCAGCTACCCGCTCGTATGGCCAAATGGCTCAGGAAGTTTAACATTAGAGCGAAGGGCCGATATGCCCACGTTCAGACCCTTCCCACTCCAGCCTCCAGGGCGGGCACGGGAAGACAAATGGAAATCCAGACCCCCAGGGCGCCGCGCCACCCTGGGGTGTCTGTGCCACCCAGTGCCTTTGCCACTGGAGCGGTTGATCAAGGCTCTTGAGGGCTGGACACCAAGTCAGCATACTTCCAACCACCGGGTCGGCAAACATCTTCAAGGATCAGCTAAGGAGGTCACAGGCACCATCGCACTGATTCTTCGCAAGGACCCTGGGAAACGGGTGCCGCTAGGACCCCCCGGCAGTAGAGGGAGGCTGGGGGCAGTCACAGCTGGTCAGGAGAAAGGCCACACTGTTGACTCAGAGGCCAGGTCTGGTCCACTGGGCCACGCCCCCTGTCTGTTCTCTGAGACAACGGCCCTGGAGTGACGAGATGACCAGGACTGGCGGGAGTGGGCCTCTTGATTGGGGCAGAGGTGGGGGGGGCCGGGTCACAGCGGTGCACAAAGGTAACGGCCACACGAGGTGATAAGCACTATGGTTACAGACAAGGTACAAAGGGCAAGTGGGGGGAGGAATGCTCTGGAACATTGGGGAAGGCTTCCCAGCAGAGGGAAGGGAGGGTACAGGAGCCTGCGGTGTGTGGGACCCTGATCTCGGAACAGGGAGGTGTTACCCGAGGCTGGGGTACCAGCCTCCCAGGAAGGCCTGAGACAGGACCCAGACCAGGGCACAGCCCTTGACTGCCCAACCTATTTCTTGGATATCCTCTCTCTCTCTCTCTTTCCTCCTATCTTTTAAAAAATTACGGTACACCATACAAACAGTAAAGTGCAAAAATGCACAAATATTTGGCTGCATTTATTTTTGCATAAGCACAGCCCCGTGTCACCCCTACCTGGGTCAAGACATGGACCGTCTGCAACACCCCAGGAGGCAGGCTCCCTTGCATCCCCCATCTAGATCCGCTGTTCTAGATCTACCACTGGAGATTGGTCCTCGGACTCCCTACAGGAGGAAGCACACGGTAGACGCACTGGAGTCTGGCTTCTTTTGCGCGGCGTCACGTCTGTGAGATGCGTGTGTCCGTAGCTTATTCACCTTTTCTTTTCCCCCCTTCGGCTTTGTTGGGTTCTTGTTGCTTGCGCGCGGGTTTTCTCTAGTTGCGGCGAGCGGGGGCTTCTCTTGTTGCGGAGCACGGGCTTCAGTAGTTGTGGTGCGTGGGCTCAGTAGTTGTGGCTCACGGGCTCTAGAGCACAGGCTCAGTAGTTGTGGTGCACAGATCGAACCCGTGGCCCCTGCCTTGGCAGGCAGATTCTCAACCACTGTGCCACCAGGGAAGTCCCTTACTGGTCTTTCAAATCGCAAGGCAGCGTTCCTTTCTATGTGCCACCGCTGTCTGTGGACCTTTAGTTATTTCCAGCTTGGGGCTACTGTGTAGAAAGCTGCTGTGAACGTTTCTGTACTTACTGGTAGGGTGCGGCGGGTGGCAAATGCACTCCTCTGGGTAAATACCCAGGAGTGGGATTCCTGGGCCACAGGATAAACTGCTTTTATTTAAGTCCAAGAAAACCTGTTTGTGGGGAATTCCAGGGAAGTCTGATATAAACGCAAGCTTCTTTGTAGGTAGGGCCTGCTCTTCTCGGGTACCCACGCCTTTGGGAGAACAGGATTCCTGAGTCTGGGGGACGGAACTGGGTGGTGATGGAGCTCAATTTTCTCAAAAGGTGGAGCGTGCCTTTCGCACGGGCCTCTGAGAAACGCAGGGGAGGCAGCACCCTTCTCAAAACTGCACTCAGAGCTGCAGAGGACGATGCGGCAACTTAGAAACTTTTTCTTTGTGGCTCATGTGGCAGAAAGGGACGTCTCTGTTCCCTTCGTGTTCGGTCTCCTTGCTGTGCTCGGCACAGATGCTGTTGCAGATGGAAAGGGCATGTCTGCTCAAGATTAGAGCTCCGAGCTAAAGGCTGGGAACAGCAACTGTTATTTTTTGGTCAACATTAGCGTTAATTTAACTCCAAGACCACAGGCCACTGTTACACAGGCCTTTATCCACTTGGTGTTTTTGATGTAAGGATGCCAGTGGGGACCAGAGGGCACACTGTCAGGTCTTCACAAACATATGCTAGTTGATGGCGTAACTCAGGGGCCTCTTGACAGCCTGGAAACAGGGCCACCTGCCTCTAGGCTCTCCTAGGCCGGGGCACCCCTCAACCGCAGGACCTTCCTGTGCACTGCCGTCAGCTGTTTGTGTGCTGTGAGCTCCTGAGGACAGGCACCCTGCCACCTTAGCCTGCTTCCAGAGTAACTGTCTTGGTCAAGGACCATCTATGTGCCTATGCGAGTCAACTGCTCACAGATGTCTTCCCCTTGACTCCTCAGAGGGACCCACGAGATGGATGTCACTATGGTCCCATTTTACAGCTGAGAAAACCGAGGCCCAGAAAAGAGAAATAACTTGCTCTAAGCCATGCTGCCAGTTATTGATGAAGCCAGGACTGGCACTCTAGCCCTTTGATCTAAACCAGGGGTGGGTAAACATTTTCCGTCAAGGGCCAGATAGTAAATTCTTTAGGCTTTGTGAGTCACATGGTCTCTGTCCTAACAATTCAACAGTGCCCGTTGTGGCGTGAAAGCAGCCACAGACAATAGACAAATGACTGTGGCTGCGTTCCAATAAAACTTTATTTACAAAGACAGGCGGAGGCAGAGGCAGTTTTGGCCTGGGGGCTATAGCTTGCCAATCTCTGACTTCAACCACTCAAGAGAAGTAAAAATACGTGATCGATAGATGGATGGGAGAAAATGAGTGGAATGTTCTCTCTCCTTGCTTTCTTTCTAGGGTGACATTAGCACAGAGCATCAAAAGATGTTTCAGCGGGTAAGGAGGTGAGTGGATCAATTTGCTCTTTATTGCGTCCACCAGGGCTGGGTCCTGCTGAGACTTCCTGAGGTTGGCTCCAGCAATGTCCGCTCTACCGACTGGCCTTAGCTCTAACCCTAAATTCTGTGGATGCACGAGACAAGCTCTGCAGAAATTTCCCAGACGACAAACTTGAGGAAACCCCCACCCCGGTCCCATCTCGAAATGAAAACAAACGACCCAGAAGCCAGGGCACGTGGGTGTTCTCTCCTAGCGCCACCCACGTCCACTGGGGACGTAGGCTGCTGAGATGAGCCGGGAAGTGAGCTAGCAGGACCCAGGTGCTGCTACCCTCATCTTATTTTTGTTCCCAAAACAATGGGAACAAGTCAGCATGAGTGAAGTCCCATTCAGAGAACCTGACAGTGTAAAGAAAGCTGGGGACAGTGCCTTCCGTCAAAGCAGCCTTCTAGAAAATACCGGGAGAAGGGAGGGTGGGAGGAAAAGAACAAGAATGATGTTTTGGTCCAACATGCAAAAGGAAACAGGCTCAGAGAGATGCAGTAACTCCCCAGGGTCACCCAGCTGGGAGTGGCAGAACTGAGTCAGGACCGCCGAACTCTCTGAGACAGAGCTGCCTCTTGTGAGTTCCACCCAGAGCTGGACCTCGGTGTATGAGGATTGCTGGTGGTAAGCGATGCGAGTTTCGGAATGATAGCTCACCTTGCCCTATGGTCCAGGGTCCATCTGGCCTTCATCAACCCACGTCCCTGCCACCCCCGACCCAGCAGATTCCAGCACCCCTCCTCTGAGGTCACAGAAGACCCCTGGCAGATGTCAACCTATCACATGTGCTTTCACACACGGAAACTGTCTGTGACTTACATTTTTCATTAAACAGGTTAACTCCATGCCCGGAGTTCACCCCATTCTCCATGACAAGGTAAGGGAGAGAAGGAGCTGGGCTACTTTTTACGAAGTCTGACTATGCGAAGGAATTTTCAAGCATCTGTTAATCGTCACTGGAACGCACTCTTCCTCCCATTTTACAGATGAGTCAGCAAGGCACCGGGAGGCAAAGCCACCTACAAGAGAGCCGTGGGGCCCGGACTTGAATCCTGACCCGTCCGACCCTTGTAATCGCTGTTCAGTCCTGTGATGGTGATAATAAAACTGGTGGCTCAGAAGACCCTGGAGTGGCCACCTGGCTGCAGAGAAGGGGGGAAGAGGGAAAAGGAGAAAGGGGAAGGAAGAGGCCCTTTGGGGATGCAAAGTGCCCCCAGGTTTTCCTGTTCTGGAAACTGGCTCTGACCCTAGACAGGCCAGCCCAGGGCCCACTCGGGATCTGCTGGAACCACCAGAGTCGGTGTCCGTCAGCACAATAAACAAGTGGACTAAGGGGAAAACTCTAGTTAGACGTGAAAACGGTGCACAGAGGAAACGTGTGGCCGGCTGCTGGCCCCCAAGACATCACAAGACCAGAACGGCGGCTGATGACACCCCACGTAGGGGCAGGTGGCACACGGGCACAGGCCCGGCCCACGCCGGGCACAGGTCTGCTGTCGAGCTCTCCTCTCTGTTGATTCATTACTTCCAGAAGGTGCTGCCCTGTGCTAATTACAGCAAGGCAGACATGGCCCCCTTTGATCCGAGCTGCAAGGCTGGCCACTTAGGAGGGTGCGTGTCCTTTGGGGGCACCTGGGGGGCTGTACTGAGGTCACGGCTGGCAGCTGCCTCTGCCCCGAATGTTTTTCAGTTAATGCCATCTCTTCTACGCTGTGAGACACAGGATTTGGGGTTCTGATCAGATCCTGGGGCAAGAACTTGGGAAAGTAAACAGGTCTTTTCTTGCAAAGAAAGAGAGAGAGAGAGAGAGAGAGAGAGAGAGAGAGAGAGAGAGAGAGATCTCCCTGCAGGCCTGGGGCTGCACGGGGTCAGCACCTGTCAGGGCAAGTGGAGCTCTGACGTTTCCACAATCCAAGGATTCTTTTCTCTCTCCCCTGGAATCCCAGGACACGGCTGTCACTCTCACCAGTGATTTAACTCCACAAGCGTGTATTGCTTGCCCTACTGTGCGCCAGCAGCCTTACCATGATTGGAAGGACACCAAAGGTGATCCAGCATCACCTACAACGGCCCGGAATAAAATAACCAATACTCAAGGCAGCTACCCAGATAAATTCATCAAAACCTCATGCTTTTGAAACCAGATTAAAACCACCAAGTAATCACTACACACCTACTAGAATGGCTTAAAAAGAAGAAACTATCAACACCTCACACACATGAGTATGGCCACGATCAAAATAAAACCAGAACCCAGAAAATAACAAGTGCTGGTGAGGATATGAAGAAATTGGAACCCTTGGGCACTGCTGGTGGGAATATAAGATGCTGCAGCCGCTGGCGGAAAACAGTTGGAGGTTCCTCAAAAAATTAAGCACAGAATTACCATATGATCCAGCAATTCCATTTCTGGGTATATACCCCGAAGAACTGAGAAGTAGTGACTTGAAAAGATATTTGTATACCCCTGTTCACAGGGATCTATATTCAATACCCTGTGATAAACCATAATGGAAAAGAATATGAAAAAGAATGTATATAAATGTATAACTGAATCACTTTGCTGTACAGCAGAAATTAACATAACCTTGTAAATCAACTATATTTCAACAAAATAAATTTAAAAAGACAGATCTAGAAAATTCCAGAAAGCAAACAAAGAAACCACCAAAAAAAAAGGAAGTAAATTCTGATGAACCTTGAGAACATTATGCCAAGTGAAACAGGACAGTCACAAAAAAGACAAATACCAGGGCTTCCCTGGTGGCGCAGTGGTTAAGAATCCGCCTGCTAGTGCAGGGGACACGGGGTCGAGCCCTGGTCTGGGAAGATCCCACATGCTGCGGAGCAAGGAACCCGTGCACCACAACTACTGAGCCTGCCCTCTAGAGCCCGCGAGCCACAACTACTGAAGCCCGCACGCCTAGAGCCCGTGCTCCTCAACAAGAGAAGCCACCGCAATGAGAAGCCTGCGCACCACAACGAAGAGTAGCCCCTGCTCGTCGCAACTGGAGAAAGCCCGCACGCAGCAACGAAGACCCAATGCAAACAAACAAACAAACAAAGACAAATACTGTATGAGTCCACTTATATGAGGGATCTACAGCAGTCAGATTCGTAGAGATAGAAAGTAGCAAGACTGCCAATGGCTGGAGGGTCGGGGGGAGGGGGTGGGAGTCACTGTCAAATGGGTGCAGTTTCAGGTTTGCAAGATGAAAAGAGTTCTGGGGAAAGATGGTGGTGATGGTGGCACGACAATGTAAATGAATCGATGCCACAGAACCGTACCCTTAAAGCTGGCTAAAATGGTAAATTTCAAGTCATGTGTATTTTGCCACAACAATAAAAAAAATTGGGGACAAATGACAGTAGCCAGTGACAGCCAAGATGAGGAGAAACCAGGATGCTCCTGCCTTGCTAGCGGGAGCATGAACTGGTACAGCACTGTGGAAAGTAACTTACAGCATTTGCTAAAGCGGACTCTCCCCTACCTTCTGCATCCTGGGATCACCACTCCTAGATACTCCCAGCAGGGCTGTGTCCACGCGGTCACCATGCCCCCAGGGTCACAGGAGCACTTCACAAACACCCGTTGACAGTAACTGAGTAAATAAACGATGGGTATTCACCCAGTGGAAAACGACAAGGCGGTGAGAATAGAAAAACTGCAGGTCTTCACAGCGATGTGATGAGTTTCACCGACAAAAGAGTATATACCGTGTGAGTCCATTTATATAAGGTCCAAGGATAGTGTAGTGGTCACCTTTGGGGGAGTGGTGGCTGGAAGGGGACTGAGAAGGGTCTCGGGAGTGGTCATCCTCCTTGTCTTAAGCTGGGTACAGGTGACAAGGACGTGTTCAATGTGCAAATTCACCGAAGTGTATACTTAGGATCTGTGTGTTCTTCGGCAGGTCTTTTATACAATTCAACAGAAGAAGGTCCTTTGAAAGACCGTATTCCTCTGGATCAACGGTTGCCAGTAATGGGCACAGACCAGGGTGGGGGCTTGCAGAATGACTCTGCGATCTTTTCTCGCCACGCACGCCTGCGTCATGCAACAGAGAGAGCCCACGTGTGCCGGGCACACGCCAGGCTGCGGGGGAAGCCAAGGTGTGCGAGACCCACCCCTGCCCACAAGCACACCCTGTAGACTGAAAAACTGGTGTGTCTGTGTACACATTGTACACTATCTCAAATGCAGGCAGAAGCTCTCACTGTGAATGTAAATTTGTTGAAAAGCAAGACTGAGTTCAGGCATTTTATAAGCAAAATACATAGGATGTCAAGTGTCGATAAGGTCAAGTTAAACGAAGCAGGTCAGAGCAGGAGGGGATGGCGGGCTTTGGCGCGGCCATAGAGTTTCAAAAGGAAGGAGAGAAGGACTCCCCTGGCGGTCCAGTGGTTAAGAATCTGTCTTGCAACGCAGGGGACGCCGGTTCGATCCCTGGTCGGGGAACTAAGATTCCACATGCCCCGGGGCTACTGAGCCCGTGCGCCACAATTAGAGAGCCCTCGCGCCGCAACTAATGAGGCTGCGAGCCACAACTAGAGAGAAACCCACGCACTGCAATGAAAGATCCCACGTGCCGCAACTAAAATCTGATGCAGCCAAAGACCCGATGCAGCCGAAGAGTAGTTAGGTAAATAAATACTTTTTTAAAAAATTTAAAGGAAAACAAAGGTAAGGAGAGAATAACGTGACCATCACGTGGAGATCACAGTGGGAAGCGCTGTGATCGGAGGTAAACCACCCCTGGCCTGAAACGAGCCCCCTGGCTGGTGACGTAACAGGACCAAGCTAAACGGCCCCTCCTACTAAGGGTCAGAGCTCAGGAAGGCAGCCCTTTCTAGGGGCAACTGTGATTGACAATCCCACCCAGAATCTCTTACAGAGGTTTAATCCGTGAATGGGGAAAAAGAGAGGAGAAAGGCAGGGAAGAGGTAGGATCTATCCTGTGAGATGGACTTGTGTGTTTTTCCTGGTCAGAAAACAAAAGCAATGCAAACCATGTTTCCCTTTTGCTGTCTAAACACAGAGCCGGGACAGCCAAACAAGGCTTGGGATAATGGGCGTCTCTGGGGATCCAAGGGGCGTGTTCTGTGAGATCCTAATTGCCTCATTTCACATGGCGTCTTAGCTCTGAGAAGCCGCTGTCCTCTTGGAGGCAGGCAGGGTATAATCTTAGACAAATAAACAACAGCTCTTGGGGAAGCATGGCTGGCAGCCACCGCTGGTGCCTTTCAAATAAGAAGTGGGAAATCCCTGCTTGTTCTGCCTCGGATCTTGCCTGGGGGCTGCAAGCTTCCATCTGAGGGTTCTGGGACGTGTGACAAGGGAATTCTTGCATGCTAGCTGCTTGTGCACAGCCCCGGTGATCCTTCTCCAAGGAAGCTGGGCTGCAGGGCCAGAAACATCTCTAAGGCTTGTGAAAGCTCTCGCTCCCCACCCAGAGGCGGGACCTCTAGGACCATCATTTAAAAATCTGCCTCTGAAAAATTCATGTCCCTTCTAAAACCTGCACAGGGATGACACAGCGGCTTTATTTGGAATTGCCCAAACCTGGAAGCAACCCAGATGTCTTTTAGTAGGTGAGTGGATAAAGTGTGGCACATCTGGACAGTGGAATATTAGTCAGCACTGAAAAGAAATGAGCTATCAAGCTAGGAAAAGCCATGGAGGAAGCTTAAATGCATGTTACTAAGCGAAAGGAGCCAATCTAAAAAGGCTACATACTGCATGATTACAACTATGTGAGATTCCGGAAAAGGCAAAAATTTGGAGACAGTGAAAAGATCGGTGGTTGCCAGGGGTTCAGGGAGATGGGGGGAGCAAGGGATGAATATGCAGAGCTCAGAGGATTTTCAGGTCAGTGAAAAGTGTTTTGTATGATACTACAGTGGTGGATACACATCATTATTTATCTGTCCAAACCCACAGAATGTACAACACCAAGAGTGAACCGTAAGGTAAACTACGGGCTTTGGAGGATTTGGGGGATTTGGATGATGTACCAATGTTAGGTCCAGCAACTGTAACAAATGAACCACTCTGGCGGTGGGGGGCTGTGCACAGGTGGGGACACAGGTACCTGTGAAATCTCTGTACCTTCTCCTCAATTTTGCTGTGAACCTAATGCTGCTCTAAAAAAAAAACCATGAAGCCTAAAAAAAAAAATCTGCTCCCGCTATGTCAGAAGAGGAGGGAGACATAGGCTGGTCACTTCAGGAAGCCAGGTGGGATGCAGGAAAGATCTGGAATGTGGAGTCAGACGGCTGGATCCCCATCCCAGCTCTGCAGCTCACTCGCGGGGCAGCTCACCTCCGTCACTGGTAAGATGGTCGCGATGACTGTGACGGTTATGACATTTACGTGGACACTTGGGAAGCCAAGGACTTTCTAAGCGGTGGCTCTGAGGGTGCAGACGTCAAGTGAGCCACTGAGTCCAGGTCCCCACATGTGCAGACGTGACCCAGAGTAACCACCGCATGGATCTGACCCTCAGGCACTCTCCCTACCAAACAAAACCTACCTATGACGTAGTAAACAGAAGTGATAGTAAAAATATTTAATAGCTGAGACAGCCTAGGAATGAATGAATCAGAACAGACACCAGCTGTAAGCAGCTGGTCCTGCGTCCAGGTGCAGCCCACAGGATTCCTGCCTGTGGTAATGAGTTGCGCATGTCGCCCTTTTCATGAACAAAAGACCCTCTCTCTCTGCCCAGCAGCATTCTGGGTCAACGCCACGTGCCGCA